>NC_037678.1:3521678-3671272 GCF_003255815.1 Theropithecus gelada
ATGGGGGGCTGGGGCTCAACTCTGACAGGCTGCTCGGCTGCCAAGGTTTTCTCAAGTAGAAACTGGTGGAGACAGAATAGAGGCTTCCCAGCCTGGGACAGGGCAGGTTGTTTAATGTGATGAGGATGAGGACAAAATCCTCATCTGGGGCCCCCCAGAATGGGGGAAAAGAGGGGGCAAATGCCCGGAAAAGAGAGGGTGATTAAATGGATCAGGGCCCTGGACCCAATGGGACTGTATCTTACAGCAAGTTCACAAATTGTCAGGAAGAAATTCAAGTTTGTTTCATCTCAACCTGATGATTTAACTGAAAAACCATTCTCAGAAAGAGCATTACTCTTATTATCTCGAATGCTCCCTTCAATGACACCAGGGTAAATCCACACACGCTCCCCTTGGGCCCACAGATAGGGGACCCTGGGACACCCTAATCTCAGATGCAAAGCCCGCAGTTGGGCGGCTCCTCCCGCCACACGCCTGCCGCCTCCCTGCACAGGGTGCCAGTGGCCAGAGCACTGGAAAGAAGCGTGTGGAGCCTCCTCCTTCTGGGGTCAGAACAAAGCAGCTCACACAGCCCCCGGCCCCAGGTGAGGGGCCAGCTGTCACAGGCAGGCGCTCAGGGGCGGCTGCGGAGTGCTGGTCTGCAAGGAGCCCCACTGTCAAAGAAGCACACAGGCTAAACAGCCCCAAGGAACGCTCGGTGTCCCAGCCTCTGGGAAGAAACCTGCACTCGGGTACACTGGGGTATTGCCGCAGAGGGAGAGAAACACTGACTCCCAGAAGCCCTGTCTCCAGAAAGCTGAGGGGCCCAAAGGGCTCCAGACAGGCTTCTGGCCACAGGCAGGGGCATGGTCTGGCTCTGATCCCAGGCTTCAGGGCCTCAGGGCCTCTGGGTGCTGGCTGAGACGTGGCAGAGAGGCGGTTCCATCTGCGGAAGGCAGACATTCGGCATGTGAGTCGGGCTCCTTACCTCCACGACGGGACAAGACACACAACGCGCCGATCCTGCAGGCACCGCACCCTTCACCGTGGCCTGCCGGAAAACTGCCGGAAAGGAACCCACGTGTGACCCCGCCACGCGAAGGGCAGCCCTGGTGTGTGGGCGTGAGTGCAGTCAGAGAGGCGGTCGCACACTCACTGAGTCCTACCATGTGCAGGCCCCAAGGACACCCTCCCTGGTCTCAGAGCGGGTACGGAAGGGGGACAGGAGGTCATTCCAACAGGAGGAACAGGAGATGACGCTAACAGGAAGAGAGGTGAAGAAGAGGGACGATCACACGAGGCAGGAGCTGCTGGTGCCACGGCTTTGGGCCTCTCCTCCCGCATGCTCGGCCGGAAGCTTGCTACTGCTCCACGCTTGCCACTGCTCCACCAGGAGGGGAGTCCACATCCCCCCATGATTCTGGGTGGGCCTTCATGGAAGTGGCCCGGCACAGCAGAAGTGATGCTCTGTGACCTCCAAGGCTAGGCCATTAACGAGCCAAGCACTTTCACCTTGTTCTCCTCAAATTCAGCCACCATGCTGTGAGGAAGCTCAAGCAGCCCATGGAGAGGCCCATATCGAGAGGAGTGGGGGCTTCCAGTCCCCAGCCCTGGCTGAGCTCTCTGCTGAGCCAGCACCAACTTGCCAGACAGCTGAGTGAGCCATTTTCCAACCTGGGGGTTCTCTAGCCCCCAGGATAGGCCACCCAGTCCAGCCATCCCCACTGAACCCTGCACAAACCGCGTATCTGTGAGCCAAACCGTTGTTATTTTAAGTCCTTAAGTTTGGAGTGACTTGCTTAATCCAGATGAACCTGCGGGTTGCCCAGGTTGTCCATGAGTGGCGGGTGGTGGCAAAGATCAACCACTCCAAGCAAAGGAAGAAGACTGGCACACAGGACCCTACTCCACAGACCCCTAGGCCACCACGTGCAATGAGGTAGCTTGGTCCTGCATCTGGGAAAAAGCCTGAAGGTGAGAAACAGCAGTGAGCGCAGGAACATGGAAACAGGCAGAAGGTGGCACGATGATGACCCCAGAGGAAGGAGGCCATCTGAAGGCAGGCACGGTGGAGAAACAGGATGGGCAGTTCCAGGTGCAGGAGCAGCAGGACTCGGTGGAGGACAGACAGAAGGAAGAGTCTAGGCCAAGGGCCTCAGCCCTGGCTGAAGAATCGCTGTGGCTCAGGAGCCACAGATGCTTGGATCCCGCCCCCAGAGATCCCAATCTAATGGGGCATTGGTAGTAAAACCACCCCGGGTGGTTCCAACGTGCAGCCAAGGCTGAGCGTGACCAGTCTAGTGTGGGGGGGCCAGGGCTAGTGGCTGTCACTAAGGGCCACCCAGCAAGAGTGGTCTGAGGGTAGGTGAAGAGGCTCCCTTAGGACTCGAGAGGTCTGTGCTGCCTGTGGGCCCTGAGGCTTCTCTCCTCACCCACTTCCTAAGGTCGACCAGAGACTGTACTCATTTTCCTACTCTTTTCCACCCAGAGCTGCACCTATGGCTGCAGTTTATGTCGTGACAGCAATAGAAATCACTACGGCGCTTATGCTAGAGGAACCACCATGCACTGTATTTTGGAACAAAACAGAAAGAAACACACGGACATTGGGTCAGGACAAAGGAAGCAACACCAAAGGCTTTGTCCAGACAGCCACGTGCTGCTTCCGACCTGACCGTAAACCCAGCAGGCCCAGCCCTCATCCTCCCTCGCACCACAGAGAATGGACCTCAGACCTCACACACGAGCAGGTGTCCAAATCCCCAAGAGCACACAGACTGCCGGGACACCCAGAGCTTCCAAATCAGGAGGCCTGGGTAGGGCCTGAGAATGTGCTTTTCTAGCAAGTTTCCAGGTGATGCCGAGGCTGTGCTGGTCCAGGGTCCACACTGTCGGAACTCTGGGAAAACATTCCATGTTCTGACTGATCTTGTCACACTGTCTTTTTTTGTTTTTTGAGACAGAGTCTTGCTCTGTCACCCAGGATGGAGTACACTGGAGCGATCTGGGCTCACCGCAACCTCTGCCTCCCAGCTTCAAGCAATCCTCCTGCTTCAGCCTTTAGAGTAGCTGGGATCACAGGCCTGTGCCACCACGCCCAGCTAATGTTTGTATTGTTAGTAGAGATGGGGTTTTGCCACGTTGGCCAGACTGGTCTCGAACTCCAGACCTCAAGTGATCCGCTGGCCTCAGCTTCCCAAAGTGCTGGGATTACAGGCATGAGCCACCACACCCTTGTCACACTTTCTAACCTCGAGACAGGGAGGAAACAGATGAACTTTTAAGGAAAGAATCCTTTACGATGACAAACCACTCCACTACACAAAGACACAAGCCACCGACAATGCA
The DNA here is from genome assembly GCF_003255815.1 of Theropithecus gelada. NCBI lineage: Eukaryota > Metazoa > Chordata > Mammalia > Primates > Cercopithecidae > Theropithecus > Theropithecus gelada. The sequence goes on from NC_037678.1 coordinate 3,525,009, forward strand.
AACTCCTGGCTAAATCTCAAGATGACTGTGGAGACTGAAAGAAGTCAGGTGAAAAGGGGCATATGCTGGAGCCCAGCTTGTCTAAGGCTACAAAAGAGACAAAGCACCGCAAATATGTTTAGGACTGTGTGGGGAAGCTGTGGTGAGGGATCGGAAGCCACCCTTGGATCTGCGCTCGAAGCTTCTGTGAGAGCTGCTGGTGGAGCGAGGGCTCCGCCAAGTGCTGGTGGCTGAGGATGAGCAGGACAGGACGTCCCCTCTCGAGGGACTCCCAGAACCGTGGAACCAAGCAGGGACCATGACCAAGGCAGAGGAGAGAGTGAGGGGAGGAGGAAGAGGCCCTGCACATCTGGGCATCTCTGGGAGAGCAAGCCAGGTCCTGCATCTGTCCCAAGGAAAGCATCTGAGCACCTTCACAGAAGACCATGGTGAGGACACCGAGGAAGACAGTGTGGCTCAACCTTTCCAGGAGGTCGCGTGCGAGTGGTTCCGGTGGTTATCTTAAATGACCCCGAGTGTCATTCCGGGGCTCCAAATGTGTCTTAAGTGGGCAAAGACAAGGGCCCTGATGATAAAACATAAATGACCACCTGCCTTTTGCAACCACCCTGATGATGGGAGCCGAGTGGCGTGGTGCTAATGGAAGGGAAGCGGCCTGAGACACATGGGACACCAGGAAAGCCTCCGAAGGCACCTGCTACTGGGCTGATTCCACTAAATCATGTGCCCTTTCCTTTTTTTTTTGAGACGGAGTCTCGCTCTGTCGCCCAGGCTGGAGTGCGGTGGCGCAATTTCAGCTCACTGCAAGCTCCGCCTCCCGGGTTCACGCCATTCTCCTGCCTCAGCCTCCTGAGTAGCTGGGACTACAGGCGCCCACCACCACACTCGGCTAATTCTTTTGTATTTTTAGTAGAGACGGGGTTTCACTGTTAGCCAGGATGGTCTCGACCTCCTGACCTTGTAATCTGCCTGCCTTGGCCTCCCAAAGTGCTGAGATCACAGGCGTGAGTCACCACGCCCCGCCTCGTGTGCCCCTTCTGATAGCATTTTCCTATGTAATTTGGCAATTATTTGTCTGCCGAACCATTGCCAACTTTTCCCAAAAAGAAAGTTTGAGGCGGTCGGATGACCTGAGGTCAGGAGTTCAAGACCAGCCTGACCAACACAATGAAACCCCATCTCTATTAAAAATACAAAAAAGTAGGTGGGCATGGTGGCAGGCATCTGTAATCCCAGCTACTCAGGAGGCTGAGGCAGGAGAATCGTTTGAACCCGGGAAGCGGAGGCTGTAGTCAGCCGAGACTGTGCCACTATACTCCAGCCTGGGCTACAGAGCGAGACTCCATCTCAAAAACAAACAAACAAATTAGCTGGGCATGCTGGTGGTCACCTGTAATCCCAACTACTTGAGAGGCTGAGGCAGGAGAATTGCTCGAACCCGGGAGGCGGAGGTTGCAGTGAGCCAAAATGGTGCCATTGCACTCCAGCCTGGGCGACAAAGCTGGAAGACTCCAGCTTTTTTAAAAGACTCCATTTAAAAAAAAAAAAAAAAGGTCAGAAACCCTTCGCAGGGGCCGCAGAAGCTGAAGGGAGGCCTGATCTGCCTGCTGGAAGTACACAGAGCACTGGCTTCTGGCATCCTGGTTTTAATGATAAACGGAGCTGACGAGTGGATAAAACATGCACCAACAATCAGGACATAAACTGCCATAGTCCTGTCCAAATGAGGCCTTTTCTCCAGGATCTTGAGCCCCCAGAGGCCTCTTCCGACAGGAGGACGGCCACGTCATGTGTAGTTCCCTGCGGATTGGGTGGCTGTGTGATGCTCCGGCAGCCTCCTGCACCCCGGAGCGGACAGCTCGGCCTGGAGCTCATCTTCTGTGAAACACACAAACACCACAGCACTCGTGTGCACAACTGAAACTGTGCACTTTTACAGTCACGGATGGTCCTCTTCCAAAACCATCTTTAGTAATAATCGTAAGATCCCTCCTGTTACCATAAAGTCTAAATGCCAGAAACATGTGCTGGCTCAGACCTGAAAGCGTAGGGATACTGCCGGAGCTCAGGCAGAAATGGCACCTGCATTTCATTCCAATTAGCTCATGACAGAAAGAGAGAGCTTTGAGTCTTACACACTTGGCAGTGGGAGCTTAAAAAACTGCCTTTCAGGAGATCAGTAATTCTTCATTCCTTATAGTAATTTAAGGTATCCCTCAATTAAACAAGTATCTTTGGGTGATAGACACGGACTCGCTCGCAGTGGGGCGGAAACACACACACATTCCCAATTCAGCGCTCCGGAGAAAACTTCAAAACCTTCACATGCGGCTCAAATGACTCCAGCGGAAAGAAGGCGCAAAGCGACGGCTTCCGAAAAGCTAAGCAAGAGCGGGTGCTGGTGTGAGAGGCGGGGGGACGCTGCCAGTGCAACCCCCTGCTGTCTGTACCTTCTAGTTCTTGCTGCTCTCTTACAGCATCAAGAAAGGACTCCGGGCCTCAGACACGTGTGCACCCTCACCAGTGTGTCCAAGAGGCCCGGCAGGACCATGGCAGAAAGTCCAGGTGCCAGGCAGTGCAGGCACCCACACAGCATGGCCTGTCTCCCAGCGCTTTGCTAGTTACCAGCTGGATGGCTTTGGACAAGAGCACCTACCCTGGCCAAGCCTCGATGTTCTCATCTGTAAGGTGACCATCACAGCGCCTACTGCACATGGCAGTTCTCAGGATGACAGGGGATGTGTGGAGTGCCCAGCGCAGGACCGAGACACTCTGCAGTTCTTGTGTGATGATAACTGGTCCTTCTTCACTGTCAATTGAAGGAGGGGTACGGGGAGAGGTTCCCCAGGGCCCCGCCACTGCTTAAGATCTGTCTCCTTCACCTGGGGTCCAGCAGGCCCCACTCATGCTCCTTAGTCATCCATTTCATTTATGCCACCCTATTCAGCCAGCAGTCACAGAGCAACACGGCTGTGTCAGATGCTGTCCTGAGCACTGAGACCAATGAACCAACCCCACCAAGGCCTGGGCCTCAGCGAGCCTGGTGGGGCAGAGCCACTGTGGCTCTCCAGGGACCCAGCCTGTCCACCCGGACATCTCTCTGAGCCCTGCCTCCTTGCTAAAACAGGGAATCACAGGTACATGATAATGTGTAACTCGGAACCAGGGGACAGTGGCCTGGAGCAGGCAGAAGAGGGCAGAGAGATCAGGGAAGAGTAGACAAGGGAGGGGAGGCAAGAGCTAAGGGGAAGGGGGGCTCTCAGGCTGGACTGGACTGGGTGGTCACACCACCAAAAGGAGCCGGGAAGAGGAAGGACAGTGGGGCTGAAGGTTGAACTGATTCTTGCAGGGCTGGCCTGGCTGCCGAGCACTGGCCCTGTGGCGGCTTTTGTCAGGTGGGTGGATTTATAAGCTGGGGGCCAGGGAGAGGGACAGGATCGTAGGAGTCTGAGAAGAAAGTCAAGTCAGTAACAAGTAGCTCCAGGCCTGCAGGGCATGGGGAGGAGGCTGGCCCCTCAGAGTCACCTTTGAGACGCAAAGACCCGCTAAGGGCAGGGAGCTCCAGCTGGCTGGGCCAGACAGAGTCCATACGCATGGTGCGGCGTGAAGCTAACCAGCTGCTTGCTGAGATGACAGTCACCACTGGAGCTCAGATCTGTTGGGCAGTCCTTGCCGTGCCAGCCCCTTGGCCTACAATCCTTGCTGCACCCAGGGCAGCCCAAGGGGGGTCAAGGCACTGCCCGGTGTCACACAGTAGCAATGACGCAGCCTGACCACAAACCCAGGATCTTCACCTGTCAACTGCCCAGCGGGGCGGTCCCTTTACAAGTGCAGTTGCATTTCACCTTGTAAACCTCCACAGGGCCGGGGTAACCATTTTTATATGGTTTGGCCGCGTCCCCACCCAAATTTCATCTTGAATTGCAGCTCCCATAATCCCCACATGTCATGGGAGGGACCTAGTGGGAGGTAATCCAATCACAGGAACGGTTTTCCTGGGCTATTCTCGTGATAGTGAGGAAGTCTCATGATCTGATAGTTTTATAAAGGACAGCTCCCTGCACACACTCCTCTCTTGCCTGCCGCTATGTAAGATGCGCTTTTGCTCCTCCTCTGCCTTCCGCCATGATTGTGAGGCCTTCCTAGCCATGTGGAGCCGTGACTTCATTAAACCTCTTTTTCTGTATAAATGACCCAGTCTCAGGTACATCTTTATTAGCAGTGTGAGAACAAATACACATTCCCACGTGGCTTAGTGGAGTGAAGGGATGTGCCCATGTCTCCTAGAAAGAAAGTGTAGCACTTTCCATCTGGGTTCGAGCCACCCTGGTCCCCTGCACCTAGAAGGAAACTTTTGTAAAAGTCCTGCTGCAAAGTGCAGGGGAAGCCGGGACGGTGGCCTAAGCAGCCATGGGGTGGGAGGCAAGAACCTCTGCTCCTGCGGTTAGAGGAGTCGGGACTGCCTGGGAGGGGAACAGGGAGGGAACCCTAGCCAGGTGCCCAGCACTCATTCATGGCAGCCTCAACCTGACTGAGGAAGGGGCAATTCCGGCTGAAACCCACCTACAGACTTCTGAAAATGACCAAACTTGACATAGAAACAGCCTCAGAATCCAACAACACTGCATTCAGCCTGATTCCCAGGCCCGAGTGCCACAGACCCAGGGCTAAGGCAGGGTCAGGCACCTGCCAGGTGGGCTGGCCTCACGGGTTCTCTCCTGAGTGGCTGGGCCTAGGCAGCAAGGCAGGGAAAGGCAGTGTAGGAGGTGGCTGCTGGACCCCTCCCTGTGACTGCAGCCCGCCAGCACCCCCCATGTAGGACACCCCTGCATCTCCTCTGCTCCACGTCCCTTCCACTCTGTGTCTGTCCCTGCAGCTTCCCCGGCTAAAATGCTGTGACCCCACTCTGAGGACCACCACCCTAGGAAACCTGAGGTGGAGTGAGCCGTATCCACTCCAGATGCTGCTCAGACAGTTCCTGCTGGTCTGGTAAGAAGGTCACCTGCCATAGGACCGTGTCTGGGACAGAAGGTCTGGGTCCTCTGAAACCCTGGGATTGACATGAGTGTGGCCACATCTGTGTCCTTAAGACCCAGCTAGCTGCACGGCTCAGGCAGCAACGAGAAGGCCAACAAGGAGAGAGGATGCTGGCTGTGCACAGACACGGTGGAGAGGGATCTGAGACAGGGATCTGAGGGAGGAGGAGAGAGGATGGTGGCTGTGCACAGACGCGGTGGAGAGGGATCTGAGACAGGGATCTGAGGCAGGAGGAGAGAGGATGGTGGCTGTGCACAGACGGGGTGGAGAGGGATCTGAGACAGCGATCTGAGGGAGGAGTTGGTGACGGATGGCACAGGGCACAGGACGAATGGCCACTTCTCTCTGGCTTCTGCCTTGGGAACGGGGGTGGCCTCATCTGCTGAAAATGCACAGGCTTATTCTGAAGGATCGCTCAAGGCTCCACGGTGAAGTCAAATCAGCTCACAGGCATGCTTGTGCCTTCAAAACCAACTCAAACTCAAACATGCTGTCAATCACCGACCAGCACCCAGCCGGAGGAGATTTCCTTGAAAGAGCAAGCAGGGCTTTACATACAGGAGCCCCAAGGGCACCCAGGTCACATGGAGGAAGGCGAAGCAGTCTACACCACAGCTAGGGGGCAGCAGTGCGGAGCATCACCCTGTCCAGCCCACCACCCACACACGCTCTCCCTGAAAGAGTTCTTTGGGCCACTGTTACCCGACCCAGACCGCTCAAACAGACCCAAGACAACGGCAGTCGCTGCTGTGTGCACGGGACCCTAACTCAGGCAAGTAATGAAGCCTGAAGATGGGGGTCTGCCCAGCCCAACAGTCCCAACGATGGGGAGTCCTGCTCCCTGGACAGCACCTTCCTTCCCACGGAGCCAAACGACAAGGACCCTCAGTGGCGTATCTCACTGCCCAAGAGCTCAGACCCAATTATGGCCAAATGTGGGCGGGGGTCACATCTATGCTCTACTCAACCCAGCTCCCAGCAGCAGCCAGGGGCTTTTAAATGGCCTTTTCCCCCTGACCACAAGTGGTCAGAACAGCTCTTCCCCAGCCTCCTAGGTGTGCCTGCCCACTCCCTCCCTCCCATGGTGGCTCCTTTGCCTGGCTGCATCTCTCTGCCTCCCCATACCCACCCAGTGCTGAGATTCCCTGAGGGCAGGGGCTGCACCTCACCCCTCCATGACCCCGGCTAATCGCATAGGGTCAGGCTCCAAGTTCTTACCTTACAGATCTTTGCTGAATATCACAAATGTACATACCCCTGATAAGGGCCTAATCAAGATTCTCAGTATGATCTCCGATTTGGGTGTGTACTGACACAGTCACTACTGGGGCTAGTTTTCTTCCAGCCATCCACCCATCCATCCACCTCTCCCGCCGTCCAACTGACCACTCCGGCGTCAGTTTGCCAGAGACGTGCTGGAGCAATTAACCACCCACCCGCTCCGACCCCGAGCATCAGCTCTGGGCTTGGCAGCAAGACACTCACATGACTCCATCGTTCTCCTCCCATGTCTCACACAGGGATAAAGAAAACGGCAACAGGAAGAGAAAGACTTGTGGGAGCGGAGCCCCAAGCAGGGCACAAGGGCCAGTCCAGCAGGTGTGGGCTTTGGGGCAGACCCCAACACCCCAGGAGGGAGCGAGCACCCACGTAGTGTCATACGCAGCTCCTGCCAGTGCCCTCGAGACCCCCTCACCTCCTCCACCTCCGAGGCGAGAAAGAGGAGGCTCAGAGGCCAGGTCCCCTGCCCATGGCCACCCACCTGCTCAGGGGTGGTCAGGACTCTGACCCAGGGCCATGCTAGAGCTGGGCTGTGAGCCCCAGCCCATGCTTTAAGGGTGAGAGTACCAGACCTGCACCCACACCCCACGGCCTGTGCCCTACACACCATGACATTCCTGCTGTTTACAAGCTAACAATGGGAAGGAGGGGGACTTGAGGGAACTGGATGAGTCCCCCGCCCTTGCCCCACAACTTCTGCGTGTGCACGATCATCATCCCGACCTGCCCAGGGACAGCCCTCACTGGCCACCTCCCAGGCACCCGCCACCAGCCCTGCTACTTGACTTCAATCAGCAACAAAGCGCCTTTCTTCTCTTATCGCATCAGCAAGGGGGAAACGAGTGCCCAGGATTCGATGGGCCTGAGAAGGAAGTGGAGCCGCGCGGCCGGAATAGCAATGAGCTGCAGCTGGGAAGGCTCTCGGCCGCACCAGCAGATGGACACGGCGAAGCCACAGGAAGGCGGCCCAAGCAGATGCTGGAGCCAGCTCTGTGGAGCGTAAGTCACGCAGGCAGGAAGCAGGGCAGAGTGGGAAGTGGGCCGGGAGTGGACATAGACGATGGGGAGGAACGGCCGGGCGAAACCAGCACCCCTCAACTCGAGTGGTGCTACGAGGAAGAAGAAAATGAAGCCCAAGGGTGGCTGCCCATCGTCTCCACCAGCTTTTCCAACACAAGCAGTGGCAAGTCCACTCGTTTCTAATTTGGCCAAGAGAGACTTCAGGATCCACCACGTGCTCTCACCAATATCTTGCTTTTTTCCTGAAACAGCATCCCTCTTTTGCTCCACCGTGGGTCCCTGCACGTCCTTCCTCCTCTCCCAGCAGGGAGGGAACTGCAGCTCTCACACCGAGTCTGTCCCTTCGAAGCCGGATGACCGATGAGTCAGGGCCTCTCTCAGCCTGCTTCCTCTTCCGTACAATGGAGAAGTGATAGCCCCACGGTAACAGCTGCCACTTCGGGAGCATTCCCGTGTCCTTGGTTCACCTCCATTTCTTACTGGGGTTGAGGCTGGGGTTGCGGCTCCCAGAACCTCCTCTTATTGTTCCTGGAAAATTAAATGCGCTGGTAGATGTGTGAGTCCACAAGGGAGCACGCAGGAATCCAGACCAGCGCCTGGAGCGCAGAAGGGCTCACATAACCCCAGCGAGAGGCCTCCCTCGTCGCTGGCGGCGCGTCTGGCTCTCCTGATCCTCACAGGCCTGGCGAACTCCTGCCCGACTGGGAGAGAAGCGCCTTCCCCTCCTTCGAAGGCGCTGGGGAGCAGCACTCCTGAGGCCTCTGAGTGCGCCTGACGAGGCAGCCCTGGGACAGGCCACCCTGCTTGCTGGTCCTGCAGGTAACTGTGGCCTCCAGAGGAGGGGGTGCCCTACCAAGGGGGACTGGGACAGCAAAGCCCTTAGGCTCTGCCTCTCAGCAGGGGCCCTGGCGACCCCTCACCTTCTCCACTGCGGAGGTGAGAAACAAAGACACGCGCACCCCATCCACAGGCAGGCAAGGAAGAGAGCGGAACAGGAGGCGGCAGACAGTGACAGAGGAGTCCCCCAGGCCAGAGGGGACACACAGGAAGCAGTGAGGCCCTGGGCTGGTGGTGGGCATGAGGCAGTGAGGTCCTGGGTTGGTGGTGGGTATGAGGCAGTGAGGCCCTGGGCTGGGGTGGTGGGCACAAGGCAGTGAGGCCCTGGGCTGGTGGTGGGCATGAGGCAGTGAGGCCCTGGGCTGGGGTGGTGGGCACAAGGCAGTGAGGTCCTGGGTTGGTGGCAGGCACAAGGCAGTGAGGCCCTGGGCTGGTGGTGGGTATGAGGCAGTGAGGCCCTGGGCTGGTGGTGGGCACGAGGCAGTGAGGTCCTGAGCTGGTGGTGGGTATGAGGCAGTGAGGCCCTGGGCTGGTGGTGGGTATGAGGCAGTGAGGCCCTGGGCTGGGGTGGTGGGCACAAGGCAGTGAGGTCCTGGGCTGGTGGTGGGCACGAGGCAGTGAGGCCCTGGGCTGGTGGTGGGTACGAGGCAGTGAGGCCCTGGGCTGGGGTGGTGGGCACAAGGCAGTGAGGTCCTGGGTTGGTGGTGGGTATGAGGCAGTGAGGCCCTGGGCTGGGGTGGTGGGCACAAGGCAGTGAGGTCCTGGGTTGGTGGTGGGCATGAGGCAGTGAGGCCCTGGGCTGGGGTGGTGGGCACAAGGCAGTGAGGTCCTGGGTTGGTGGTGGGCACGAGGCAGTGAGGCCCTGGGCTGGTGGTGGGCACGAGGCAGTGAGGCCCTGGGCTGGTGGTGGGCATGATGCCTGGGGCAGTATTCGGACACAGTGAAGGTGCCCAAGTCAAATGACAGAGACGTGACAGTGACCACACAGGCAAAGAAGAGGGAGGCCAGTGTGCAGGTGTGAGGAGGCCCGCCCAGCAGCCCAGAATGTCACAGCTGCATGGCATCCAGGGTTTAGACCAAGACCCCAAGACCATCAACAGGGGGACACCGGGTCCCACAGAGGGCCAGCCATGTGGCAGCGATGTGCCGACACAGATGGGCACCACCACATGGTGGACTTGGTGTCACTGATTGGGGAGCAGTGGCCTGGAGGGACAGGAAGACGCCCAGGGGGACTGTGGGAGGCCGTCCTCCTGCAGTCCCAGCTGCCCCAGCAGAGCCTGCACAGCGCTGTGTGAGGCCAACAGGAGTCCTGCTCAGGACAGGCAGAGCCTCCGGCCGCTGCCCCTCCGAGCAGGAGGGCCGTGATGTGGCCGCCACAAGCACAGGGCCGTCCCCACAGAGAAGTTTGGTGCAACACCGGCAGGCAATGGCCTGGGCACACCGTGCTGCGTGGCCCCAGGCGAGTCCCCTGCCCACTGTGGGAGGGTCTCAGGGTCCTCTCTGTACACAATGCACCCCAGGGGTTCCATCCATCAGGCCGTCTCCTTCTAAACGGATCAAGTCCATCTTCCTTCCCAGCCTCCCCACTCCTCACCTTGAGGGTCCCTCCCAGACATCCCCGGACTTGTCCGCTGTTCCTGCCCCTCCCAGGGCCCTCCCTGGCTGCTACCGGGAGCCCACACAGGCCGCATGGCCGACGGGCACCCTCATCAGGAGGGCGCTGGCCCGGCCTCTGGACCACGGAATTATTCAGTATTTCCTGATGGACTCAAGTATTCAAAATGAACGCAAACTGCTCTAAATACGTGCTCATAAAAACATTCCACTCTAACTCCACAACTGGCTTCCCTGCACTGTCTGCTGCTCTCCAAATGAGCCCACGTTCAGAGTGACGGGGGGACCTGTGGACACCTTGCTGGGGGCAGGAGGCCCAGTGACAGCCTGCCCCACCCTGCCTTCCCACCGAGGAGGAGGCATCCTGCCCGCTCTGTGCTTTCTGTCCACACTCGCAGATTCCCCGGAGGCTGAGAACGCAAGCACCGTGAGCTGCACTGGTGGCAATGCGCCCTGCTTCTGTTCACCTCTGCACAGCCACTGCCTTTCAGGGCAAGATTCCGGAACAGCAGGGAGCCGGGAGAGCACTGCTGAAACAAAACTTCCTCCCAGAACACAAAGCAAAGGACTCTTCTCCACTCAGGACAGAACACAGCGGGAGCAGAGGAGCGTGAGAGGAAGGAAAGGAAGAGGGAGAGGAGCAGTCCTGGGGCTGTCGGGAGGTACCAGCTGCCCCCACCCCAGGCAAGCGGCCAGGGTTCACTGCCCAGGTTGGTCCACCTGCTCCTGCCACAGAGGGTCTCCTCCAACAGAGCTCCACAGCCTGGCATGGGCCCGGCCCCTTGAGGGGACCTGAAAAGCACGGCTGGCCCAGCCCTGCAGGAGAATCACCAGGGCCTCCATGGGAAGAGCGTTTTGAGATGAAAGGATGTACTAGCTCCCAGCTCCCTAAGCCACCCCTGCAGCACCCAGGGTCGGCATCGAGGCAAGTCCAGGAGGAGCCACAGCGCACAGCTGAAGACCGTAAATCTGGAACTAGACTGTTCTTTAAGGTTGGAGAGACAGTATTTTCCAAATGTGTGCATTCAGGACTATAAAAAAAAAACCTTACAAAGATTTTAAGGTTAAATTGTAGTTAATTATCTATAACCAGGTACCTTCTCTGATAAATAGATTTATAGGGAAACTTGCTCCAGTCTGGAAACTGGAGGGTTTATGTATTTAGAGACAAGATCACTGGAATGTTCTGCTGAAGCTGAGGTGGGAACTCCTCCCTGCTCCCCCTCCCTCAGCTCCTTTGCTACAATCTCCAGCCCTGAGGGAGGAGAGGTCCCTGCCCTGACCCAGCCTCCCACATGACCTGCCAGGCCACAGGGCAGAACCCACAGAACCCCCTGGGGAAGCCCCAGAGCCCCCGCCCCAGGCAGGGTCTCCTTAGCAAAGAGAGCGCTGCTATCCCCAGGCGACTGCAAAGGTCCCCGCGGCTGCCCCGCCGCCCCCTGCTCCCTCCACTGCATTGGTGTGTCCATCCTTCCTCATCCAGCGACATTGGGACCAGCAGCTGCCACCCAGGGTCAGAGTGGAACCCAGTCCACCTGCCCACGGCACGGCAGACAGACCACAGGCTCCTCCCAGGCTGTCCTCACCACCCCCCACCTCCACCGCTGCACACTTCACCCTCATCCCACCCACCCCAAGGTTCTGCCCTCACGAGGCCCTTCCTGAGTCCCCCACATGGCCTGCAATCTGACTGCAGGCCCCACCCATCTCTGGCTACTCTTCGAAGCTGTCTCCTGTGGCCACCCTGTATTTTGTGCAGAAGGCAAACTCCTAGAGTCAGGCCCGAGAGGCGCCTGGAGATGCCTCACGCGCGGTCCCAAGCGAATGCTGGCCGCAGCGAACACACTGAATGGAATCTCTCAAGCTTAAAATGTCCCACCAAGACACCACAGATGAAATAAAAGGTTACCTAAAACACAGAGCACAGCCAGCTGCTAAAAACATGGGAAACTTTTGAAATTAAATAGCAGCCATGGAAATAAAAATAGAATCAGGGTGTTTCTGTCTACTGCTTAACCAAATGAGGAAGAACAAGGAAATGCCCAGTGATCGTGAGGGTAAAGAAATGCCCCCTCTCGGCCGGGCGCGGTGGCTCACACCTGTAATTCCAGCACTTTGGGAGGCCGAGGCAGGCGGATAACCTGAGGTCAGGAGTTCGAGACCAGCCCGGCCAACATGGTGAAACCCTGTCTCTACTAAAAAATAGAAAACTTAGCTGGGCGTGGTGGCAGGAGCCTTAATCCCAGCTACTTGGGAGGCGGAGGCAGAGGTTGCAGTGAGCCAAGATCGAGCCACTGCACTCAAGCCTGGGGGACAAGGGTGAGACTTCTCTCAAAAAAGAAATGCCCCCTCTCACAAAATTGCTGGCTGCCCGGCAAACCAACTCAGTGGGCCCCAGGGTCACTTGGTCGAGTGCACCAAGTTCCTCAAACACGGGGGGACCCGTTCACCCTGCAGCCCCTCTCCTGAACATCTCTCTTATGGGATGATTTCTAAATACAGGAAAAGCTTTAAGCACAAACATATCATCTCTCAGTCATAATTACACTGAAAAATCACCCACCACATTTAAGTAGACTATAATCTATCCACAGGCCAGAACATTATGCAAACATTAGCTATAAAAACTCCAAACACACACAGAAAGCGTTCTGACCGGACAGTGTGACAGACGCAGAGAGAAATTTACGTACTATTTGATTTGTGTTATGTTTTACAAAACACTCGTAGAAAAGGATGGAAAAGGGACACTGACACCTGCTCCACTGGGGGCCATTTAAGTTGGGTTGGGTATATTCAAAGTTTCAGCAATATACATGTACTCTCATGATGAAACCTTAAAAATTAACACTTTGGAAAACAGACAGTGAAGGAGGCCAGCTAAGAAGTGCATCGCTTCTGCAGGTTTACGCCGAGCAGCACCATCTGCGCAAGGTCCCGCTGCCCGGGGGATCTTGATGTGGACATGAACCCAGACCCCGTGCCTGTTCTTCTTTCCCACACTTCTGCGTGCTCGACAATTAAGTACCAAGAGGTTCGCCCAGGAGCTGGGAGGCTAATATTGGGAAATGTCAATACCAGAACAGTGGCGCAAAGCCGAAGGTTGGCCCCAGACACCGTCCTAATATCACAAGCCTGGTCATGTAGGGCCTGGAAAGGAAGAGCACAACGTGTGCCCGGCAGAGCTGTGAGTGCCACACTGGGGACCCAGGCGGAGCACCGGCCTCCTCTTCCCGGCCATTAACGAAAGGTCACAGAAAATTGGACTGGAAACCTGGAGAATACTCTCCATGCTGGGGACACACAAGGCCAAGCTCCTGAAAGCGATTCTTAGGTTAACGTTTCCTTTTTGGATTTCTTCCAGAACACATAAAAATGAAGGTAATTACCAGGCTACACCAGACCTTAAAAGAAGAACCTATAAATCCAGGGTGCATGCGGGCAGTCAGGGGTGCCCTTGCATGGGGGCCGCGATGTCCAAAGGGCCCCTCACCCCCACACTGCCCCTGATTATGTCACGGCAGGTGCCCCACCTCCCCCCAGAGCTGGGCAACAGTAAGTCAGCCCTTCCCCGTCCCACCCTGCACAGGAACACAGCAAGCTCCGTTCACCAGGAGAAGCACTGGAGGAGGGGCCTGTGCAGGGGACTGCAGAGGGAGGGAGAGAGGGACAGGAGCTGGTGGGGGAGGCCCGGCCTCAGGGAGCTGTAAGTGCTTCCCATGGCTCTGTCTGCCCCATGCTCCTCAGGCCCAGTGGCAGCCACTATGAACATCTGGAAGGCAAGGCTCCTGTGCCCTTCATCCTTTACTCCTTGTCCTCTGCCTGCCAAGGAGACCTCTGTAACCAGGAACCCAGGCCAGAGACTCCTGAGCACCGTCTCGGCAAGTGACATAGGAACTGGATGTGCTGGGGCCTGACCACCCTGTCCTGGAAGGTGACGCATCCTCCACTTCCCGACCTCAGGCTGGATGCCACCCTTTCCCTACCTGACAGCAACCGTGCGTGACCCTGGGCTTGGGCTGACCCAGTAAGTGCTAAGGGGGTGCTCTGAGGAGAGCCTTTCCACACTGTGAAACCCTGAAACCACACCTCACAAAGAAGACGGGTCCACACACACCTCTCAGCAGCAGGGCCCAGGCTTGGGCTCCCCTCTCAACTGCACCCAGCGAGCTGAGGCCCAGGAGCCGCAAATGCAGTAACAGCAGCAGAGCCGGGGCAGCCCGGGGAGGATCGGAAGGCACCTCGGCCTCCACTGGGACCCTGTTCTGGCTTTTTTCTTATTCCTTTCATTTAAGGAACACCAACTTGCAAAGAGGACAGCCAGCCACACGGTCTGGGGAGGGGGCTGTGTGGAAAGACTGAGGGGCTGCCCTTAGCTTCCGGGCTGGGGTCAACTCTGCGCTTTGCAGAGGTCCTGTGAGCAACCCAACAACGAGATGGGAGCAGAGTCTGCAGCAGAAAACAGGGCACAGCTGGAGCAAAGGCAAGCAGTGGGGGCAGACGGCAGGAGCCCGGAGAACGCACAGCCTCCAGGGCACCCGACAGGCTCTGAAGACCCCAGCTCTGAATCCTGCACACAGGAGAGGACAAGCTTCTTCCATCATCAAGGATGAGGTCCACTGAGTGTTCATTCTCAAAGTCCCGTCAAACTGCAGGCCTGACCTCTTGGTCACCATCACTGGTGGCTCCAACCTGGGGCCATAGGCTCCGGCCACTTGCCCGGGGTTGGGACAGCTGGTGCTTCCCGACAGCCCCAGGACTACTCCTCTCTGGGTCCTCTCCTTCCCACCCCACCCCGGGCTGTCTCCACCCATTCCCAGCAACTAGCTGTGCTGAGGGTTTGGCTCCTTGAAGGCAAGAACTTCTCCTCTGTACCCCTCTCCTTCAGCGCCCAGCACGCTGCCCTGCGCAGGTGATCTTCTCAACTCTTTAGGACTATGATTTCAATCACCGGCCACGAAGATACAATTCAATAATTTTCCTAAAAATGTATGATTCGTATTTAATATGCAGCCTTCGGCCGGGCGCAGTGGCTCACGCCTGTAACCCCAGCACTTTGGGAGGCCGAGGCAGGTGGATCACAAGGTCAGGAGATCGAGACCATCCTGGCTAACTCGGTGAAACCCCATCTCTACTAAAAATACAAAAAAATTAGCCGGGTGTGGTGGCGGGCGCCTGTAGTCCTAGCTACTCGGGAGGCTGAGGCAGGAGAATGGCGTGAACCCGGGAGGCGGAGCTTGCAGTGAGCCGAGATCGCGCCACTACACTCCAGCCTGGGCAACAGAGCGAGACTCCGTCTCAAAAAAACCAAAAAAAATGCAGCCTTCGTTAATAGGCTTTGTGTATTCCTTTCTTCCTGATCTTGTCAGAAATCTTCCCAGGCCATGCATTTCTAGCGAGGGGGTAGGGCTGGCCTTGGTATATCACAGAATTGCTCCAAGCAGGGAGGGAAGGTCCCCGAGCCCTCCTCCACCACACCCTCGCACTAAGAACAGGCTAAGATCAGGAGAAACACAAATCCTCACAGCAAGCGAAGTCAAGTCCTCCTCTAGGGCTTCGTCCCACAAGGGGCCTAAAGCAGTTAGACAAGATGCTTAAGGTCACACTGCAGATAAAATACCAATGAATACATCATCTCAAAGCTTAGCAAAAATGCCCCCTAGAAAGTGAACTCTTCGTGGCCTGGAGTGCGGCAGCCCCGCCAGCCTTTCTTACACTCCTGGGGAACAAGCCCCCAGGCTCCCTGCACGGGCCCTGCACCTGGCACACAGCTCTTCCCACAGCCTTGGTCTGGGACCTGAGGGGATCCAGGGCTCTGAGACAGAGGGACCCCTGGAGATGATCAACTGAGACATCAACGGTTCTCTGACTCCTCTTCAGTTAAAATCTGGAGAAGTGCGGGGAGCAGGCACTGCTTCGGGGGCCCACGCGCCATCACTGCAGCAGCTCTGACAGAAAGGTACGCTTCACGTTCAGTCCTGTTCTTTCTACCCACAGATCCCAGTCCCACCAAGACCAAGTCCAAGGCCCATGCCAGGACCCAGCTCTCAAACGTGAGTGGAACTGTGTCCCTGGCTTCCCTCCCGTGGCCACATCGTCACAGGGCCAGGTGCGACAACCGTCCCCAGCTGGCCTCTACCACACCCTCACTCAACGGGTGTCCCCCTGGGCGCTCCCCCAGCACAAATCCTGACCAGTCGCTAAGGGAGGTACAGGGACTTGGGGGCCCAAAGTGTTCCTAGACTGCCAGGGACCCCACAGGCCCATGACCTATAGATGCCCCAACGAGGGCAAAGCAGCACATCTCAGAGGGAAGCCTGCACAGTGGGGTGCAGGGACTGTCCAATCTGTCCCCTGAGCCGTGACCTGTCAGAAACAGTCTGCAGTCCCACTTGGGGGCTCTCCCAGCAACCTGTAAGCTACTTAGACTTGGACACCCTCCTTGGGGGGCAAGGCCTTGTGTACCCACACACACAGACACCCAAAGGTGGACCACACCTCACGTCCTCCCAAGGCCCAGGGAGTGTCAGCCAGTCCATCTGAGGGACCCTGGCCCTGTCTCCCCATCACCAGGGCCCACGCTGGGAACCTCCTTGGCCCAGGTCTTCTCACCTCCACCTCCGCCCAGGGCTGTCCCCACTAAGACCTGCTGCTTTCTTTACTCACCTCTGAAAATCAGAGGCTGGGGGTGCTGTGGGGGTGCAGTGCTGAGTGTGGGGAGGACGTGGAGACAAGGACGTGCAGCCACCAGGAGGAGCATGGACTCTGGGACCAAAACCAAGTCCCGCTCCAATCCGCAGAGCAGCAGCTTCCTGCGGGAACAGCAGTAACTGGCCCGCTCACAGGCTGCTGTGGTTGGAGATCACAGCACGTCCCCCACATGGTGGGCAGTTTCTTTTTTATTTAACATTCCGGTTCAAAGCCTAGCACACAGTGGGGCCTCAGTAAGGGACTGGCGAGCAAGAAATGAACACGATGGGAGAAAAGAGTCATCAAAACGTTAACCTGCTAACAACAGAGCCCGTTTTGCTGCATGTTTTTACTATTAAAAAAGAAGTCTTTAATCTCTCCCTTAGATATGTCATTACCATTCCATTCAAACTCTGGAGCTGGCTAAGGACTCTTGTCTACTTTGGAGCAAGTACAAGGACATTTATTCAGACCGGTCACCCACTATCGATTACCACAGTGCGGCCTGACACCTCTGCACGACCGCTTCCGGGAGGGAGCTGGACGTCCGCGGCGTGGGGAGGCCCAGATTGACTTCTCAGAGAGAAGTCGCATTAATGGGATTTCCAAACCACAGAGGAGCGCAGCCGGGACTGTGGCTCTGCGTCACGCTTTCCCGCAGAGTCCGAGGGAGGTGACCACGGAGCCGCACCTGCAGCCGGGTGCCATGCAGCCGCAGTTCACAATCCTCATCACGTAACTTTTCAGAAAGAACAAAGATCTTACGTATTATAAATGTACAGGTCAGGGCCGAAAACGTTATACAAACCACTTTTCTTGCTCCAAGCACAGCTCTGTATTTTGTCCACAAAGAGAGGAGAGACCGCCCCATGCGAAGGGCCGTGGAGGTTGACAGGGGTCCCGAGCGCCCACCTGGAGACTCCGTCTTTCCTGGAGGCGCCCAGACCAGACCTCAGGGCCTTCACACGCCTATCCAAAGGTGCTGGAGCACGCCAGGCCTGCAGGGGGAAGAAACCATCTCCTGCACAGCCCTCGAGCCCCAAATATGCTCTGATAAAACACAACGTGGTTGATACATGGAGAAAGCAAGCTTAAAGTCGCTAAGGACTCTCCAGACATGTCTTTAAATACAGCTCTAAATCCCCAGGACACCAACTTTACTGCCACTCTGAAGGAGTAGATACACTCCTCTTCCAGCTCCTCCCTGCAAACATAGCAGCAGCGAGCCGCATCCTGCTGAATATTCTCATTTCGAAATCCCTCCCCAGCTGACAGTGATCTATGCCTACTTCCTGTGGGCGGGCAGGCATGGAAAGCTTAGGACCTCAAATCTTAATGGGCTCATGAGAAAGTACGACGTACGGAGACCAGCTCCTCCTGCTTCAACAGGTTAACCCGATCACCAGTTTCATTGCCACCTGATCCACAGAATCCATGCTGTGGCACCTGGGACATTCAGAGAGCCCCAAAGGCTGTTGCCTGGCACATGGGGCAGAGGACCCAGCAGGTGCGGTACTTGGAGCACGCTGTCCACCCTCACCCAGGCTTGGCAAGGGCAAGTGGAGACCCGAGGCAGCCTTTCAAAGGAGCCAGGACATCAGGTCCAAAGGACTCCTGGGGAAACGCAGGGCTGAGGACACCCAGATGGTGGAGGAAGTGAGTGACCAACCAGTAAATCGTTTACATCCAGCAAAAATCCCTAACAGGGACCAGAGGGAGGCTCTCAGGAAAGCACAGCACCGGACAGAGGCACAGAGCAGAGGGGTGCAGGAAAGGGCAGGGCCTGAGACAGACACAGCAACTGGCCCCTACTCTGCCCTAATGGAATGTGGGTGAGCTGAATGCCAGGCAGCACAGCCTCAGAGATGCCCTTCCAACCCCAGTGCCCAGCTGCCTGGGCTGTTATGAGGACCGACGGTGAAAGGCGGAGCTGTACCCTGCTCAGACAGGCTCCTCCCCAGCACCTGCCCCAGAAAAAATGCAACGTCTGAGCAAGGCACGCAGAGCCTCCCACGTGGCCCCACCTGAGTCTGGCAGCCTTGAACCTGCCCTGGCATCCAAATACTCGGGCGCAGCCACACCCAACTGTACCTCACATAGAGCACGCTGTGCCCACCTGACCTTCAGAGCCTTGGAATGCTCTTCCTCCGTGCAACCCACCTCTCACTCATTTCCTGGACACCCGCTCTGTGCCCTATGGAGGGACCTTCTTTGCACCCTTCCACCCTCCTTCTGTTCAGCTGCAACTCAGTCCCCAGACCCTGCTCACATGTCTCCCCAGGAAGCCTCCTCCAGCCCCGGGAAGATGAACACACCTCATCTGCCCCACGTCCTCAGCACACCCGGGCACCTGTATGGCATTCTTCCTGACTGCTGGCCACCGGTTGGGCTGCGAAACTGCAGGTGGCAGGGGCTGCTGCCTTAGATAGGGCCCCCACTCGCTCAGTCCCCACAACGGCTTTTCCTGACCTCACTTTGTCTCTCACCTGGAGCACTGCAGGTGTGCTGCACCTCTCCAGCAAGCCCGGGGGCGGCCGCATCCTGGCGCTGACCTCGGGCCCCTCGCCCCAGCCCGCCTGCTGCTCCCCACACCCTTTGCCTGCTCTGTCCTGGCCCAGGCACTCGAGGCAAGAAACATCCTCCTACTAGAACCCATCATGCAGCACAGATCTCAATTCAGGACCCCCTGCCATGGCCGCCCTGCCTGGGGGCCGGCTCTCGTGGCCTCCCACCATGTGGCCTCATCACCTGAAAGGTGCCTGAGAGATGCTGCTGGTTTGCTGTCAGGATCCCTCTCTGGGAAAAGAGCCCTCGACAGCAGGCCCAGCTTTCCCGTTGCTGTGCCTGAGTGATAAGAACAGGGCCCTACCTGGAGGAGACACTGATAACTACACGTGGGCTGAGTGATTCGGGGCCCAAGGTGGCCAGGATCAAGCTCTCTCCTGAGAGATATCAGGGACATCTGTGAAGTGCAGGCCCCACCTCCAGCTACCTTCTGACGCACCCTCCCCAGGGATGGCGAGGCTTGCACTGGCCATGCTGAAGAAAATAAAATGAAGACATTTCACCTAAGATACTGAACGAGGATCAGGTGCCATGACAATGCACCAGCGGCAGCAGAACAGGCTGCTTCTGGATCAAAGCTCCCTCTAGGGGACGTGCCTCAAGGCCTGCAGGGATCTGTGTGGCCCCTCTCAGCAGTGGACAGATGGGGGTCCCATCAGGCAGTCGGCATTTAACACGCTTGGAGGCTCTGGCCCTGACCTCTGCCCCATGCCCCTGGCTGCCATGACTGGTGTCCTGGAAGGTGGGGCTGTATCTCAGAAATGGCACGGCCAGACCCACAGGGCACAGGAGGAACACAATCAGATAGCACCTTCTGCATGGAAATCAGAAGGCTGCGACATTGAGTGCCAATGTCCCTGCATCATTTGCATTCTCATTCATTCATATTCTCTCTCCCTCTCTGGTACAGGCTGGCAAGGTACCAGTTCCACAGGCCAGGAGCCATGGCACGCCCCCACTGACATAGTGCGCTGATGGGGGCTCTGGCCAGGACAGAGATGTGGACTGGCAGTGGCAGCCCTGGCTCCTGGCCTCTGCTCCAGCCATGCATGGCCTGGTAACCGACAGACCAGAACCCTATTCGCATGGTGCCTCAGCAGGGCCCTGGAGCCCAAAGTACCAAACGCGGGGCAGAATATAAGCCACTGTGACACAGGATGAAAGGGAGGGACCCTGGGCAAGGTGCTCACGCTCCTAGACTCCCAGTTCCATCTTCTATAAAAACTGGAGAACAATGATAGACTGGCAATAAAGCCCAGAATGTGTACATCACCACAGCTGACAAAACACCAGTGATAAGGGCTGTGGGGAGACAATCTTGCCTGATGCCTACTCTGTGCTTGGTGCAGGGCCAGGCACTTGCTATAGGTTAGGGCGGGCGAGGAAACCACGGCTCGCTGGTGCCTTGGTAGGCAAGTCTCACGGAGACACGGCCACGCTCGCTGTCCACGTCTCTGGCTGCTTCTGTGCTACAACAGCAGAGAAGTTGTGAAAAAGTCCATATGGCCCGCAAGCCTGAAAATATTTACTATCTAGCCCTTTACAGGAAACGTCTGCCAAGCCTCACTGGAAAAACCGTCCTCAGTCCTAGCAGCAGTCCCTCGAGGCGAGGATCGGGAACTCAGCTTGCCCAGGGATGCACAGGTAAGCACTGAACTAGGACAGAAACGCCCTCTGTCCGAGCCCAGGACGCCGCACAGAACATGGACCCACCAGGGCTTCGTGAAAGACTCAAATAAACCTTTTCCTGAATGGACCTAGATCTGTTTGGTGAACAGTAGGCAATTTTGAGCCTCCATGTATAGAAGTGTCCTGGCCACAGATTCTCACACTCCAGTCCCTCCGCAGCACCTGCCCTTGGGCGTGAAGTGGGAGGACGTGCCCTCAGCAGGAGTCCACCGAGTGCGGTGTGAGGCGGCTCTGACCCTCAGGAAAGGAGGCAAATGGTAGAGGAATGACCAGATCTAAAGCTCAGGGAGACAAGCACCATCTTTCATCCCCTGCAATTTACAGCCAGCCCTGTGTGAGGAGCGCGGGCACTGATGATTAAAGATACACTTTGGGATATGGGTGGTGGAAGTGCAATGATTAAAATTCAAGTGGCCTTTTGGATGTCACTAGAAAGGAATTTAATAAATGCCTTAAGCCAAATGAAGTCATCTTGCAATACTTACCTGGCAAAAATAAATGTTCCCTTTTCTTAGGGGGAAAAAAGCATCAAATCACTAGGGGATAGGAAATGTAAAGTGTGGGGATGTTCGCCCGTTTACCAGGGAGTCCCCTCCCCACCTGCACAAGGTGTGTGTGAGGAGCTATTCTAAAGCAGCATAAGTACCTGCTTCAGGTGTACACAGGGCCCTGAAGGCAAACAGGATCTCAAACGAGAGGGGGCCTTCACCAAACTGGAAACAAAAATTCCCAGGCCCAGGAGGCCAGCTTCGCTGCTGCTCACTCACCGATCCACAGAGTCCAGGGAGCCTGTACTCAGAGCCCTGAATGTTCCCCAAGAGGAAGAAGTCACTGGAATTTAGAGTAGAGAACCTGGCTTTGCACGTCCTGTCAGAACCTGTTGTTCTTTTTCATTCCACGGCCTACCCCAGCTGCTCCTCTGCTGCTGAGTCACACCGCGCACAGGGTAACCTCGCACAGGGCCCCCCATCAAGTCAGCCGCCGCCCTGCATCCTCCCCTCCCCAGCAGCCTCACACACCCAGGTAAAGGAGGAGACCACCTCTCATATGGTCTTATGCCCAATTTCTGCCTCCAAAGAAAGAAGAAGTAAAAACTAAAAGGCAGAAACGAAATCCACAGGCAGACAGCCCAGCGCCACACCCTGGGCCTGGTAGTTAAAGATCGACCCCTGACCTAACTGGTTCTGTTATCTATAGATTACAGACATTGTATAGAAATACACTGTGAAAATCCCTATCCTGTTTTGTTCCGATCTAATTACCGGTGCATGCAGCCCCCAGTCACATACCCCCTGCTTGCTCAATCAATCACGACCCCCTCACACGCACCCCCTTAGAGTTGTGAGCCCTTAAAAGGGACAGGAATTGCTCACTCGGGGAGCTCGGCTCTTGAGACAGGAGTCTTGCCGATGCCCCCGGCCGAATAAACCCCTTCCTTCTTTAACTCGGCGTCTGAGGAGTTTTGTCTGCGGCTCGTCCTGCTACACAGGGATCGCCCACTGTGGGATCGCCCTCCCCAGGTTCCACCCACCCCCCATCTGAGCTTCCCTCTCCCCATTAGAGCCATACTTCTCAGACTTACCGATGCCCCCGTCATCCTGGCTGAATTCAGCTCCACGCACCCCCACGCACCTGCTCTCAGCCATCGATGACCACTGCTGACACAGCGTTTGGATCTGCGTCCCCAGCAAATCTCATGTTGAATTGTAATCCCCAATGCTGGAGGTGGTGATGAGGCGGTCAGACTCTCCTGAGTGGTTTAATACCACCCTCCCTCAGCGCCGTTCCCATGCTAGTGAGTGAGCTCTCCTGAGATCGGGCTGTTTAAAAGTCCGTGGCACCTCCCTCACGCCTTGCTCCTGCTCCAGCCACGGAAGACACACCTGCTTCCTCTCCACCTTCTGCCATGATCGCAAGTTTCCTGAGGCCTCCTCAGAAGCTGGGCCGATGCCAGCACCATGCCTCCTCCACAGCCTCTTTGGAACCATGTGCCAGTTTAACCTCTTCTTTACAAATGACCCAGCCTCAAGTGGGTTTTTTTGTTTGTTTTTTTGTGGTTTTTTTTGAGACGGAGTCTCGCTCTGTCGCCCAGGGTAGAGTGCAGTGGTGCCATCTTGGCTCACTGCAAGCTCCGCCTCCCAGGTTCACGCTGTTCTCCTGCCTCAGCCTCCCGAGTAGTTGGGACTACAGGCACCTGCCACCTCGCCTGGCTAGTTTTTTTTTCTATTTTTTTTAGTAGAGACGGGGTTTCACCGTGTTAGCCAGGATGGTCTTGATCTCCTGACCTCATACCCCTCGGCCTCCCAAAGCGCTAGGATTACGGCGTGAGCCGCCGGGTCCGGCCAGGTGTTTCTTTACAGCAGTGCAAGAGCAGACTAATACAACCACACGCTGAGGCCCTGCAACTCTCCTCGCTGATGGGAGGTGGGAGCTGCCGTCTCTGCACAAATGACTCACGGCTCCACCAGAACCACATTCCCCGGTAGGGCCACGGCTGCCTGGGGAGCCTACTCAGCTGAGTTGCTGAAGGCAACAGAGATCCAGAGATCTGCTGAGTGGGGTCTGGTTCTAGAGGGTGGGGTGTGTCTTTTCTACTGTCCAAAAATGGGGGCAAAAGGGAAAGTGGCATCCGTGTTTTACAGAGGACCCCAAAACTGGCTCTCACGGGCTAGGGTTCTTCCAGGAGCTGGGACTGCCTCGCCCATCCGTGGCTTCCCCACGGCCAGTGCATGCATCCATGAGGGAGCACGCGACCCCTGGGGGAGCAGGGCCATTCTCTTCCATCTGGGCTCTCTCTGCATCATCGGCTTTTCTTCCATGCCTTTTGTCACCTTCATGACAACGCCCCTCATTCGTTTTTTGTTTGTTTGTTTGTTTTGTTTTGTTTTTTGAGACGGAGTCTCGCTCTGTCGCCCAGGCTGGAGTGCAGTGGCGTGCCTCGGCTCACTGCAAGCTCCGCCTCCTGGGTTCATGCCATTCTCCTGCCTCAGCCTCCCGAGTAGCTGGGACTACAGGCGCCCGCCACCACACCTGGCTCATTTTTTTGTATTTTTAGTAGAGACGGGGTTTCACCGTGTTAGCCACGATCTCCTGACCTCGTGATCCGCCCGCCTCGGCCTCCCAAAGTGCTGGGATTACAGGCTTGAGCCACCGCGCCCGGCCCATTCGTTTTTATGAACTATCTATTTCAGGGCCTGGGACAGTATAGGTGCTTATAAACAACCTTTTATTGACACATGTCCCAAGAGGATTTTAAGCTACCTTGTAAGGGGTTAAAGAGTAACTGAAACCTGTAATGGCTCAGCTAATAAACACCCCAGTTTAGGGGAGAGTAATCACCCGATTGCTTTCCTATGATTACTATGTATTTTCATTGCCAAAAGATGCAATACAATTTCATGGTTACTTGGCCCTGTAAAATAGAAATACCCCCAATTTTTAAGATATGAAGAGGTTTATAACCAGGGTACTGTCAGTTCGAGAATGAGTCCCTGGTACAAATGAGTCAATTCATGACAAAATTTAATTTCAAGAAAATTAACTCAATAAAGATGCCACAATTGTGCTTAAAGTTTTAATACCTATTAGGAGTTTTAGGGAGGTGGTGCAGAACCGTGGGCAAGCCGATCCATTTTCTGGCTCCTCAAAAATGCGACTGACTTAATAACTAATTTATTCATAATGGGGACAGTATTACAAGGAGCTCTGTGTTTAATGAGGGAGGTCTGGGTCTCAAACAACCTAACCAATCACAAAAATGGAGAGCATTTGCAATTTACAGGATATTAAGTTTTGTTTCCTGTAATATTACAGAGAGCTGATCAATAGCACTAGACTGACAGCTACTTTAACCAAACAGCCCAAGGTAAGGCTTTATGTCCCAGCAAATGCTGCTGGCCAGAAATTCTGTAGCTGCCAAACACTTCGAAGAGCAAAACCCAAGTCGCAGACACGAATGACAGGCTGCTGACTGGTGATAATTTCCGTAGTGAGATCATTAGACCAGACAAGCGGCATGAAGGAAAAGCAAAGTCAAAATACAGGCCTTCAGAGTCACGAAACACTCACACCCACCAAGGGGCACACTGACCAGCAACCGGTGTCAGGAACAAAGCTTTGGGGCATCGTTCTAGAGGACTCAGACGAAAACAGGCTCAGAATAAGAGACTGGACAGCACGGAGGCCCAGCAGGCACCCCGTTCTGTGGGAAGAATGCATCTAGCCTGAGGCCCTGTGGGGAGCAGCTGGTCAGAAAGACCCCCCAGGCCCTTCCTAGCAGCTCTGGGACCCCCAGCCCTCCCCACCTCCACGGGCAAGGCACCAAAGTTGGGACCCGAAGCAGTGCCTGGGACCGAAGCAGCCTCAGAAAAAGCCTCCCGCCTAGAGCTCTCCTTTCCAGAAACGCCCAGCATCAACCTCCAAGGGCGGCTGCCCCCCTGCAAAGCCCGAACACACAGCCCATGAAGGGCTGTGCTCACTGCAGTAGAAAGCCTAGCTCTTGAGGTGCCGGGATGGAAACCAGCCATACGCGTCTTTCTTTCGCACTCTGTAGAGATTTGATTCCCGATCCCACATAATGGTGCCTGCTATTTGTAACCGATGATGAAAGGCTGGCGCAGAAACCCCCCACAGCACCGCCTCTGCTTCAGCAAACATCTCAAACAAAATGAAAAGGTGCTAGAATAAGTGATGGGACACTCAAGGGAACAGAAGTGGCTTGTTCCAGAAAACTCAATCTCCTGAAGAACTGAATTTCATCAGAACTGGTGAAGAGTAGAAAATTTCATAGCACACTGAATCTGTGATTTTTTAAAACTCTTTATTATATGTAACTCAAAATATAGACAAGGTGTGAGTCCCGAGCATGAGTTTTTTGGCAGATGCGGCTCAAACTCACAGCAGAGTCACCGGCATCCCTGGCATCCTCCTAGCACACTGCTCAGAATGTAACTTCCCAGCGCGTTCAAGGCTGCTGTCACCGTGCAGGCAGAATGAAACTCAGCCACAAAGAGAACGGCCCGAAGTTCTTTTCCCTGTTTTACATCTCCTCAGATAAAAACCATGCCAGGAATACACTTTTTATTCTTATTTATTTATTTTTTCAGATGGAGTCTCACTCTGCCACCCAGGCTGGAGTGCAGTGGTGCAATCTCGGCTCCCTGCAACCTCCGCCTCCCAGGTTCAAGCAATTCTCATGCCTCAGCCTCTGAGTAACTAAGAATACAGGCGTGTGCCACCACGCCCAGCTAATTTTTTGTGTTTTTAGTAGAGACGGGGTTTCGCCATGTTGCCCATGATTGGTCTTGAACTCCTGAGCTCAGGAAATCCACCCACCTCGGCCTCCCAAAGTGCTAAGATTACAGGCGTGAGCCACCATGCCCGGCCAGGAGTATACTTTTTAAAGACCACATTGCAATGGAGAGAGCGTTTTGAGGGCACAATCGAACGCAGCACACAGGCCCAGGGCAGAAGGCAACAGGAAGCGGCCCGGCTCCTGGCACCCCCGTGGCGGAGAGCGGAAGGAGAGCTCACCTGGTAGGTGTCCCACAGGCGGATGGTGCAACGCAGGGGCACCTCCCTCATCAGCAGGTTGTTCATCCAGCGGAAGGCAAACTGCAGGTATCTCACCTCGTGCTGGTCCAGGTGCCGGTGCACTTGCTCTGCACAAAACAAACACAGGCCCCAAGGCTGTCAGGGGTGCGCTCTGGAGGCACTGGCAGCCAGGTCACTGGTGCCCCCAAGGCCCTGTGCCCGCCCCAGAACCCCACTCCAACAGGGAATCCCAAGCAACAACCCCTAAGGAGCAAAGAACTAATTCTATTAACGGGAGACTACGGCTCTCTCTTCCTACAGGAAAACGAAAGCTGATGGTGCTGCTGATGTGATGATTATAATCATGGCCACGTCCGGGCACGTCACGCCCTAACACCCAGGAAGATGGGGGGAGGGGGCTTGGGTTGACACCCACACCGTGGGGCTCCACAGATAGACGCTCTTTCCCCGTCCCACACAAGCTCCACAGACCTAGGCTGGTGTCCCGGGGGAGCTTAGAGAGAGAGAGGAGATGAGCTTGCCAGCTCCTCAAGAGGGGCCCAATCTTGTCCAGGGAAATGCTCCACCTATGCCTGGACCCGACTGTTGAGTGAGCAAGTGGGACATGAGGCCTGCAGGCCAGGTGGAGGGCACCCCTCGATTCCAGGATGGGGACACCCCTGAAGACAGCTGGGCCTCTGGAAAGAGGCAGGCTTTACCAAGCATCGCTCCCAGAAGCACAGGCCCGCACCAGCCCCAGGAGCTCCCCTCTCATCAAGCTGCAGTGGGCGGCAGATTTGCAGCCTGAGCTCAGACCCTGTGCTCCCTGCCTCATCCCCTGCAGAGTCCTGGAGGTGTCACTCCTGGAGGCAAAATCCCGGCAATCATGGTGCCTATGCTCCTCTTTCCAATGTTCTGTCCATGAAGTCCTACTCTAAAGGGCCTAGAAGAACGGTTACTGCTTTATAAAAACAAACAATCATTACTAATTATTGCCCAAGTGAGCCGGACAGTGGATCCTTGGTTTTTAAAATGCGGGTGCCCCCGAGGGCAGCTGAGAGCCTTCTTTCTGCAGCTCACTTCCTTACCCTACTTCCAAGTTACACCTTCCTTCTCGCCACGCTTACCTGACCCTGGCTTGTCCTGAGAAGTGACCCGGAAACACTTCACAGGGATCGCCATTCCCTCAAAGAAAGTTCTAGAAACGGCATATAAACAAATGCCAGAGAAAAGCTACTGTTCTGTTTACTGGTTTGTTTTACTCAAGTCCCTGGTAACTTGCAATATTTCAGCAACAAGCGAGAAGCAGGGGGAAGAGGAACAGGAGGGTCCATCCTGCAATGCCCTCCACCTGACGGACCAGGAGCTCTGCCAGGACATGCAAGTGCCGGCCTGGACTTCAGGGCTGCCCTCACCTAAGGACGGGGTCTGGTTTCCAAGCAGGCGCCACTAGGCTGGCCCTGGAAAAGCATGGGCAGCTCTGGTCCCATGATGGGACCCTGCTGTGATGGGAGCTGGTCCCTTCGCTGTCTCTGTCCTCACTGTCGCCCTCCTCCCCTAAACCACTGCTGTCCTCAGCTGACCACAGCAAACGTGCTGGGGCAGGGCTCCTGTAGGGCCGGGTGTCGGGGACGCCTGCAGGACGAGGCTTTGGTTCACACTGTGGGGTAGACACAGCAACACACGCTCCATTCCAACACGACAGTGAATAATTAATTATTGTGCTTCGTTAAAAGAGACTTGCGATTATAGTTATTTTCAGATAGCTAAAGAATGTTTTTTGGAAGTAGGATTTGATTTATTTTATATAGGCCTAGAATCTGGGCGATGAGGAGGATACAGGACATCATATTTGGATTTCATTATGGAAATTATTTTCCTGTGGAAAGATAAGAGAATGTGGCCAGGCACAATAGCTGTAATCCCAGCTCTTTGGGAGGCTGAGGTGGGAAGGTTGCTTGAAGCCAGGAGTTTGAGATCCACCTGGGCAACAAAGTGAGACCCTGTTTCTACAAAAACATGAGAAACGTGGTGGCGTGCATGTGTAGTCCCAGCTACTCAGAAGGCTGAGGCAGGAGGATTGCTTGAGTCTAGGAGTTCGAGGCTGCAGTGAGCCGAGATTACGCCACTGCACTCCATCCTGGACGAGGGAGGGAGACCCTGTGTTTTTCCCCCATAAAAGAAAGGAAAAGAGAACAGACTGTTGTGTGAGCTTTTGGGCTTCCCTTTCATTCCAACAGGACATGAATAATTAACTGTGGAAACTGCACGACTTGGCGGAGCAGAACAGCAAAGGCTCCCCTCTGAGCCCCAGGGACCAGCCCGGGCGGAAGTCACCAGGGAGACTGGACTGCCTTGCCCACGGCCCAAAGGAATGCCCTCCAGGAGGCTGCCTGGACCCAGAGGCACCCACACACACACCCACCACTGTGCGCTGCCTCTGCAGTAACAAACGTGAGCACCAAGAGCTCCAGGCCTGCAGAGAGCAGGTACAAGCAGGCCAGGCAGGACCAGGAGGCAGGCGGGGGTGGGGGTCCCTGGCAGCAGAGCAGCCTGCAGGGCGGCTCCTCCAGATGGCATCTGCTCAGACACTCAGTTGCTACAGCAGGGGGTTGGTCTGCTTTTTGCTTTATGAAGAGGTCTGGCGCACACCACACACACTTAGCCATAGATGCCCACACATCTTCATTAGCAAGCCCACCTGTCTCCCCTGCCCCCACGAGAGCTTCAGAGGTGGAACATTTGGGTGGATGAGTGGCTGGGAATGCAAGTGCCTGATGACTCAGGGAGCCTGACGCATCAGTGCCACAGTCGGCTGCAAGCAAAGAGGGTCACACGCAAGCAGCAAGGACAGTTTACTCTGAGCGACTGAAAATGTTATTTGTGTATTGAAACCAAAACCAATGCATAATATGCCATAAGGTCAATTATCATCATGAGTTGTTAGGATAAAATCGCGATTTCGATGAAATTTCATCTCTGCACTGGGCCTGTTCGAGCTCCGTCGTCCAAAGTCCCCAGCACGTAGGCCAGGGATTGCCTCCCCCGCCGTGGAGCACTTCTGAAAGGTGTTGGGCTAGAAACGTTTGAGGAGCCAGGCCCAGAGTAGCCGAGGGACAGGGAATGCATGGGCCTGCTTTGGGGGTGAGGAGGGCCTGACGCCAGGGTGCAGTGGGCTTGGCAGTGACCTCAGGGATTCCCAAACAGGGCTGGACATCATCGTGTCTTCATCTTCCTCCTCCCCCTCCTCTTCATCCTCATCACCACAGGAGCTGTTAAAATACAGATTCTCATCTCGACTCTCTCAATCAGACTCTTCCAGGTGGGATGTCAGAGACTCTGGAGAAGATGCTGACGTGCCAGTGACACCTCCGCACTGGAAACACCTCAGAGGGCAGTTCACACAAGGATGTGGCACCATGCAGGCTCCCAGAGACAGGAAGGTCGGGTCCCAGTGGCTCAGGCACCCGCTCCAGGAGCTCCACGCCGAGGGAGGGGAGGGCTGCAGTGCAAGTCGAGGCGGCGCCAGCATGTTGCTCACTTAACAGCTTCCTTCTAATCCGCTGGTGCTTTATTAAAGACATTTATTTTAAAAATAAAACTAATTTCACTACCAAGAAATGGTTCCCACAGTCTCGTAAGTAAAGGGCAGCAGGGCGAGTGGAGGAAACAAAGCAGTGCGGCCAGGGGGCCCCTGAGGCCGCAGCTCAGGCAGAATTTAACCTCACGGCTGCTCATCGGGGGACGGAGAGACCAAAGGGGGTGCCAGGAGGTGTCTCAGGATCCCAAAAAATGGCCCACAGATGAAGAAACACTGGCCCCCAGAATGAAGTTAGAGTGCCTAAGAAAGGCACCAGACCCCCACTCCCTCCTCGGCCTTCAACCGCTGCCCTCCCCTGCAACGCCGTGCCTCCTGCAGTGGCACCAGGTAACCAACAACACCCACGCCACCATGCAGGCTTCCCGTGTCCCGGGCTCACCCTCATGGCAGCCTTCCACCAGGGCACCTGTCTCTGCCCAGTGCGAGGCTACCTGGACGTCAAAACTCCTAGATGCTTCCAGAAACACCCCACGCTGTGAGTCTTCCCCTCTTCTTGGTTCTATACACACCTCTACGGACGCATTTATCACGAAAGGTGCATAAGCGCTCAGGGCGCCTGCCCACTCTGGGGTGTGAGCCGGTCAGGTGTGGGTCCAGGTCTGTGTCGTCTTTGTTTCCCTGGCCCCCAGTACACACAACTGAGTGTCTGTGAGTGTCTGTCAGGTGACTGTGATGAACGAATGAGTACAGAGAGCAAATGGGTAACTGGAAGACAGACACATTCCCAGCCTGGCCGTCCTCCTCTACTTCTATTTCTCAACACGGCAACAGCGAGGAGTTTTCCAGCCACACCCTAGAGCATGACGTTCTTCTCAAAGAACTTCCAGAATCATTTCTAACCTGAAGTTAATCTGCAGCTACAAAACTAAACCAATAGAAAGTTCTATGAAGCCCTGAGGGGGCTCCACCAGCCAGGCCTGACCTATGCCCGTGCCCCTTGGAGGGCGGAAGTCCGCCCGGGCTGCTACCAGCCTCTGCTGCCCCAGCGCACTGACACGTGGAATTCCAGTCTGATGAACATGTAAAACCAGCTGTTTAGAAAATGACTCCATTTACTCAACAAGGCTCTTTTGCACATTTTTTTACTCAACAAAGGTCATTCTTCAATGAGCTTCTATGAAGCTGACCACTTGGGGAAGAGCAGCCAGGACAACAGCGACAGCTCCAGAGGAAAATCACTGCCCGAAACACAGCACCTGAGGAAGGAGGGGACACACAGGGTGGCCTGGCATGGCAGTGTGAAAGGAATGCTCCAAGGCAGGTAACTGGCCTGGCAGGTGGCACCTGGTTTCACTGGCCACTCCCAGTCCACAGCTCCGTGTGGACATCTGGGCTGCAGCAAGTGGGTGCCGCCTTGCACTGGCGTGAATGAAGTTCTGCCATAGAGATGAGCTGAAGTCAGCAGCCTGGGGCCTCCTGGGACACACGGCCACACTGCGCATCCCTGTCTGGCCACTGTTCTGAAGGTTCTCCAATGCTGCCAGGGCAGGGCCCCAATGTACCAAGGCAGCAGTGGGACAGTCATAGGCTAATCACCAGGACACAAGTGCTGAGCCCACATTTTACACAGGAGGCTTCAGGCAACTTTAGACAGGGCTCTACAGAGCCTGAGCGTTCTTCCCTTCGGGTTTGTGTTCGCATCCACTCCCTCTCTCCTCTCACTCCAGGCACGAATACAGTAAGAACCAAGCCCAGTGTATGATGAGGGCTCTCAACCAAGCACTCCCCGGGCCAGGCCCTGGACCCAGCCTCGGGGACCTGGTGTGGGTGGGACTTGCCAGAGGATCTTATCCTCTAGACTGTGACTTCCTTGAGGGCAGGGACTTTGTCTGGGCTCAGAGACCAGCACCAAGGCAGGCCATGGCCCATCACGTGTGATGTGTGCATGGCACACGTTTGTTAACCGGGCAGCCTGGCACCCAGGGCGGCCTCTGCCATGGATGAGGACGAAGTGACTGCTGGGGAAGGTACGCACCACAGAGTCACACGCGGAAGAGGAGCCGTGGCTCACCGGCTGGTCTGTGACCTGCCTAGAGCAGCAGTAGCCCACCTGCGCCAGGGCTCGGCATATCCTCACCTGGGGAAACAGACAACTCTACCATGGGCCTGGGAGGCAGGCAACACCTTTCCAACACAAACTGGCAAGAAACAGACTTGAAAGTTTAAACACATATCAATATTTCTGGAACACCTGTCATTGTGGTAACTAAACAGAGTACAAATTAACCCACTTGCAGGGACTGCGGGGTGGAAAGCACAGAGACCACCAAGACCTCAGCCCCTCCCTGAGGGATGCTGACTTGAGGAGAAGGAGCCCATTCCGGCCAGAGCACAATGGCCAGCTGACCTGCACAGAATTCCCACTGCACAGTTCCTGAAGGGGGACATGCATCTCACACCCTGACCCTGGGGACCCTGGCCCTGCACCTGTCAGGTGAGGCAGGTGAGGGGACCTGTCCAAAGGTGCACACAAGGAGGCGGCCAAGCCAAAATGGGCCTGAGGATTGCCCCACTCTGTCCCCTCGAAATGACCCCGCCAGAGCAAAGCATGGACCCACCCTTGCGTCTCTGGGCACCTGCACCCTGGGCACAGCCACCCACCCTCCTCAGGGCAAAGCCCAGGACATCTGCAAGAACACCCAGTCACGAGGAATTAACCAGAAAACCGGACACAGTGTTAACCTCACAACAGCACAGGCAAGGCCATTCCAGGACGAGAGGCTCCTCTTTCATTGGTTCCTTAAGGAAAGATTTACCAGGGGGCTCCACGTCCCAGGGCTGCCTCTGAAAGCAAAGATACCAGGAAGACAAGGCCTATTTCTGCCCGCCGGGGTCTCAGCAGCCTGCAGCAAACAGCAAAAACAAAGCTGTGCACTGCATCCAAATCACAAGCCCTCTGAGTCCTGAGTGCCTTCGGCCTGACAAAAGGAGCGAAAAGGCAAAATCCCGAAAGGAGCGAAAAGGCAAAATCCGCGCCCACCCGGAGGTGACGGCAGGTACAGCACGAGGCCATGGGGACCACAGCGAGGGACTCTGTGGCGAGTGCTACGCTGGGTCACCCAACACAGCCTGGCTAAGCCAGCTTGATTCTGAAGCCCATGGGACATCCAACCCGAAGGCACCGGGCAGCGTCCTTCTTCACACGGAAGTGGTCACCTACCACGATTCCGTGCCTTCTCTGGCAGCGGGTCATGAAGGGGGCGGGCGCAGCCAGCCAGGGCCTCACACCCTGGACGTGCATCCCCAGCAGGTGAGCCTCCTCCCGTCTGGGCACGGGGAAGGATGGGCTGCTAAACTCCAGGCATTACTTCCAATTTATACACATCAAAGCTGCAAATGCACACGCCGAAAGGATTCATTTTTCTTATTTTATAAGTAATTGCAAGCAGATGCTCTTTCACTGATAAAGGTAATTTGGTTGGCAATAATTCTGAATTTGAAATTTCCATTTCACTGGAAATAAGAGTATACCTACAGTGAATGAGCAGGCAGGTGTAATTATTGTCATATTTCAGGCGGAAAAGGTTCTTCCATAAAGCCCTTATGTGGCAGGGCAAGGCAATGTTATTGTTGTAAAGTCACCAGGAAGAGATGTGTCATATTGGCAAGCTGGAGAAACAACCACAATATTTGTTGAACACTTTTCTCAGCACTTTAAACAGCAGATCCACAGACCGAAAATTCTGCTGAAACATCTTGTCTTCTTGATTAAAAATAAAAATAAATTATGCAAACACATTGTGTCCCAGGATTTATGCTAAAAAGGAAAAAACATGTATCCCATTGACTTGGCATGAAAAACACACTGTTTATGCAGGACCAGACACTACGCAGATTTATGGCCCGAGGAGCAGCACAATTGCTCACACTCAGACACCTGACAAAGAAAACCTTTCAACCCCCTGCGCAAAGCCGAAAACAGACACAAATACATCACGCTTTGGCTGGGACAGCCATGAATAGGCTTTGATTTTGGGGGAAGATTTCAATTCTCTAATCGGTTAAAAGATAAAAAAGAACAAAAGCAAGAGCCACTGACAGTGAGCAGGGCCCCTCCGCACCAAGAGGCCCCTCGCTCTGAGTCCACCTCCTTTCTCATTTGCATTTGGCTGACGTCGCGGACAGCTAGAAAAGCCAGGTCCCCAACAAGCAGGGTCCAGTCACACTCACCAGCCAGAACACCAAGAGCCACTCACTCCAAGGGTGGGCAGAAGGAGGGAAGGGTTCAGACCCAGGATGAGCAGCAGCCCCGGCCCAGCCCACTCTGTGGGGGAAGCAGTCAGGGGCTGACAGCTCAAGACAGAGCACTGTGGCCGCTCACCAAGGCCTCCGACGGGACAGCAGGCCTGAGCTGGAAGGGAACAGGGGAGAGAGATGGGGCTCGAGGAAGAGCAGCAGAATCATGGACCCACAACTCCACTTTCCCGGCACGGGACACTCACTGGCAAATCCCTACAGGCAAACAGGCAGGGCTCCTGCCATCCCTGCCCCAGCAGCGGCAGCCAGGAGCCCTGGCCAAGATCCAGGCTGCCGGCAGGTCTCCTCTGGGCAGCAGCCGAGTCTGGGCTGGACACCAGTGAGCACATTAAGGCCTCAGGTTGTAGAGTCAGGTAAGCCTGGGTGAGGGGAAGGGAGGAAGGAGGAGGGAGCTTGGGCACCGAGCTTGGCACCCTTCAGTCATCTGGCCAATGCAATGAACCGCAATGAACCAAGCTCTGAGGGGCTTTCTTGTTGGTGAACACATGGCTATGGCAGGAGAGCTAGCACCCTGGCCCCGTGGGGAGGGGTATGGAGGCGCTGCGTCCCCCGGCCCCGTGGGGAGGGGTATGGCGGCGCTGCGTCCCCCGGCCCCGTGGGGAGGGGTATGGCGGCGCTGCGTCCCCCGGCCCCGTGGGGAGGGGTATGGAGGCGCTGCGTCCCCCGGTCCCGTGGGGAGGGGTATGGAAGCGCTGCGTCCCCGGGACTCTTGCAGATTTCGTCCCATGCTTCTCCACATTTGGCTGGTCCTCCCAACCTGTACATAAAACTGGAATCATAATCACCGACTTTCTCGAGTCCCATGAGCCATTCTAATGAATAATCAAACCTGAGCAAGTTATGGACACCACTGAATTTACAGCCAGTTGGGCAGAGATGCAGGTGGCCTGGGGACCACTGAGGTGCGGCTGGCATCTGAAGCGAGGGTGGTCTTGTTGAGGACTGAGCCCTTAGCTTGTAGAGTCTGACACCAACTCTGGGACATTAGCATCAGGATCGTGCGGTGGTGTCCCACATTTGGGGGCAAACAGAATGCTCCCACCATCACCAAATGGCCCTGAGGGCTGAGATCCAACCAGACTGCAAGGCAGAGGCCAAACTGCAAACACATTCCCTCAAGATAACTTCTCCACCATTCAATTTAATGTCAAGGTCGTGCCACACAACTGTCTTCTCACACGCTCAACACAAGGACGGGGCTGAAGACAGGTCAGACCCAAGACACAGCTAAGCATGCACAGACAGGCGAGACCGAAGTGGCTGCCAGCACAACCCCAGAAAGAGGTCACACTAGGTTCATTCCTGGGCCGTGAGGGACAGGGACCGAGGGACAGGAACGCAACCACTCACTCTCAGAACCTCAGCAAACATGAGCGCAGAATGAAATAAAGCCTCCTGGCAGGTTGTAAAGAAATGGTGTTTATCTGACACCACAACACGCAATCTTTTCATCTCTAGAGAGGTATTGAGGTCTATTTTTTTGACAGTAACAAAATCTAAAATACAACTTCTTCTAGAGCTACATGGAATTGAAGCAACGAGGTATTAAATCATTTTCACTTCACAGATGTGCTTGTGAGCTACTCAGCAAACCCCTCCAAAGCAGGGTCATTTTCATAGGAGGAGGCAACAGAAAGTCTGATTTACTTCCTTTAAAAATGCAGGTGACAGAGCCACTTCCCGGGGTGCCTGAAGCTCCAGGGGCCCTGACTACACTCCATGGCCAGGGAACCCGCAGTTCGACAGCTGCCCAGGGAAGAAGAGTGGGCTGGACAAGACAGGGAGAGTCTAGAAGGCGGGCCTGGCCCTAGGCTCTGTCACAACCTGCACTTCTGGAAAGCTCGCCCAGTCTTTAGCTTGTCTTTTCATTATATTAACAGAACAGCATCATCTGAAGAGCAGATTCTAATTTTGGTAAAGTCTGATTTATTTGTCCAAGCTGTCTTTAATGTCTGAGGGTTTGGCCATTATTCCCAGAAATCTTGTGTGCCTAGCTTGAGGTCACACACAGATGCTCTGTGTTTCCTTGCGGAAGTTTTACAGCTTTAGGTTTCAAACATAGGTCTCCGAGTTACTTCACTTAGAAGACTAGTCTCCCACCCCCACCAGGCTAAGCCATGGGATTCAAAGGCATGACAACGACGCAATGGACGTTGGGGACTCGGGAAAAGGGTGGGAAGCTGGTGAGGGATAAACGACCACGAACTGGGTTCAGTATATACCGCTCGGGAGATGGTTGCACCAAAATCTCACCAATCACCACTAAAGAACTTACTCATGTAACCAAATACCACCGGTTCACCAAAAACCTATAGAAATAAAAAGAAATTTAAAAAACTAAACAAAACATAGGTCTCTGATTCATTTTGAGGTAAGTTTTTAACGTGGCACAAAGTATGCATTCAAACTTCTTCCTCCGACGTGAATTTTCAATTGGAACTTCTTCATTTGCCCAACATATGTAACGATGATATGCATAACAAATAGATGCTTTGCCACTGAATTTCTTTTGTACCTTTTTGGAAATAATTGTGCACATATGCACGGTTCCGTTTCTCAGCACTATCTTCTATTCCATTGATCTCTTTGTCTATCTCAATGGCAGCACCATGCTGTCTTGATTACTGAAGCTTTATAATTCTTGAAATCGGCTAATGTGAACAAAAAAAAAAGAAAACAGTGAACAAAGTCCTTCAACTTTGTTCATCTTTGTGTTGTTTTAGGCATTCTAAGGACTTGGTATTTCCATATGAATTTAAAAATCAGCTTGCCAATTTCTATAGAAAAGCATGTTGGGATCTTGATTGCAACTGAGTAGAATGTACGATCAGTTTGGTGAGAGCTGACATTTAATACTCTCGAGTCGTCTGATCTCTGAACGTGATTAGGTCATCTTTAATTTCTCTCTGCATTGTTCTGTAGTTGTCAGTGTACGGGCCTATTCCATATTTTATCATAGTGTTTTCACTAAATATTTCATGTTTTCATGCTATTATAAATTGTATTGTTCATTCAATTTCAATTTCTCATTTCTTACTGTGAGTATATAAAAACACCACTTTGGGAGGCCGAGGCGGGTGGATCACGAGGTCAAGAGATCGAGACCATCCTGGCTGACACAGTGAAACCCCGTCTCTACTAAATATACAAAAAATTAGCCGTGCATGGTGGCAGGCACCCGTAGTCCCAGCTACTCAGGAGGCTGAGGCAGGAGAATGGCGTGAACCCGGGAGGCTGGAGCTTGCAGTGAGCCGAGATCGTGCCATTGCACTCCAGCCTGGGCAATGGAGCAAGACTCCGTCTCAAAAAAAAAAAAAAAAAAAAAAAAAAAATTGTATGTAAATCTTGTATCCTGAACCTTTGCTAAATAAACTCTTATTCTTTCTAGTAGCTTTTTTGTGAATGCCATTAGACTTTCAAAAAAGATGATCATGTTGTCTGCAAAAGCAGAGAGTTTTACTTCTTCCTTTTTGGTCTGGATGCCACTTACACTTGTATGTATGTACGAATAAATGAAAGTACGTTTTTGGCCGGGCGCGGTGGCTCAAGCCTGTAATCCCAGCACTTTGGGAGGCCGAGACGGGCAGATCACGAGGTCAGGAGATCGAGACCATCCTGACTAACACGGTGAAACCCTGTCTCTACTAAAAAAAAAAAAAATGCAAAAAGCTAGCTGGGCGAGGTGGCGGGCGCCTGTAGTCCCAGCTACTCGGGAGGCTGAGGCAGGAGAACAGCGTGAACCCGGGAGGCGGAGCTGCAGTGAGCTGAGATCCGGCCACTGCACTCCAGCCTGGGCGACAGAGTGAGACTCCGTCTCAAAAAAAAAAAAAAAAAGAAAGCACGTTTTTGTCTTTCTGCCACCAGAATCTCCAGCACACATACCGGACAGAAGTGGAAGGAAGGAACACTGTTCCCATGTTTCTGATTTGGGGGTAAAGCTTTCCATTGACACCCTTTCCTATAATGTCAGCTATAGGTTTAAACATGGAACATGCTCTTTATCCAGCTTCAAAAGTTCCTTTCTATTCTTGTTTACTGAGAGTTTTCATTGGGAGTGGATACTGGATTGTGTCAAATGCTTTTTCTGCATATATAGAGATGATTTTTATGGGTTTATTCTTCTTTTTAAATATATTAATAAAAATGAATTACACTGACTGAAAATCAACCTCACATTCTAGGATAAACCCTACATAATCAGGATGTGTATTGCTGGATGTGATTTACTAAAATCTGTTCAGGATCCTTACATTTATGTTCACGATGGATACCAGTCTGCACTTCTCTATAGTACTACACGTTTCCCTCTAAGTACTGCCGTCTTCTCACACACTCAATACTATATGATTCCCTCTAAGCACGGCCGTCTTGCCATGCACTCTATGCTATACGTTTCCCTCCAAGTACAGCCTCTTCTCACACACTCAGTACTATACATTCCCCTCTAAGCACAGCCTATTCTCACTCACTCAGTATCATACGTTTCCCTCCAAGCACAGCCTCTTCTCACACACTCAATACTATACGTTTACCTCTAAGTACTGCTTGGTGCTCTAGGTTTCCCTGTAAGGGAAGTACTATACATTTCTAAGTACTGCTCTTTTGCATCCCACAAATTTTGAAATGTTGGATTTTATTGTCATTCACTTCAAAATACCTTCTCATTTCCCTTTTGTTTCTTCTACGATCCATGGGTTACTTGAAAGTGTGTTAATTCATTTAGAAATATTTAGGATTTCCCAGGTATCTTACTAATTATTGCTAATTTAATTTCATTGTGCTCAGAGAACACAAGAAGTACTTCATCTTTCTTGAATCCTTTAAGATTTATTGAGACTTTTCTAATGGCCCAACACATGGTCTATCTCGGTAAATGTTTCATGTGCCAAATTAAAAAGAACGTGCACTCTTGGAATTTTCCATAAAAATTAAGTCAAGTTTGTTGACAGTGTTTTCAAGCTTCATATATCCTGATTTTCTACTTGTTCTATCA
Source organism: Theropithecus gelada (assembly GCF_003255815.1). Taxonomy (NCBI): domain Eukaryota; kingdom Metazoa; phylum Chordata; class Mammalia; order Primates; family Cercopithecidae; genus Theropithecus; species Theropithecus gelada. The sequence continues at coordinate 3,564,128 of NC_037678.1, forward strand.
CTTACTGAAAAGAAGAGATCGAAATCTCCTTCTGTGACTGTGTCTCTGTCCATTTCTTGTTGCATTTTTATCTGATTTTGCTGTATATTTTGATAGTCTTATTAGATGCATAAACACTTAAAATCATGTCCAATTGATTAACTGACCCACTCTATCATGAAATGATCCTCTTGATACTTGATAGTATATTCTGAAATCTGTTTGCCATTAATATAGACATTACTGTTTTCTTTAGATTGGTGTTAGCATGAAATATCTTTTCCCATCATTTTATATCTAAACTATTTGTGTCTTCATATTTGTGGGCTTTTTCTTTTTTTTCTTTTTTTATTTTGAGACAGGGGACAGGGTGTTGCTCTGTTACCCAGGCTGCAGCATGATCACGGCTCACTGCAGCCTTGACTTCCTGGGCTCAAGCAATCCTCCCGTCTCAGCCTCCCACATGGCTAGGCCCACAGGCACATGTCTGCCACTACACTATGCCCAGCTAATTTTTTTTAAAAAGAGACAGGGTTGCTTTATGTTGCCCAAGCTGGTCCCAAACTGCTAGGCTCAAGTAATCCTCCTGCATCAGTCTCCCAAAGTGCTGGGGCTATCGGTTTGAGGTACCATGCCCCAAAGTATGGAAACTATATTCAGCTTAATACCTGAAAGGAACCCCTGCAGAGCTTTCGTTCTGAGTTGCTTTCTCCTCTCCCACCCTCCGTCCAAAGAACCCTCGTGTGAAGGACATAGTTGCGTGTTGATTTTAATCCAATCTGACAAGATCTGCCTTTTAATTGAAGTGTTTAGATCATTTGCATTGAACACACTTACTGACACGGCCGAGTTAGAACCTGTCATACCACTATTTGTGGCCCAACTGTCCCATCTGTTCTCTGTTCCACTTTTCCTTTTTCTAGCCTTCTATTATATTGAGTATTTTATATAATCTACTTTATCTCCTGTGTTAGCTTATTAGCCATAGCTCTGTCTGGTGATGTTAGCGGCGACTGTAGGGCTTACGGTATGTGTCCTTGCCTTACCACAGTTTCCTCCAGATATGATTACCCGGCTTCACAGGCAGCACAGCGTGAGCGCCTTATCACAATCTACTTCCATCTCTCCCTGCCGGTGCCTGTGCTCCTGCCATCTTCATCGCACTGCAGAGTGTGTTAGAAAACCCACAGTACACTGTTACTGTGTTTGCTTTAACCATCTGATTGTTTCTGAAGATATTTCAATAACTAGAAAAAGGGTTTCAATGCATTCCTAGAGTTGCCAGTCTGGGCACTCCTCAATCTTTGTGCAGGTCCACATGGTCATCTAGGACCATGTTCCTTCCACCTCCAAGTTTACCTATTGCTTGTCATGCAGGTATCCCGGTCTCCTGGTGACAAATTCCTTTAGCTTTTATATGTCTGAAACAGCACGGATTTCGCCTCCATTTCTGAAAGATACGTTTGCTGGTTAACAGGTTTCTCTGGTTTGTGGTTCTTTGAAGAGTCCAAATAGGCTGCCCCCTTGTCTTCGGGCTTGATGCTTCCAATGAGACTTCTGCTGTCAGGCTTACCTTTGTGATGCAGGGTGTCTCTTCTCTGGATGCTTCTGAGGTTTTCTCTATATTAGTAGTTTTGGGCGACTGGATTATGACGTGCCTTGGACTGGTTTTCTTCATGTTTTCTGCTCGGTTGGCATTCATTCACATCCTCAATTCTACAGGTTTACAGTTTCCATACAATTTTTTTAAATTAAGTATTATTTCTTCCAATGTTTTTTCTGTTTCCCCCCTTTAGTGGACCACAGACTACACATACATAAAGCTATTTAAAATGTCCCACAGTTCGGCCGGGCGCGGTGGCTCAAGCCTGTAATCCCAGCACTTTGGGAGGCCGAGACAGGCGGATCACGAGGTCAGGAGATCGAGACCATCCTGGCTAACCCGGTGAAACCCCATCTCTACTAAAAATACGAAAAAAAAACTAGCCGGACAAGGTGGCGGGTGCCTGTAGTCCCAGCTACTGGAGAGGCTGAGGCAGGAGAATGACATATACCCAGGAGGCGGAGCTTGCAGTGAGCTGAAATCCGGCCACTGCACTCCAGCCTGGGAGACAGAGCGAGACTCCGTCTCAAAAAAACAAACAAACAAACAAAAAACAAATAAAATGTCCCACAGTTCACTGACTCTGTTCGTTTTTTTTCTTTCATTTTGAATAGTTTCTATTGCAGTGTTGGCAGGTTCACGAATCTTTTCTTGTATAAAGTCTAATCTGCTGATAATCCCACACAGTATGCTTTTCATTTAAGACATGGTATTTCCTCCCTGTAAGTTCAATGTGGATCATTTTTATATCTCCCATGTTTTTACTTCCATGTCTTTATTTCTCCAGATTTTTAACATATGAAACACAGTTATAATACCTGCTTTAATGACTCTGCCTAACTAACGAGTCTAACATCTGTGCCATTTCTGGGTCAGTTTTGATGGACTTTTGCTCTCATTATCTGCAATATTTTCCGTTTCTGTGCACGCCTGACAATGCCTTTGAAAGCTAGATATGGTGACTTTTACCTTGTTGGGCACCTGGTAATTTTGTAGTCCTATAAATATCTTTGAATTTTTGCTAGGATGCAATTAAGTCATTTGGGAACAGACTAATTGTGTAGGATCCTGTTTTTAAGCTTTGGGCCAGAGTAGTATTTAGGTTAGGTTTCTATACTATCACTACTGAGAGAAAACCCTTCTAAGTTCCCTGCCTGATGCCGGGGACTTCTAAAGGTTTCCATTCTGGCTTTGGGGAACAGACACAATTTCCACCCTGTAAGGGCTCCGAGGCTTGTTCTCTCTCATCATTTCAAGCGGTTCTTCCCCAACCTCACCTCTGTGTATTGATCAGTACTCAGCTTAATACCTGAAAGGAACCCCTGCAGAACTTTGGTTCTCTGAGTTGCTTTCTCCTCCCCCAGCCTCAGCCCTAAGAACCCCAGCTGCCATGGCTTCCCCAGACTCCCTGCTCTATCTAAACCCGGGGAGACCCACAGGTGCCTCCCCACACCATGCTCCGAAGACTCTCTCCAGGCAATGCGTTCGGGCAATCACGGAGCTCACCCCGCACTCTTCCTCCCTCCCAGGGATGGCCCGGCTGCCTTATGTCCTGTATGTTAAAAACCATCGTTTCACATATATTTTCCAGCTTTTAGTTGATTCAAGCAGTAGAGTGAGTCTGCTCCCTGAAAACATGAACTAGAACATTGGGTGTACAGGCTGTCACCAAACCTGAAGGCGTCTTTGTTTGGAGATCATCAACATCAATGTTGACTGGAAACAGGAAAAATTTCCAACATTTGGTGCTCATTTCCCTGATCAAGTTTAAACAAACTGTGGGGCTGTGATTTTTCTTTTAATCCTGATTGTATTCCTTTCTCTATTTGAGGGAAAATGCCCAGTCTGTGGAGGGGAAGGGGTGGTGGGACCCTTCTGAGACCCTCACTGCAAGACACTCAGCCCTGTCTACACTTGCCACAGCCAGCAGCGCCTGCCGACAGTGGGCAGGGTGGCGAGCAGGCGGCAGTTCCTGACCCAGGAATGTCAGAGCCGCATCGAAGTGAGTGGAGCAGGCCCTGAATCCCAGCGCTGGAGCGGGAGGGAGACAGGGACTCTGTGGGATTATTTGTCCTTTGTTTATTTTATTAGTTTTCTGTTGCTCTGTAACCAATGACCACAAACTTAGCAGCTTAAAACAACATATATTTATGAGTCTGTATGGGTCACAGTCTCTATGGGCCCAGGCTACAGGTGGGGTTCTGCTAGAGTCTCTGCTCCGGGCTCCAGGTGACACATGGGCTTCTGCCAGGTTCCCTGCTCAGGGCTCCAGACAACAGGTGGGGTTCTGCCAGGTTCCCTGCTCAGAGTTCCAGGCAACAGGTGGGGTTCTGCCAGGTCCCCTGCTCAGGGCTCCAGGAGACAGGTGGGGTTCTGCCAGGTTCCCTGCTCAGAGTTCCAGGCGACAGGTGGGGTTCTGCTAGGTTCCCTTCTCAGGGCTCCAGGCGACAGGTGGGATTCTGCTAGGTTCCCTGCTCAGGGCTTCACAAAGCTGCAGTCAGGGCTGCATCCTCATTGGGAGGCCTGACTGGGGAAGAAACTGTATCCTGGTTCATTCAGGTTGCAGGCAGGATTCACTCTCTGGCAGCTACAGGACTGAGGGTCCCACTCAGGGCCAGCTATGTGCTGGAGGCTGCCTACAAGCCCCTGCCATGTGGGCTTCTCTGGCCAGCCCCTTACTTCAGAAGCAAAAGGAAATCTCTAGCTCCTGCTTGCTAAGGGGGAATCCTATATAATTACAGGACTGACATCCTACAATCTCACGTTCCATGGATTAGAATTAAATTCAGACTGTATCTGAACTCCAGGAGAGGGGATGACACCAAGGCAGGCGATGACCCATGGCAGTCACCTAGGGCCTGTCCACCATGATCCTTTGCCGCATTTGCCTTGGCAGAAGGAAAGCCACCGACCCCACTGCACTCCCCTTTGCAGCAAGGCAAGGAGGAGACGGCTCAAGATTCCCTCCAACTCCAGCATGGAAACCCAGACATGGCAGAGAATCAGGAGAGGAACAAGAAAGCTCTCGCTGACAGCGCCACACCAACAGGCGGGCCCTTGTTTTAAATGGAGAAGGAAACAGAGAAATAAGAAACTCCCAGTGAAAACAGCACAAATGACTCAGATAAACAAGTCATCCCATCGGCCGTAAGAAATCCATGATGGGGCCCAAGTCTACAGCGAAGTTGAAGACACAGAGCTTCCCCGGATAGAGTCCCTCTCTCCCGATGCACTGTATGGCTGAGAATCCTGCCACTGCGAGTCTGAGCTGTGATCCTCATCCCAGAGCCTCCCACCGCGGCTGATGGTCAGCTGACTGCCCCTTCCACTGGGCCCACTCGGTGGCCTGTAGGTTGTGTGAGGCGGGGGAAGCACATTAGTGGCCTTGGTGGTTTGCACGGCTGTTCCTCCCATGAGACTGCGAGCTCATGACAACATGAAATTTTTCCATTCCTTTCCATCCCTAGGCCCAAAGAGCAAGACCCAGTAAAAGTTTTCCATGGATGGATGGATGGATTGATAGTTGAAACATGGGTGAGGGAATAAATAGATCAAGGCAAAGTGGAAGGATGGACAGTTAATGGAGAGGGGAGGATGGAGGGCTATGGGAGAGGGGATGATAGAGGGTTAAGGGAGAGGGGAGGATGGAAGGTTAAGGGAGAGGGGATGGATGGAGGGTTAAGGGAGAGTGGAGTATGGAGGGTTAAGGGAAAGGGGAAGGATGGAGGGTTAAGGGAGAGGGGAGAATAGGGCATAAGGGAGAAGGGAGGATGGGGAGTTAAGGGAGAGGGGAAGGATGGAGGGTTAATGGAGAGGGAAAGATGGAGGGTTAAGTGAGTGAGTGAATGGATCTGTGGGTGGCTGGATCAATGGGTCACCCAGTGAGGGATAGATGGGTAGGATGGATCATCCTAGCATGCCTTCGGGGAAAAGCACTTTCCAAACCAAGTCCTTCCCTGAACACCCCCCAATGCTCACACCGCTGCCCACAACGTCTCTATCCCACGTGCCCCATACCGCTACCCCTGCCCACCCACAGCCCCCACTGCTGATTCTGCTGCCCCCATCCTCCCAGCATACCTGCACTGCTTCCTCTGCCCCCAAACACCTATACGAGACTCAGCACCAACGTCCCAACCTCTGCACAGCTATCTCTGGACACTTCTTCAACTCAGTCCTTCACGCTGTCACAGAAACTACAGACAGTGATGGCTCCCATCTGTCCTCGCAATCTGCCATCTCATCAGAGAAGAGTTCCCTAAGAAAGACCTTGTCTAGCTCATCACTGTCCACTCAGGTCCCAGCACACAGTGGACATTTCACAAATGCTTGCTGAAGTGTGAGGGTGTTCATGTCCTGATCTAGAAGCCACCGGGCTGGGAGGGAGTGGGAGGCACGAGCAGGTGCTGGGACCACTGAACGGAGTGCTGCGTGCTCCACCCAGCGCACTGGGAGGTCACTCGGAAAGTGAACAAATGCAGGCTCCGTGCTCCCTCCCTGCGCTGGATGTGGGCGCCAGGCCAGCCGGGAGGCGCTGGAGTGAAGAGGGGCTGTGGCTGGCCTTGCTCACTATCTCCTGCACCAGGGCCTCCAACGCTACAGGGCTGGACAAGACTTGCTGAGTAACTGACTCCAAGGATCACGGGGGCTGTCAGGGCCCCACAGTGAGTGCTGTGCTGACAGGAACATCTGGCAAAGACAGGAGGAGGATGAGGGGAAGGAAAGGAGAACTGCTTCTGAAGTATGCCACATACTGAATTCCTCCAGATACATTGAGTGACAGGCGAAGGCCCTGAGGATCCCGAGTTTCTGCTCGTCCCGCCCAGGATCCCAGTCGCCTTCATTTTCAGCAGCCTTGGCCCCGCTCACCACCAGGACCCACTCCTCATGGCGATTACGACCTGGGGGCAGGAGGCACGGTGGTGGGGGAGTGCTACCAGCCAGTGTCCTGGCTCACGCATCTTTAGAGCCCAAGCCTGACGTCCTTAATGCCTCATGGTGCTCAGCAATGTGGCCCAAGTGGCCACTCACTAAATGGCCACCAACAGTGACTGACTCACGTGAATGTGCGTAGTCAGCCCAAGCAGGGGAGAGTGGGACGGACAGACAGACGGGCTCCAAGAGGCACGACAGCCAAGCCGAACAGCAGGCAGAGAAGAGAAGGCTTAAATTAAAAGCAGTCTAGCCAACGTCTGTCTCCTCAGATTCCACTAAAATGGGGGCACCTGTATTCTTCACGCAGTGACTGATATCATTGAAACAACAAATCAAGGACAGAAACTAGAAGTGAGACGTGACGGGCTTGCGTGTGCGCCCAGCACAGACCAGTGGCACAGATCCACACACATCCAGCAGAACACGCAGAAACTCCGCCGCAGACAAAATGCGGGGAAAGCGCCACCCTCCACAGATGCCCCTTCCACGGATGGGAAGAACAGAAGTGCCAGCAGCCACGCTGACGCAGGGGAAGCAGGAACTGCAAGAGTCAGGTTGCTCTGGGCCCCCGGCCCCTGGGCTCCTCGCCTGGCACAGGCCTCAGTGCCCAGAACGAGGTGCCTGAGCAATCTCTGGGGCACCCGCCCACACCAGAGCTTCCTGGGAATGTGACTCCCCGTTACAAACTACTTCTGCTCCAACCCCCCATCCATAAGCAGCCCCACTGCTGCCGAGGGGTCGCAGACTTCTGCTCCAACCCCCTATCCATAAGCAGACCCACCGCTGCCGAGGGATCCGCAGGCGGCACGCAGGAACGGAACGTGTTAAAGGGACATTCATGGCTACCAAGAGAGCAGGACAAAGTCACCTGGGCACTTAGCTCCAAAGCTTTTAAATAATAAATGGAAGGTGTTTAAAAATGAGATTCCTTTATCAAAGGATAAATTTCAAGGGAAGTTTTATCACCATCACATTCAAAGAACTAAGAGGTCCCTTGCCCCTCTGACAGAAACGAGTTTTTTCCACTTTCCTAGCACTGAAATCTAACCACAGATACCTGAAAAACTCTCACTTCCCGTAAAACCTTTGACTGGGAGCAAATCACAGGTTACTCTGTTTTCTGATGGGTCATGCAAAGCCTGAGCATCCCCACCTCACTCCCTCCCCACCTGGCATTCCCAGGGCACACAGGATCCGAGGGAGGGCAGAGCACGTGTGTGTCTCACAAGCCACTGGGTGTGCCCAGAGCCCACCTCCCTGCCAGCATTCTGCAGCCAACCCCATCACGGTGCCTGCCCAGTGCCCAGCTCCGGGTTCCCCCAACACTCAGGGAAGGCAGCTCCCACATCCCCCAACCCTGTCTCAGAGAACAAGGCGACCACTCACCTGTGGCCAGAGACTGTAGCCTTGGGCTCACTCCCTCATCATGTGTGGCCCTCCTGTCCTCTCCCATCTCCCTGCACGGACCCTCACCTTGGCCTTCCCATGCGCCCATGTGACTTTCATACAAAATGCAAGTTTCCATTCTAGAGTAACTCTATTACCACCTTCTTCCCATGGAAAAATCCTTAAAAGGTCTGCCACACCAAGCTTGGGAAATGTGGAGCATCAACACCATTCATGACAGTAAAGACTTATAACTGGTAATAAAGTGAGAATCCCCAAGTCCCAATAAACAGGAGAAGAAAAGCTTCTCCTCACGGCCAGAAAGCCAAGTAACAAATGGGGGAAAACTAGAGTTCGAAAGCCGCCATCCGCAACCATCGCAGGCCTGAGCGCGTCAGACAAAACCATCAGCGGACGCTGGGACAGGTGCATCAAGCCTGAGCGCAATGGGAGGCTCTCCAGGCCCCAGAGGGCAAGATCCTGGCCCAGGACTCTGAGAAGCACAACAGCCCCGCAGCAGCTCTGCAGGAGGCAGGCCAGCAGCCCCCTCTGCAAGCCACCCAGGCAGGTCGCGCCAGGACTGGCAGAGACATGATGACACCCACAACAGCAGCTTCTGAAACTAATACGGCTGTGATTGGAAGCAGAGCAGTGTGAGCCTGGCTCCACCTGAGAGGACGGCCAGGCAGACGCAGGAAGGACTCATGCAGTGGACAAAGGACAGGAGCTCAGGGAGCTCCTGGATCCTAAGTGGAAGAGCTTGAGGACAGCAGAGTTCTGGAACCTTCCAGTGACACTATCAGGCAAAGAGCTCGGTGTCCTGCAAGCACATACTGCCCCTCCCAGCCCAGCCCTCAGGATAAGCCAATGGAGGCACTCGCTCTCCAGGGACACCTGAGCAAGCTGACTGGGGCAAGGACTGTATTCAAAACACTAAACAGTGAGTATCATGAAGGCAACTTCCCCGGGCCACACGAGGGTTCCTTGCAGGAGGGCCAGCCAGCCGTAGGCAGCCACCGCATGTAGCGGGGAGGTGGGGGATGAAGACCAAACACATGCCCACCAGGATGCTGGCACCCACACCAGGGGCTTGGCTACCCTGCCAGGCTGCCTGGCAGGTCACCAAGTGCTAAGGGGGCTTCCCTAAAGGCCCACCAAGGTTCCCAGGGCTGAAACAAAGGGGGTGCACTCAGGAGTTCAGGGCGCCAGTGCCCAGTGTCAAAGCTTCTATAATCTTAACAACCAGGAGCCCTGGCATGACTGGAGAGCTGGACTCACAGGAAACACGCCGGGACAGAACCAGGGAAGTGCATGCTGGCGACTCTTCAGGAACCCCTACTTCCACCCTTAGTGGCTCTGCCACCCCAGGGGGGCATGTGCAGTGTGGAGGGCCAGTGGACACAAAGGAAACCAGGCAGGGGGCTGCAGGGTCCTGAGTGGCAGATAAGCAGAGGCTGCATTCTCCGGGGATTAAAGAGGAGGAGGCAGATGGACATGAGGAGAAGCCCAGGCCCCTCGGCTAGACTGGCTCCAGGCTACATAGGGCAATGTAAGGCCAAGAACCCGAAATGCTCCAGACGCCAGGCTGCTTCGAGGAGGGAGGCTCCCTTCTCCTCCTGGCTGAGACCACCGCAGAGTGGCTTGTGGCCAGGGATGTTGGATCTCCCATCACTGCACATCTGCCTCTTGGATGCTGGGCCCTGGCTTACCGGCTGCTGCTGTCAGGGAGCAGCCCGCACGGACACCGCATGGTAAAACGTGTTCAACCAGAACAATTATATGTGTGTGGTCGCAAGACAAGATACGATTCCTTCTGGAGCTCTCTGTGCTCACAGAAGTATGATGGGAGAACAGCTAGAGTAAGATCAAGTAGAAAATTACAGATTCCAGTTGAATTGCAGGTTTCCTCGAAATTAGAACGGAGGCGCCAAGTGTAAAAGGGGGTGGGCATGGCCTCCTCACACCTCTATAATTCAGTCATTTAAACAGGGAGCTAAAAGCATTCATTGTTCCTGGAATGTGTTGTGGGTGTGAATTAAATAAAGCGAGCCTTCCTCCCCAGGCAGCTTAGGCAGAGGGACCCTCGGGAGTGTCGCACTCCTCCAGGTGCCCCCCAGGCACCTGTGCCAGGAACCCCATCCTGGTTCTCCAAATCACTAAGCCCATGGCCGACACAGGCCACCTTCAGCACCACGTACGGTCACATGCTATCACTTGCTGGGTGTGTGCGATGTACGACTCTGACAGTGGCTCTGTGCCCCCAAAACACCCTGCTGTGTCCAGTTTGTCCCACAGGTGTGGCATCAGGAACGCCTGAGCCATGTACACGAGTTACAAGAGGTGAACCTATGGGTCCAAATTCCTTCTGCTCTGTGCAGGTGTGTGCACAAGCACCAGGGAGGACAGGGCAGGTGAACATAAGCCCCTCGGGGTCCCCAGTCACCCAGGCAGCTCAGAAGGGAGACAGCGGCTCTGTTTGCAGCTGGGCGTGTCCCAAGGACATCAAGAGGCTCCCTAACAGAACATGGCAAGGGAGGCCCCCACGTGGCAGCAGCTAGAGACTGGAGCAGTCCCCCCAGCACACCCACCCCACACACAGGCCGTGCTAGAGCCCTGGCTGAGGGGCAGCAGGCAACAGGTCCAGAGACGACAGACCCAAGCTCCAATATGGACTCCAAGTTTCACCTGTGTGACTCGGACAAGAGTCCCCTCCCAGCCTCAGTGTCCCTGTTGGTCAGGAGGAGACACTGTTAGTTCCGACCTAACGAGCTGCCGTGAGGAGTAAGCGAGGTGAAGGACACGGCTGCCTGGCAGGGCGCAGGGACAGCAGGCTCGACGAGCAGTGAGCGCTGAGCACCGGAGGGGGCTGCGCCCACCCCAGGGCCCTCACATGGCTGCGTGCAGGAGCCACCTCACTACAAAAGAGCACTCACGGCACATCCAGCGGGGACTGCTGGGGCCCTGGGTCTAGTCTGGGGCAGCGCGGACTAAGGCCTGGGGCTATGGGAGTCATCAGAGGGCCCTGGGCACCTGTATTCACCTCTCCTGGTCCCAGCGCCTCACAAACCACAGAAGAGTCAACACTCAACGCACACAAGGAGGGGAGAAAAGCCAGATGGGAGGACCTGGGAGGCAGATGGACAAGTGGTCCTCACAGGGGTCTGAGAAAGCAAAAGCCCAGGCCAGCGCTGCAGAGAGCCAGGGGCAGCCCGGATGCACCCGATGAGCCCCCATCAGAGACTGGCAGCACTGTGCATCCTCAAAGAGGGGCACCGGCAGGGTGAGGGGACACAGGAGTGTGGTCTGTAAGCAGCAGCTAGACCCCACAGCCACCCCTGCACATCCCCATACGCCCCACCGCCTGGGTCCAGCGCCCACCCCCAGATCACCAGAGCTTCTGCTCGGCAGAGGATCAAACCGAGGGTCTCTGGAGGGGAGGACCCAGGCACAGCAGAGTGGGAGGACCGGCGTGTGCAGTGACACGGACCTCTGACTGCAGAGGGAGGCCTAGGTGACAGTGGGTCTGAGAAGAGTGGGAATGTCCCTCACCTCGAAGGGCTGATCCAGCGGGAACCCACAGTCCAGGGTCTAGAGAGACGAGGGGGTAGAGAGGAGTAGAGAGATGGGATGTGCCCTCCAATGCAGGGGAACAACGCCTTTTACTTCAGGACCAATGGCTTATGGTGTGGAAAGGAAAACGACCGCATCAAAATAAACTGTCCTCATCCCCAGCAAGCCCTGGCATGGAAAGGCAAGGCGTTTCCACCTGCAATGCGGCCTCCTATCCTGATTTTAAGAGGGACACTGAGCTGGCCGGGCGCGGTGGCTCAAGCCTGTATCCCAGCACTTTGGGAGGCCGAGACGGGCAGATCACAAGGTCAGGAGATCGAGACCATCCTGGCTAACACGGTGAAATCCCGTCTCTACTAAAAAATACAAAAAAAAAAAGCTAGCCGGGCGTGGTGGCGGGCGCCTGTAGTCCCAGCTACTCCGGAGGCTGAGGCAGGAGAATGGTGTAAACCCGGGAGGCGGAGCTTGCAGTGAGCTGAAATCCGGCCACTGCACTCCAGCCTGGGCGACAAAGCGAGACTCCGTCTCAGAAAAAAAAAAAAGAGGGACGCTGGTTCCTTAAAATGAAGAAGAGAAAAGACACAGTCTCTCTAGCACCTTGTAACGGCGATCAGCAACGACTCTGGGAATCACTTCCAAACCAGTTTGCCGGCCTACGTTCGAAACCACGACGGCTCTTTCTTGCTAAGGTCAAAGAGAATCGCTTTATTTGTATGTCTCTACTTACAATTTAACTAATTAGTCTCAGCTCGGCAATAAACCCCAAACATCAGTCTCGGCATGGAGAGTCACACAGATATCATCATCAAGGAGAAAAGGGCCTGGATCATGAGCCCGGGAGGCCTCACGTGTTTCTTTTTCATGACACACAGGATGGTCATCACCACTTCCCGATGGTAAACACACTCCACACTTGAGCAGCTAAAAAGAAAAATGCTAATCACGACTTTGTTGCTCCCACTCCCAGCACCTCAACGGTCCTGGGAAGGAAGCGACTGGGACAGACGCAGCGGAAGAAGCAGTGCTCCCAGCAGCTCTGCAGCAAGCTCTACGTCCAGCTCCACTCCCCCGGGGGTGGGAGGCTGGAGGGCCAGATACAGGCAGCCCTCTCCCAGTCCACCCCAGCTCAGCTGTAACTGGAGCAGGATGGCTTTCCGAAAGCTGTACGGCAGACTGGCTGGGGTGGCCAGAGGATCTCAGAGGACCCTCCACTCTGAACAGCAAGTTTTTTTATGATTCTGTGCTAAGCACAGGCCTGGAAGGATGAGCTCTCGAAACAACTGTTAATGTTCCGTCTTCTAATGTAGGGCAGAATGTCCTGCGCAGTCATGAGCCAACCACACATCAGCATGAGCTCTGCAAGAATAAGCGACTCCTTTTGTCCAGCCGGGGACTGAAGTGTGGTCCCACCTGAAGGCCACAGTCCAAAAGGGGGATGAAAGCTGTCCCTCAGTTTTAAGTAAATGAATCTCTCTCTACTTGTTCAGGAGGAATACCTTAAAATGAGCTGAAATTGGGAGGAACGCAGGAAAAGTCAGGGAGGCAGCAAGGCTTAGAAAGAAGCAGAGTAGAGAAACAGGTGAGGGCCACAGAGGACCCCAGTGACAAGGCCATACCCCTCTTCCAAGGCACCACTCTGGACACAGAGGCCTGATTCCGAGGGCCTGGGACGACAGTGAGGGGCCTGACAATAACCCCCTGGGGCCTGGGGACCTCAGGGAAAGGCTGGCAGGTTCAGGATGGGGACAGAGAAGAATGTGCCAGCGCCGGGCTGGTCTGGGTTTTAATGGCTCAGGGGCAGGAGGGGTGGGGGGATGTGAGCCCCAGGACCCTCTGACTCATGGAATCTTCCGTTCAGGCTTTTGCCAACTTTTCACAGCGGAACCGAACACTTCAAAGCACCCTGGCAGGCATCACCTCCTTTGACCATCTTAACAACTTTGGGGTGGGGGAAAATAAATGTGAAGGTTGTCACACCAGATCAAGGCTCTTCCAAAGAGGAAACACGGCCTCTTCTCCCAGCACAATGGTCGATTGCTGGGAGAGGCCAGTGAACCCGAGGGGCCCACAGGTGAGTGTGCAGGGGCGGGTACGCAGAATCCGCTGGGGGCAGGGTGGGGACAAGGCCACCAAGGCAGAGCGGGGTGAGAGAGGATTTACTGTGAGGCAAAGACAATTCTCGGATGTAAGCAAGGCAGCCAGCAAGCATCCTCGTCATTTATACCAGAAACGTAACACTGCCTTCTGTCACTTGTACGGGGGGTGTAGCAGTAGCGCAGGCTGCACTGGTAAAATTACAGAGCTTTTCTGCACATGCAGATTATCTATTCTATGAATTAAAAGGGCAGTAGGATGAGGATTTGAGATCCTTAGGGAAAACAAAAGCTATGGAGAAAACCCAAAGGATATCATAGACATCTGGAGATGAAAATAACGGAGAAACTGCTTTAAATCCCCACTCCAAACATCCTCTTTAAGCAGGGGGGAGTCACCCATGAGCTATATTGAAGCAATGTGAAGCCACACAGGCTGCTGGAGCCCTGACGTGCAGGCTGCTCCATTAAACACTTTATCCCTTAGTTCCCCAACATTTGCTGAGGCCACTCTACAAACTGGGCACTGGTTACGGGGAACATCGGGATGAAAACGTAGGCATGTGCTCAAAGCCAAAAAAGAAGGAACGACCACTCCTCATTTCGAACGGGCACATTCGACCTTCTCATCTCCTCCCACTTCTCAGGGTCATGAGGTGGGCGGGGCACCATAAGGCACAAGACACTGGTCAGGAGTCCCAGGAGGAAGCCTGGGGGAGTGGAGGTGGAGGGCCCGACCACAGGCACAGCTACAGGCTGGTCAGGAGCCCCAGGAGGAAGCCTGGGGGAGTGGAGGTGGAGGGCCCGACCACAGGCACAGCTGCAGGCTGCGNGGAAGCCTGGGGGAGTGGAGGTGGAGGGCCCGACCACAGGCACAGCTGCAGGCTGCGGCTCCCAAGGAAACCCCGGAGCAGAGACAGGCAAGCCCCCTGGGCCCACAGGACACCCCAAGGCTGCTTAAGTGGGTAGGAAGGAACAGGGAGGGCTCTCTCCTGTGCACCAACCCAGGATGGGCAGTGCCGGAAGCAACCTGGAGATAGTCTAGCCTGCGGGAAAGCTGAGATCAGAGATGGGCAGGACTCTGAGCATGGGGGTGGGGCCCATTTACGCACTTGATGGGGCGGTTACGAAAAGTCAGCACAATGAAACAGACACAGAGCTGAGAACAGTGTCCCGTACACTGCAGGCACTTCATCAGTGCTGGCTGCCATTATCGTCATCATTACCAGCAGCAGCCCAAGTCCAGAGTCAGGGACCGAGGCTGAACTAGAACCCAGGTGTATATTCCTAACACATTATTTTGGGGATTACATGAAACTTCTATTTCTTTGATTTTTTTTGTTGTTGTTGTTCTATATAACGCATCCCTCTTCCCAAAAAAGGAACAAAATATCCATTTAGAGTTTCAATAGAAAGCACATTAAATCAGCCTGACTTAAGAAACTCAGGACGTCCATCCAACAAGAGAGCAAATTCCTGCCTGGGGTAGCCCGGAACGCAGGCTGCAGACAGGTTCACCGAAACGATTTCGACAGACAGTGACAAGCAGAGTCACCTGGTCACAGAATACACAGCCATGTTCAACTGTGAAGACCTGTAGGCAGAAGGCCCGTGGGGACCAAGACCCTGCCTGAACCAGGAGACCAGGAGCACAGGAACGCAGCCCTCGCCAGCACACACAGCGTGCCTCCCAGGAAGTCCACACACACCCTAGATCTCACATAACAGCAACTACGCATGTGCCTTGCCAATTGTCACGTCCTTACGTCTCAAATGAAATATCACTATCATTTCAAATGCTCAGATCAGCCCTTCTGGAGCCTAATGAGGACAAGAGACGGGGGAGGGAGCCTTGCTGCCTGTTCCCCGGTCTCGGCTGCACTGCTGATTTATCCTCTGCTCCTCGGCTGCTTACTTTGTAGGGGTAATAAAACTATTTCCACCTGGGTGGTAATAAAGCTGAATCTAGTTTCCTAGCTGTAACTGAATTCTATCTTAAAAGAATAAGTCAATTTTAACCTTACAAGGTAGTCAAGACAACTTTCAGAGAAATTTCATTAAAATCACATTTAACCTGAATTAAAAACACAGGAAAAGGAAAATGTTCAAGTACATAAAGCCGTTTCCCACACACAGGTGGAACCATTCTCCAGTACCGTGTTTTGGCATTTTCTTCCTTACGGGTGAAAGTGTAAGATATGACTCATAACAATGGCCACCGTCACCTCGGTGCCACTGACGCAGACTCAGCCAGTGTCTTCCACTCCAACTGACCTCCCTGGGGGCTGGACAGAAGAGGCTGCCTCAGGAGCGGGCATGGACAGGGATCTTGGCAGCTCAACAAGGTCCAACGTGGGAGAAGCAGAGCCCTTCAGACTAAACTTCCAACGCTCAGCCCCACTGTGGACCCATCTGCCCTATAATTTGTTGATGGTGATGATGGTGATGATGATGGTGAAGATGGTGACGGTGACGAAATGATGATGGTGATAGTGATAATGATGGTGATGATAGTAATGATGATGGTGATGGTGATGAAATGATGATGGTGATAGTGATGATGATGGTGATGATGGTGATGATGATGGTGATGATGGTGATGATGATGGTGATGGTGATGATGATGGTGATGGTGATGATGGTAATGATGATGGTGATGATGGTGATGGTGATGAAATGATGATGATGGTGATGATGGTGATGGTGATGATGATGATGGTGATAGTGATGATGGTGATGGTGATGGTGATGATGGTGATGGTGATGGTGATGATGATGGTGATGGTAATGATGATGGTGGTGGTGATGGTGATGGTGATGAAATGACAGTGATGGTGATGAAATGATGACGGTGATGGTGATAATGGTGATGATGGTGATGGTGATGATGACATAATGATGGTAATGATGGTGATGATGACATGATGGTGGTGATGATAGTGTTTATGATGCTGGTGATGACAATCATGACGATGATGATGATGGTATGATAATGACAATAATGGGTACTAACACTGCATAAGAGTTAAGTGTACCAGGCACTCCTATAAGTACTTTACTCCCATGACCCGTCATGCGTGGGGAAACAAGGGTTAGAGTGGGGACATTCCTCACAAAGCCTATCCTCCAGTATACAACAGAGCCAAAAAGTCATCCCGAGTCTGCCAGCTTCCAAAGTACAAGCTGTTACCCCATAGAGCGGAAGAGTAGATTAGAATAAGCCAGAAATGTATGAGAATTATTTCTAATAAGTCCTTTCCTCCTCTAACCCACAAACTAGTCCACAAACCAAAATCTCCCATTGTTGCTCCTGGCCTGACATTTTTGCTGTCACTTAGCCACCAAAACGTGGGGAACGAATTTCCTTCTAACTTCCCACTGGGAGGTCAGCCTGTTCCTGAGGTTTCTACCAGTTTACAGGCATCAGCTTGTTTGCTCTACATGGAAGAAGGGACAGAAGGCTCTCCCCTCGCTCTCAACTCCTGCACCCAGGCCTCACTCCAAGGGGCCAGCACTGGCTGCCCTGATGTCATCAGGAAGCACCCTGGGCAGGAACAGGCTGCCTTCCAGATGCAGCCTTGCCCCTTGCTGCAGCCCACTGTTGTCCTATCCTTCCTGCAGATATGGAGCAGGTCAGGGTTGGGATGCTCCGCACAGCAGGTGGGCAGAGACACTGGACACAGAGGCTGCCTTACAAACCAGCTCCACAAAGACTGGCCCTGAAATGTGGATCCAAGGGAGATGTGAGAAGGCCCTGTCCTGGTTCAGGTCCCAGGCAGGGTCTCCAGGCCAACTCTATGAGGGAGCTCTATACCTGGGGAGAGCTGGCAAGTTCCAGTTATCACAGCTATCTGCATCTGCTCCCTCCGGGCTAGGAAATGAATGGAGAGGACTGAGA
Source organism: Theropithecus gelada (assembly GCF_003255815.1). NCBI lineage: Eukaryota > Metazoa > Chordata > Mammalia > Primates > Cercopithecidae > Theropithecus > Theropithecus gelada. The sequence continues at coordinate 3,581,592 of NC_037678.1, forward strand.
AAAGGGCACCTGACCCCAAGATGCTCCATCCTCAACCCACAGCACACTGAGAGCTCCACACAGAACAAACGTAACAAACATTGGAAGGCTCTCATTTTGTCAACAGTCATCTATCACGAACCAGTATTCTGGAGTAAGTCCTTAACGGCCATTTCAATGGACAAAATCCAAATTTGCTGCTGTTTTTTGGTGCCCTTGATTATAAAGCTTCAAAGACTCGATTTCGAACAGAAAAATGAAGAGTCCTCTTTTCCTTCCCTCATGGCATTATTTTGATTTGGAAAATCTGAAATATTTGAAACTTGGTTCTTCTGCTCCACCTGCCCAAGACATGAGTCATGCTTCCTGCTAATGGATGATAATGATGATCATTTCTTCCATGAACTGTATCTTGGTCTAAACCCCACACTTACAAGCTGAATGCCAGAGCTTCCCCAAAATTCCTACGTTGAAGCCCTAACATGCAGTGTGGCTGTATATGGAGATGGGGCTTCTAAGGAGGTGATTAAGATTAAATGCGATTGTGAGGGTGGGACCCTGATCCCACAGGATTAGTGTCACTATAAGAGATGGCAGATAACTCCTGCTTGTTCTCTCTCTCTCCCATTGCCACCCCTCCCCTCCACTGCCACTCCCACAGACACCTACCCAGGAAGGGCTCTATCTACATGTGAGCGAGAAGGCAGCCTTTTGCAACCCAACCCTAGGGGAGAGCCCTCACCAGAAACCAAAGCAGCTAGAACCTTCATCTTGGACTTGTGGCATCCAAAACCATGAGAAAGTAAACTGTGCTTTAAGCCACCAGCCTGTGCCTGTGGTATGTTGTTATGGGTCCAAGCAGACACATCTCTGGGGCAGGAAAGTCTCCCGAAGGGTTACTCTGCCTCTCCCACGGGCTCCTACAATGCACCTGTCGCTCTGTGACACTTATCAGTCACTGTCGGAAGCAGTTGCCTTTTCATCTGTGCAGTCCCCAGGCCACCCTGCTGGAAACGCTCTGCAGAGGTGTGGGACACAGGCCCTGTGCCTGCCCAGTGCCCTAGGCACAGCAGGCCAGCTGTGGCACGCTACCAACCCACTTCAGAAATACTCATGATGGCCCCAAACCAGGAGGAACATCACAGAAAAAAACTCTTCAGGGACCCAGGAGCTTTGGGACCCCTGAGTTCAATGTGACAGTGACATCCTTCTGGGATTCCGAGAGCGCCTTCTTGTCTTTGGCCTGAAGAAGGGGCTGCCCGCAGACCCCTCCCAGCAGGTGTACCGCGCCATCGAGCACATGGCACAGAGTCCTTCTTGGGCTGGCATCTGGCTGTTTCCTGCTTACGTGTTACCGTCCCCAGTTCCAGGCTCTCTGAAGCCCAAGGTCCTGTGTGACAGTTGTTTCAGGCTTCTCACCCTTGGCTCAACCCAGCAATACGTCCTCCTACCTCTAAGCACCATCAAGAACTGGTATGGCTGGGCACAAATGAAAAGCAGCCTGCCAGGGAAGGTGGCAGGAGGGCAAGAAAGGGTTTTAGACAAAGGAAAGGTCAGGAACAAAGGAAGCACCAAGGCAGAGGCCTGAGAGCACTGGCTGCGGTATCCCATGGCCTAGGGCTGGAGAAAGAGGAGCGGAGGGTCTGGGGTGCAACTGCCACTAGAGCAGGGGGAGAAGGAACTAGAGAGGAAGAAATCGCAAAGCTGATTAAGGAGCTGAAAAGCAGAAATAAGAAGCTCCTACAAGGTCGGATCAATGAGGCCGCCATCCTGGGTGCCCTGAGACGGCCACAGAAGATGTGCTGTGGACGCAGGCTCACAGCCTAACGTCTCAACACCCGGGGTCACCGCCAAGATCCAGCCTACTACAGGGCGGTCCACCTTCACCTGACTGTGAACACATTCACCACAGCGGTCAAGAAGTCCTAAGCCAGCCTTTCAGGAATAAGAAGGCAGAAATGTGCCAGAAACTGACCAAAACTAAGGAAGGGTAGCTTCACTTCAAAGCCGTCACTGGGTGAGCAGCCTCACCACGATGCCTGCACTGTGAACAGTCAAATGAGAAGAGTTTATTTATAGCCCAATCGAAGTCCTTGGCCACCAACAAGAATCTGTCCTGGAGGAGACAGGGTGGCCCTCCTCTGACACATCAAGCAACAGAAACGTGTGACCAGTGTCAACACGTTCCCCAGGAATATGGGAACATAAATGGCCTCAAACGCAGTGACCATATACCAATGAGATAAACCGTATCTAAAGTGGGTGTGTCTAAATATGTGTATGTGTGTAAAGACATATGTATAGGAGTGTGTGTGTGCATGTATAGGCAGGTGTGTATATGGGACTCTGTGTAGGTGTGCGTGTATGGGGTGTGTATACATAAGGGTGTGTGTACGTGCATACATGTGTCTGTGTATAGATGTGTGTAGGAGGTGTGTGTGTATATGGGGGTGTCTGTATAGGCATCTGTGTGTAGCTGTGTATGTGTATAGGGGTGTCTGTATATGGAGAGTGTGTATATAAGGGGGTGTGTGTGTATACTGGACATGTGTGTAGGTGTGTGTGTATACAGGAGTGTATATGTATATGAGGGTGTGTGTATAGACGTGTAGGTGTATGTAAGTGTGTATGCGTATGTGTATATGGGTGTGTGTGTGTACAGAAATGTTTGTAGGGCGTATGTGAGTATACAGAGGTGTGTGTGTATATAGGTTTGTGTATATATGTATATGCGTATGTGTGTAGGAGTATGTGTGTGAATACAGGGGGTGTGTGTTACAGGCATGCATGTAGGCATGTCTAGGTGTGTGTGTGGGTATGCGTGTGTATATGGTGGGTGTATAGGCATGTGTGTATAAGGGTATGTGTTAAAGGGTATGTGTATATATGTGTATTGGTGTGTGCATAGGGGTATGTGTGTACAGACGTGTGTGGGGGTGTGTGTACATATGAGGGGTGTGTTTGTATAGGTATGTGTGTAGGGGGTATCTAATAGGAGTGTGTGTATATGTGTATAGGTGTGTGTGTAGGGGGTGTGTGTATAGCAGTGTTTCTGTGTATATATAAGGGGCATGGATATGCAGCATATGTGTATAGGCATGTGTGTATAGATGAGGTGTGTGGATATACGGCAGGTGTGTATAGGCAAGTGTGTAGAGTGGTATGTGTATATACAGGCGTGTGTTTGTGTATAGACGTGTTTTAAGAGTATGTGTGTATAAAGGCATGCATGTGTATATGGCAGGTGTGTGTATATGGTGGATGTGTACAGGCATGTGTGTATAGGAGTGTGTATNTAGGGTGTGTGTGTATACAGGTATGTGTGTGTAGGGTGTGTGTATACTTTAATTTCAAATAACACATTACATTTAAGGCAACATTCTTGTCATCTGCAACCTCGGGGAGGAAAGGGTAGCCTGGAGCTCAAGCCTGGGACCGAATTCCACTTCACCCCACGCAGAATTCACTCTTGGAGGATTACCAGATAAATACAGAAGACTCAGTGAACTCTGAATTTCAGCGTGTGCCAAACACCGCTCAGGGCGTACTCATATTAAAAAGAAGTTCACTGTTTATATGAAACTGAAGTTTAACTAGCGTTCTCTATTTTTATTTGCTCAGCCTGGCGCCCCTAGCCCTTGGAGGTTCCAGGGCTTAGAAAGTAGAGAGATCTAGTAGTTCCCAATTTTTACTAAAGAGAGGCGAAGGCACAGTTTGCAGGAGAAAACTCAGGAGGCACATGGCTGTGGGCCATCGTACACCCCCCAGGTGGCCCCGGCAACGGCTTCGATGCTGTTGCTGGGAAGGCTTTGGGTTGCTGTTCCTTGCAAGCTAAGTTCAGATCAGCTTAGCGACGACCAGGTTTTGCCAGCAGCTCCTCCTGACCCAACGTGAGGGTAGAGCCTACCACAACCAGGGCCCCAGGGAACAGTTCTGCCCACTCCCCTCGTCCATGGCTGCCTGGGCACCATCACTGTGGCACCAGAAACAATCCATGAGCTTCCCTTTTAGGGCCAGTGTCACCCCCAATGGGACAATTCTCTGATCTGCAGTGCAGTTGTTTATGATCTGATCTTTAAATCTGAAAAAATCGAGAATGGACATAATCAAATGGACACATCTGCTGAGGTTTCAAATATTCTTTTTAAATATTGAAGTAAGTTCTCCATGGTTTTTTAATCAAAAAATGTAGCAAATATCTCATTTACACAGACATCATCTATGTCACAAAAGATGCATGACACTGAGTCCCAGGTGAGGCTGGCCCCAGAATTCAGACAGAGGGGCTCTGACTCCAGCCTTTGGAAAGGCTAGGGCTGAAAGCCCACTTTTCCGGCCATTCTATCTTGGGGGGCAATGAGGGATCACGTGATTTCAGAGGTTAACATCACATGTAACAGATGTAACAACTAAACGTACAGGGGATATTATTAGGATTCACTGCAAAAAATTGGAATTTCAAGTATGTGTAAGCGTTCTCGATGCAGAAATCTCATCATGTGATTTACATGTTGAAATTCTGTCAGTTGGAGAGTAAATGTGCATTTATTATTACAGTAGTAAATTACTAAATAATTGGTGTGAACTGTTGATTTTACATATGAAATCCTTTGCTAAGTAGGGAACAGACTGACAATTAATACAAATATTGAGAACATATTAGCTAGATAATTTTAGAATGAACAGTGTATCCTCTTTAAGCCTACAAATGCTTATAAAATTTTAAGTAACACAAGGCAGGATAATACCGATTAGATGACATCCTAATTCTATTTTTTGTGGAGTTGCTGGACACATGCCCTATTCTAACATAAAACAAAATAAACTTTAAGACTTATACTTAATTTTTAGTTATTTAATTCCACTTAGCCATGAGCCTGGTTTTGGTAATTTTTCAGAAAAATTATTATTCCTGAAGAAAAATGCCAAGCCCTTAAAATATTCCAAAAGATTATATGAAAGAATTAAATTTGGGGTAAAACTCCAGATTTATACTCTTATCTCTGAAGTCCTTTCTAGGCTGGTGCCTGTGGAACTTGGCAGCACTTGCCACCAAATACTCACTTAGAATCATGCATAGGTTCTTGGAAGCTGTGACCTGAAGCAAAACGACATATAATGAAACCAATTTTGCCACAGGCTGATTGATAGAATAACAGTTAAGTTCCAATGGCATATTTGTGGCCACAAAAACATCATCCAACTCTGTATGTGTGTGTGTGTGTGTGTGTGTGACGGATTTCACTCTTGTTGCCCAGGCTGGAGTACAATGACGCGATCTCGGCTCACCGCAGCCTCCACCTGCTGGGCTCATGTGTATGGGTCATTGCATTTGAAAAAGCTGTTTGGGGTTATTTAAAAAAAAAAAAAATTACAATTTGAGTTGTAACTTCCTCCAAAAGATTTTGTGTTGCTTCTCGCTAGCATTTTGGGGAACTCCAGTACAGACTCACCATAATTAAGGTTCAAACAACCCAGGTCCTGTCAGGTTGGAACCTAGATTTTATGAGGGTGTATCACTTCCGCTTTACCCTCACGTGTCACTATTCTGGGTCTCGGAAACTATATGGGCATTTCTCAGATCCCTATCCTGACTAAATGGGTTGGATCCAAGCACGACATGAGGCGTCCAAACTACAACTAGCTTTGGGATGATTTCTTCTGCATCAGGAAACACACACTCAGAACAACGGGGGCTTTAGTGCTGGGCATACCTAGCTGGGTCCTAGCACCACTCTGGCCCAGGAAGTCCTTATTTTGTAGATAGCAGTTCAATGCTTTTAAGACATTTATTTTTTTCTTTCTTTCTTCTTTTTTTTTTTTTTTTTTTTGAGACGGAGTCTCGCTCTGTCGCCCAGGCTGGAGTGCAGTGGCGCCATCTCGGCTCACTGCAAGCTCCACCTCCCGGGTTTACGCCATTCTCCTGCCTCAGCCTCCCGAGTAGCTGGGACTACAGGCGCCCACCACCTCGCCCGGCTAATTTTTTGTATTTTTAGGAGAGACGGGGTTTCACCATGTTAGCCAGGATGGTCTCGATCTCCTCACCTCGTGATCCACCCGCCTTGGCCTCCCAAAGTGCTGGGATTATAGGCATGAGCCACCGCACCTGGCCTCTTTCTTTTTGCTTTGTTTGTTGGCAAAAAACGAACAAACAAACAAACAAACAAACAAAAACACTCTTATCCAGTGGGAAACGTGGTTGAAATTATCTAGCCTGCCACGACTGAAAATGCATGTTCCGGCCAGGCACGGTTGCTCACGCCTGTAATCCCAGCACTTTGGGAGGCCGCGGCAGGCGGATCATGAGGTCAGGAGATCAAGACCATCCTGTGAACAGTTAAACTCCATCTCTACTAAAAATACCAAAAAATTAGCCAGACGTGGTGGCGGGCGCCTGTAGTCCCAGCTACTTGGGAGGCTGAGGCAGGAGAATGGCGTGAAGCTGGGAGGCGGAGCTTGCAGTGAGCTGAGATCACGCCACTGCACTCCAGCCTGGGCGACAGAGCAAGACTGTCTCAAAAAAAAAAAAAAAGAAAGAAAATGCATGTTCCTCCTACTCTCACCTTTTTCTTTCACTCCAAATTCAGTGGCTCCAGTCACCCTCTCTGACTCTGTGGGAGCTCATACAGTGTCTGTCCGGAAGGGGATTCCCGGGGAGTTTCGCATCCACGAGCTTGCCTCTCGCTTTACTGCCCGCCCAGCACACACCCTCGAAGGCTGCTGCCCATCCTCCTTTCCACGCGGCTTCCATTACAGACACAGCCCTCTCTCTTCATTCTCAGCACCTTCGTGTCTCCGCGGCAGACTTTTTCTAAAGGCTTAGGGATGACAGAGAAGGGTCACAGTACTTCTCAAGATAGGAAGAAACTACTCAGAAGTGCTTCTGAGAGACTCTTTCACAACTCCTTACCACAAGAAAACGAGAGTGATGCGTCCCTCTTCCGATCTGCCCTCTCGCCCCTCACCAGGCTTCCCTCCATCCCCAAGACCTCCCCCTCCTCCAGCTCTCTGCTGGCTCCTGATGAGCCCTTATCCTCACGCCACCACTGCTGAAATTCCACTTGACTTTGCAGAGCAATTCAGCTCTTTTCTGAAGTATTCCCATCTGGGCAATGTCCGCAAAACCTCTCCATTCTCAACCAGTCCATGAAGATGTTTTCCTTCACCGAATTATCAAAATTTTCTGAAATAAATGCTGTCCTCCTAAAACGCACAAATGAGGAGAGGCGTTTTGTTTTTGTTTGTTTGTTTGTTTGTTTTTGAGACGGAGTCTCGCTCTGTCGCCCAGGCTGGAGTGCAGTGGTGCGATCTCGGCTCACTGCAAGCTCCGCCTCCCGGGTTCACGCCATTCTCCTGCCTCAGCCTCCTGAATAGCTGGGACTACAGGTGTCCGCCACCACCCCCGGCTAGTTTTTTGTATTTTTAGTAGAGACGGGGTTTCACTGTGTTAACCAGGATGGTCTCGATCTCCTGACCTCGTTATCCGCCCACCTCAGCCTCCCAAAGTTCTGAGATTACAGGCTTGAGCCACCATGCCCGGCCTGACAGGCTTGTCTTTTTTAAGCAATTTCTTCTTGAATTTTTTCTTGAATTTTCCTAGAATATTCTCTGCCCTTAATAAAATCTTTAGAATCCCTGCAAAACTTCCAACCCACAAATCCTTCCTCTAGGAGGCAAGTGATGAAACTGGGGAGGGGAGCTTCACATGGTCAAGGCCTGCAGATGCTTCTCCCAAGCTTGCTCAGGCATGATGGCTCCCACCAGTCTGAGAGCTCCAACGTGAGAAATTCTATGTACTGCTTTAGCAGCCTGGGTATTCTTATTTTGAGGCCATGATAGAAATTCCTTAAGGTTTCATTAGAAGAACAGGAACAAGTTACACGGTTTAACCTCTTTACAGCAACACACATCTTTGTCTGTTGTGAAGCACCGATCCTTTAAACAAAAAATTGCCATATGAAAATGGCCTACTCAGAGGCTGTGCTGAAAATAAAAATATGATTTACCAAAAAGTACAGATTTCGTTGGGGTTCCTTTGGTTATTGTTGCTGCTCTTTTAAACAATCATCCAGCAAATCCGCAATGTGCTTCTTTCTAAACCACAGCACCAGAGAAAATCAATTCAAGTATTTCCCAAACTGCAGCACTGGAACAAACGAGCACTAACCACAAGTTTCTAACCTCCAAGAAAACATGAAATATGCCTTCCAAGGGGCACAAGCAGGAAAGGAAGAACCTGCGAAGAACGTGTAATTCACATCTACTGCAAACCATATTTCAAAGAGCTCAATGGGGCTGGGGAACGCTTGTGAAAGTGCTGGCAGGGAAAAGAATCCAACCGTACCCAAACAAGACCTCAGGGTGCAGCGTGCGATGAGCGCCCAGGAGCGCACTGACGGAGGCAAAAACAGTATTTTTAACGGATGATAGACTGAAAAGCAGCTAAATGTAATACTGAAAGTATTATCAGAAGAGCTGCATACAACTTCCTGATATGGAAATTAGGTAGCAACCGTTAGAAACAGAGTTAAAAATCAGATTCAATCAAGGAACAAAATGGAGTTTGTAATTTGTAGGAGTCCACTTTAGAATATCACTCAGCAGTTTCCCAAACCGAGCGCCTTCCCCGTGAAGACTGCTGTCACGGCCTTCCATGCTAAAGGCGCAGGGAGGGGAAACGGCGCGGTGACCTGCGACGCCGAGCGGGCAGGACCCTGCAAGGCACATGGCCAGGGCTAAGTTTCCAACAAAGTGCAATTTCTCTCCACGTTGTGTGAAATAATTTGCCAAGCACGCGTAGAACTCTTTGTGAAAGAGCATGTCTCTCTTCCATAGCTCATCGCTGACCAGCTGGTATCACAAATGCAGGCCTGGTTCTGCTTGGCATCACTTGCTTAATGCTCTGTTCATGAATTTAACAAACTATCGGGAGAATATGCCTGGAACGGGCAAGCATTATCTCTCAACTTCCATTTAATTAAACTCTGCTATTCTAATATGACAGTCAGCACATCGCAGGGGGAATTATTTTAAAGATGAAGGTAAAGAGTATTTCAAAGCCCCCACTTAAACATGAAAGCATAATCTGAAACTGCCTGAGCACACACTGTCATTTTTCTGTAATATTAAAGATGTTATTTCCAGACTCAGTAATTAGTTAGATTCCATGGAGGATTATTCTAGCATCCTTGATAGAAAAATGATGTACAGAGCCAGGGAACAGAGTACCGAAGGACCACCACAACCAACCATCTGTCACCTAGACTATGACAATCACCAAACTTAATAAGGAGTGAGCACTGCCTGCTTCGGGTGCACACTCACTGCTCTCCTGCAAAGCGAATGTACTGAATTCTGATGATATCGCCTTAAGAAGACGAAATAAGAGCAGCTTGCGCGCCAGCAGCTGTCTCAGAAGGATGCCCATGAGGGATCCTGAGCAGGCCAGGATGCCACCGGCAGATGAGGACAGCACCCTGTCCCACCGAGGGCTGGGGGCCACCTCCCCCTTCCCACAGAGAGGGGCTGCACAGGAAGCTGGCTTACCATCTATCCGGCTCACGAGTTCTTCTAACATTTTCACTTTCATTTGAATTCCAGGTTGGGCAAAGGTGTAGTTGTCCTAAGGAAAAAATAATAATGTGAATCATAGGCATATAAAATAAAACACACTTTCCAAAAGGGAAAAAGGCAGCTGGGATAAAGGGAACAGCTTGATAATAGGACGAATTCACAAGCAGATTTTATCTTGAGAAACAAATAAGCGGACACGCACTGCACAGCACAGCCCCTCGCGGTGCCGCCGAGTGCTATTTTGAGAAGGGAAAGTCCAGTATTTCCCGATGTCAGGTGATGAGCATGCACATCTCAGGGAACACTGAATGGTACATTTCTATTTGTAAATGTGAGAAACTTATATCTAAATTGAAAATCAGGCATCCAAGTGCATAGCTCATTGACCAGAACAGTCTTTGGGAACTGACCACCTCACTGGCCACCTGGACCCCGAGCACTCAGCCCTGCTGGAAGCCAATGGCAAATGTGCCCGGCGCTGACAGCACCATCATCGTGGCCACAATCCAAGTGCCGATGACATGATGCTGAAAACAGTGGACATGTGGCTTTACCCTCGGAGATATAGTTGGGTGAACTCAGGTTAAGTTCAGATACTAACAGAGGAAGGTCTGCATAGCATCAAAGGGAAAGGGGCCTGGGCAGTTTCAAGTCAAACAGCCCAGGAATGGGGCCCCAGCTCTAGGACTCAGGAGCTGTGTGACCCTGGCAAGTAACACAACCCCTCTGGGCTTCCGTTTCATTACCAATAACACGAGAGTAATAACACTGCCTTCTAGGACTGTCTGAGGTCTCAAGGAAATAAGTAAGTGGAATGTGGAAGAGATTTCAAGACACAGCAGGTACCAGGCAGTGACAGGTCTATTACTCCTGTGTCACCACCTAAGAGAGCACACACACGACACTGGGGGGTGCGGCCAGAGAAGACTGGTCACACTGCCTCATCCCACAGCAGGAACACAAAGAGGCAGCTCCCATCAACAAGAGAACGGCATTCCCTATGCAGGCTGCCCTTTGGGCCTCAGCCATTGCTCGGGGGCATTTGCAGAAGGAGGGTTTCAACCAGACTCGTGGTTAACAGACTTAATCTGTACCCAACAGCAGTGAATGTGGAAAGCAGAATAATAACCAGCCCCAAAGACGCCCAGGTTCCAATCCCTGGAACCTGTGGATGTGTCGCCTTACATGGCATGGGGAACCAGGGTTGCAGGTGGAACTAAGGTTGCTAATCCATGAACCTGTGCAGAAAGGAGAATCAGAAGGCAGCAAAATGACGGGTGCTGTGCCTGGGGCTCCTGTGGGTTCCGGCCTAGGCTTCTAACTCTTTAGTGAGCACACAGGGCCTCTGGCCCAGCCAGCACTGGGAGATGACTGCCTGTGGCAGCTCTGCTCTCAGGGAGTGACACTGGGGATGGCCCCAGGAGCCTCAGCTAGGGGAAGCCAGGCAGGCCACTGGCCTCAGTAAGGGCACAGGTAATGCAGTCTCAGTCCGAACAGGAGGTGTTGGGCACAGGCAACTGCAGCTCACCAAGCGGGCTCAGGCCACCACGCAGGTACTGGCTTGCAGCAGGCAGCGTCAGGGCAGCCTCTCCGACAGTGGGGGATGATCTGCTGCCTGTGCGCCCAAGAGGGCAGGGGTCTGCAGGCACCACCTGGCAGGACGGAGGTGCTAGCTTTGCGTGGCAGGGGAGCAGGTCTACACGGGCAGCTGTCCACATGGCACCCGACATTCAGAGCCCAGGAGGAAAGTGGAAGGACTGATCTGGACTTGATACTGATACTCCTCTTCCATAGGCTCAGGACTGGAAAACGGGTCGAGAACAACGTTCCTGGAGGTGGTCAACCAGGCAGGCCTCCCTGTGCTGTGAGGGGACGCAGCCACGGAGTGCACAGAATCTGCAAGTGAAGGGTGACGGGGCACACAGCAAGGGTGTCAGCCCTCGGGAGGCCCCAGTGACGTGGAAACAGCACTCACAGAACCCCCAGCTCCAGAACCCAGGAGGGGACCCCAGGTAAGACAAGCGTGGAGCTGAGCGACTGCTTTCGGGCCAGCAGTATTCCCAAGTCTGGAAAGTCGAATGTGAACACACGCAGCCAGCACTCGCTACGTTTCTCTCTCTCTCACACACACACACACACACACACAAGCGCACACACATACACCCGCGCACACACCCAGAGCACACGTGACATCTCCTAACAAGAACAGGCATGGCGGCTGCTGTGGCACAGAACACAGAAAATGCCTACACGGCACTGAGGATTTTTCTGTCCCTAGAAATGGAAAATGAGCCGAGTCAGACCTGCCCGCTTGCTGAGGGATTTCTCCCAGGTGGATTTCAAGTGACGGGCTCTGGATTCCAAACTGTCGCATCTCTGTGAGGGCAGAACCGCGAAAACTCCGTTTGCCACCTTCACTTAGAATGACGCCAAGGCCCTCCGGTGACCCTGGGCGGCAGGAAGGATGGGCTCCGGAGAGCGGATCTCTGCAGTGACTGCTCCGGGGCCTGGGGATGATCTGTTTCCTAGATGTCGTGGGCCGATTCAGGGATAAGCTTGGAGGCCTCCTGAATTTGGCTGTCCAAAATACGGCGTTTAACGGGCAGGACTTTTAGGCCTGAAGGAGCTGCGACGGTGTCAGTGAGACCCAGGCACCTGTCCAGCTGAGATGGAGCCGCGGCAGCAAGTGAAGGACAAATTGTGAGCTTTCATATATTTGAAATTAAACAAGAGTAAGAAATTTTGGCTCCAGACTTGAATTCCTTTGACTGTCATCATCCTTGGACCTGAACTTGCAGTGGTTACCCTTTAAGACTGAATTTCTCCCCAGAGACTGGATAACAGAAGCAGATTTATGTTAACATTTAGGGCATACTGTGTGTTGCAAGTTTGCGTCATGTTGTGGAGGAATCCCGACGAGCCCGGCCGAACAATACAGCCGCACAGAACTAAGGGTGAGAAGTAAACCACAGAGTATGCGGCCGCCTCCAGTACAGAGAGGCCTTAGGATTACTTAATTAATGTCCTATTCGACAAATTCCAGAGCTGTGGGGAGCACATTCTAACCACCCCACTGGTCTGTCCTGAGGGACTGTGATCTCTCCCACTCCAAGGGAGGCCACGCCCCCGGCTGTCCAAGGCCCTGATGGTTATGTGAATAACAGACAGACCTGGAGTCAGCGTCCAGGTGGAGGGAGCACAGCTGCTGCCTCTCCTGTACTGGCTCTATTCCCAGAAATGCTCGCTCCACGGAGGCTAAAACGGGGAGAGGCGAAGGTGGGTTCAGTCCCTCGCACTTCTCAGAGGTTCCACAGCAGGCAGGCAGGGCCCGGCCCGCAGCGCCGGCTCTGATGGGGTGGGTGAGCCTGATGGGTCCTGGGGTCGGTCAGCCAACTCAGTGGCTCTCCCACTAAGACAGGATCTCAGGCTCTCGAGCAGAAATAGTTATTATTTGGCCTCCATCTGCCACAACTTTATTTCTCAATTTGTTCAAAACTCAGGTAGGGAAGACGGGTTCTCAGAAATCCAAACAATAAAAAAGAATGGCACTGAGAGCCCATAAAGTAAAGGTCTGCATTTTGAAAGAGAAAAGGTTTGCATTTTGGAAGACCTGCAAAGACTGACAGCTATGGCCTTGGCATTCTGGCTTCAGACTAGGAGCAGAGAAGACCAGCCTTCAAAAGACTGCAGCACAGACGCCCGGCTCCACCTCCGGAGGGCGAGACACACCAAGGCACGGGGGGGGGGGGGGGGGGTGGTCTGGGCCCTCCTGGCTCCAGAGGTGAGCCCAGGCTACAGAAGGCCCCACTCAGTGGCCAGGAAGCCTCCAAGGGCACTCTAAGGAGGCAGACACCGTGGCCAAGGAACCCAGAGCCAGGCGGCTGAGGAAAGGAATGACTAAGACCACCCCATGGCCCTCGCAGCAGCCTGTCCCGGGGAGGCACTGACTGCCTGGGCCCTCCCAGCAGCCTGCTGCCCGCAGGCTCCACCAAGGCCCCTGGGCAGATCATGGGCTCTGTCTGCTTAAGGCCCAGAAACCAGATTTGCCCTCAGGATACCCCAGCCCAGCACCCCGCCTCCCACACCTGGCCCCCAGATCACCTGTGCTAGTGAACATGTACCTGGGTAGCAAAACAGGATCTTGTAAGCAAAAATACTCTACGCTTATAAAAATATCATTAGTAATAATATTAACATTATTCCTTTTATAAAAAGTAAACATGCATATCCTTTCCAATTGAGATCGTGTGTCTTTGAAAAGGGATATAATTTACAAAACGTATGGGTCAGAGGGAAGAAAGGAAGGGCTGAAGACAATGGCCTTTTGTGAAATGTTTCACAGAAGGTAAAGTCTGTGAATATAAATTTTTTAAAATACTCTCAGCTTGCCTTACACCTGTTGCCATTACAACATCACACTCCTCCCAATAACAAATAACGCTTTCTGCGCTTTTCGGAAGAAAAGTAGAATAAAATTTTCTCAGGGAGCATTTTAGACAAGAGTTGAAATATAAATTCCTATCAGCTCAGCTGGAAGTACCAGGAGGCAAACCTGCCAGCTCACGGAGAAGTTAGACTCCGCCTGCCTCTCTGACAAAGGGCTCTTCCATCTGGACCAGGATCCAACTCCCCACAAAGTCCAGCCTCCTCTTTCCAGGCTAATCTCACCGTAACATAGTGTCTTCCCCATGCCGAAACCAAATGTGCCTTCCGCACACAGGCCTTGACCTGCCTCCGAAACAGCTCAGGAAGTCTCTTCCTCAAGCAACGGCCTGAGAGACTTCAGATTCCTTCAACTCTTAAAAGACTCCCTTCCACGTCCTCTCAGGGGCCCCTGGCCACCAGCCCTCAACACAGAAGCTGGGCTCTGATCATGCAAGGACAGAGCTAGGAAGCCTCCTGTCACAGCTGCACTCCACTGTCAGCCATTAATACATTAAAGCAGTTAATGCACCAGTCCAGCAGAAGGCAGAACCACATCAGATACTAGTTCTTTCATCTGTTCAACAAACACTGAAAGCCTCCTACATGCCAGAAAATCAAGTCCTGAGTATCGATGTGTGCGAAGGAGTCAAACACGCAGGCCTGGGAATGCCATCCCCGGAGAGTCCTGCTTGCAAGGCCGGTCCCCGGCTGGTGCCTAGAATGTGGGTTTCGGGAGAGTTCCCACCATTCCCTGACTGATCTGGCTGACTCGGCGAGTCTACACTGTGCAGTGTGGTTCACCCTGGGCACCTGCTCTCCCCCTAGGAGGCTACATTTGGGCACATGCCAAGCAGAGAGTGTCCGTATGCCCAGTCCCCACTAACATTCTCGGTGCTGAGTCTCTAATGTGCTTCCCCAGTAGGCACAATGTTTCGGACAGGTCGTCCCAGCCCCATGCTGGAGTGATCCAGTGTGTCCTGTGTGACTCCGCCAGGAGAGGGCTTGGAAGCTCACCCCACTTCCTCTGGACTTTACCCCTTGATGGAGTCTCCTCTGCATCCTTGCCCTGTGAGGAATCACAGCCACGAGTGTGGCTCCGTGGGGTGGCCTTGGGGTCCCTTGACACAGATGGGGAAAAGTAGACAGGTAGACAGGGCCCTTCTGTTCACAGGCATGACAGTCTGGCAGCTGAGCCAACGTTCACCACATGCCAGGCAAGTGCACATTTACTGCTAACGAGGACCTGGGTGGCCACACCATCACAGCACAGAACCAGGCTGGGCCTGGAAAACCACTTGGAGGGTGTCAGGCCTGAGCAGAGATGAGAGAGTTCAGGCACCATGCGACATGAGAGAGAGAGTTCAGGCACCATGCGACAGAGCCCCGGCGGCCCGAGGGAGCACGTCACATCCCAGAAATGAAACAGAGGCCAGGGCAGCTGAAGGGCAGTGAGGAAGCTGCGGCTAAGGTAGGAGGAGACTGTTCCGAGGCTGGAAGGCCATGTCCGAGGCAGCGGTGAGGCCCAGGCAATGCTTTCAAATGCAGGTAATGAAATGCAAATGGGGGCCACTGCAGGTAAGAGATTTGCATCACAGAAAGATGATGTAGAAACAATGGAATGAGGCCAAAGAGGATGCAGGGGTATCATTCATGAGGCAACTGCCGTAATCCAGGCAAAGTGACCACACGCGCTTCCCACGGAAGACAAAGTCAACCCCAACTGTCCACACTGCCTTCTGCTGAGCCGACTGATCGGCTCGTGCACCTGAACGTAGGACTTGCCATTTATTCCTATTAGCTCATTCATTTGATTGGTTCCCGGCTGGCAATGCAGGCAGTTGAACCCATTCTGAATCCTGATTGTGCCTTCTATCACATTCGCTGTCCCTCCCAGCTGAGAGGCACTGGCTAAACAGATCCCCTTGACGTCTTCACTGCAGTCTCTGCAAAGAGGAGGGAAGGACAGGGCCAATGACGGGGCTCTGTAGCAGCTCTCAGAAAGTGCCCTCAGAGCACAAAGGTGTCAAATTCGATGAAGCCTTGTTTAAGCCCCTGCTTTCCTACCTGCCAGGTTCATTTCTCTGATCTCCTGTGTCCCCATCTGTGAAATGGAGAGAGGAAGAGCTCCGTTGCAAGGGTACAGGGGGTATTGAGTTACTGTGTATAAAAGAACCTAAGACAACATCCATACAAAACGCAAACCCAACCTCCCCGCAATTCTGCACCTTCCATGACATGTCGGCCACAAAACAGTGGTTTAAGACTGAAGGCTCCCAACCCAGCCAGGCCAGAGGAACCAGTGCCTCTGTAAACCACCGGAAACTGGTTGTCACTTGTCTTCAGACACAGCCCAAGCAGCAGAGTAAAGCGGCCGCACCACCAGGAGGCGGCCATCCACGGTCACTCCCAGAGGCACACTGCGAGGAGCAGAGCCGTCATGAACGCCGGCGCGGGAGGGGGACAGCCAGTAAGCCAACGAGAAGAGAAGCAACCGTAGTGCAAGCAGTCAGGCTGGAAAGGCTCCAACTGCGGGATTTCAACCAAGTCACATTCTGGTAAAGGCGAAACTATGGAGACAGTAAAAAGCCCAGGGGTTGGGTGGAAGGGGATGACCAGGCAGGGCACGAGGGTGTTCAGGGCAGGGGATGACACTGTATGACACTTTCTTGGTGGACTCATGTCACTGCACACCTTTCAAAACCCACACCTTTCAAAACCTACAACACAAAAAGCCAACTCTGGTGTAAACTATGGACTTGAGCTGACAATAATGTATCGATATTGACTTCTCAATTGTAACACATATGCCTCACTAAAGTCAGTGAGGGGAGATGCTAATCGCAGGGAGGCTGGGGCTGAAGGAGGACGCTGAGGAGCGCATGGGGCCTCTCTAACCTCCTGCTCGATTTTTCTGCAAAGCTGACACTGCTCTAAAAAGCCAAACTCCATTAACTTAAAAAAATACTCAATTCATCCAAAGAAGGTAGGGAAAAAAGAACAAAGAAAAAATAAGAAAAGATGAAACAAATAGAAAATAAATAGGAAAATGGCAACCTAAACTCCAACCATATAAATAATTAGGTTGGACAGATCAGATGAATATATATGTGTGTGTATATATATGTATATGTAAAAAATATATATACACACATATATATGGTCTAAGCACACACTAAAAAGTTAAGAAAGCAAACTCCAAGAATAAACTATCTACAAGAGTATATTTTAAATAAAACATATATTTCGTGACCAGGCACAGTGGCACATGCCTGTAATCCCAGCACTTTGGGAGGCCAATGTGGGCAGATCCATTGAGCCCAGGAGTTCAAGACCAGCCTGGGAAACATGGCGAAACCCCATCTCTACCCAAAAAGTATAAAAATTAGCCAGGTTGGTGGCACCTATAGTTCCAGCTACTCAGGAGACTGAGGTGGAAGAATCACTTAAGCCTGGGAGACAGAGGTTGCAGTGAGCTAAGATCACACCACTGCACTTCAGCCTGGGCAACAGAGTGAAGCCCTGTCTCAAAAAAAAAAAAAAAAAAAAAAATATATATATATATATACACACACATATATATATATATACACACACACACATATAAAATATATACACACACACACACATATACACACACACACATATAGTGACTCTGTTTCACATTTTGGCAATTCTCTTAATATTTCAAACTTTTTCATTATCATTACATCTTTTATGGGGATCTGTGATGAGTGATCTTTGATGTTACTATCGTAATTGTTTTGAGGCACCACAAACCACGTCATGTAAGACAGCAAACTTAATCAATAAACGTTTTGTATGTGTTCCAACTGCCCCGCTGACCAGCAGTTCCCCATCTCTCTCTCTCTCCTCGGGCCTTCCTATTTTCTGAGACACAACAATATTGATATTAGGCCAAGTAAAAATCCTATAATGGGTTAAGTAAAGAAAGAGTTGGACGTTCTCTCACTTTAAATCAAAAGCCAGAAAGATTACGCTTGGTGAGGAAGGCATGCAAAAAGCTGAGACGAGCCAAAAGGTAAGCCTTTTTTTTTTTTTTTTTGCCAAGCAGCCAGGTTGTGAAATGCAAAGGAAAAGTTCTTGAAGGAAATTAAAAGTGCTACTCCAGTGAACACACGAATGTTAAGAAGGCAAAACCGGCTTCTTGCTGATGTGGACAAAGTTTCAGTGGTCTGGATAGAAGATCGAAACAGCTACAACATTCTCCTAAGCCAAAGCCTAGTCCAGAGCAAGACCCTAACTCTCCTGAATTCTATGGAGGCTGAGAGAAGTGAGGAAGTTACAGAAGAAAGGGTGGAAGCTAACAGAGGTCGGTTCATAAGGTTTAAGGAAAGAAGCCATCTCCATCACATAAAAGTGCACGGTGAGGCAGCAGGTGCCGAGGGAGAAGCTGTAACACATTCTCCAGAAGATCTAGTCAAGATAATTGATGAAGGTGGCTACTCTAAACAATAGATTTCCCTGGAAGACGACGCCATCTATGACTTTCATTGCTAGAGCAGAGGAGTCAGTGCCACACTTGAAAGCTTCAAAGGACCAGCTGACTCTCTTGTTAGGGACTAAAGCAGCTGGTGACTTCAAGTTAAAGCCAATGCTAATTTACCATTCTGAAACTCTAGGGCCCTTAAGAAGCATGCTCTATAAATGGAACAACAAAGCCTGGATGACAGCACATTTGTTTACAGCAGGGTTTACCAAGTATTTTAAGCCCACTGTTGAGACCTACTGCTCAGAAAGAAATATTTTGTTCAAAATATTCCCGCTCATGGACAATGCACCTGGTCCCGCAAGAGCTCTGATGGAGACGTGCAGGAAGATGAAAGTTGTATTCGTGCCTGCTGATGCAATATTCATTCTGCAGACCATGGATCAAGGAGTACTTTCAACTTTCAAGTCATTATTTGAGAAATATACTTGATAAGGCTATAGCTGCCACAGACAGTGATTCCTCTGATGAACTGGGCAAAGTCCATTGAAAACCTTATGGAAAGGACCTGCTTTTCTAGATGCCATTAAGAAATTTGTGATTCATGGGAAGAGGTCAAAACACCAACATTAACAGGAAGTTCGAAGTTGATTCTAACATTCGTGGATGACTTTGAGGGGTTCAGTACTTCAGTGGAGGAAGTAACTACACACATGGTGGAAAGAGAAAGAGAACAGAATTAGAAACAGAGTCTGAAAATGTGCCTGAATTACTGCAGTCTCACAGTAAAATTTGAATGGATGAGAACATGCTTCTTATGAATGATGGAAAAAAGTGGTGTTTTGTTTGTTGGTTTGTTTTCCAGAATGACTGGACTCCAAGACTGGACTTCTGTTTCTTGAGACAGAAGCTATTCCTGATGAAGATGCTGTGAACATTGTTGAAATGACAACAAAGGATTTAGAACACTCCACAAGCCTAGCTGATAAAGCAGTGGCAGGGTTTGAGAGAACTGACTGGGGTTTTGAAAGAAGTCCTATTGTGGATAAAGTGCCATCAAATAGCTCGGCAAGCTACAGAGAACTCTTCCAGGAAAAGAAGGCTCCGTTGACACGGCAAACTTCAAACTGTTGTCTTAATTTAACGAATTGCCACAGCCACCCCAACTTCAGCAACCACCACGCTGATCAGTCTGCAGCTGTCAATACGAGAAAAGACCCCCCCCCCCACCGAGAAAAAGATTACAACTTGCTGAAGGCTCAGATGATCATTTGCATTTTTTAGCAATAAAGTAGTTTTGAATTCAGGTATGTACACTTTTTAGACACAATGCTACTGTATGTTAATAAATTAAAGTATAATATAACTTTTACATGCATTGAGAAAGCAAAAAACTTGTGTGGCTAGTTTTATTATGATAGGTGCTTTATTGTGGTGGTTTGGAATCAAACATGCATTATCTCCAAGGTATACCTATAAAAACCATTTGTCTTGCAAAGAAAGAAGAGTCTCTTTATTTGCTGATGATATCACTGTGTACAGAAAATCCTAAGGCATCTACTAACAAGCTCCTAGCAATAATAAGTGACTCTAGCAAGATTACTAGAAACAAGTAGGGTATTTTCCAAAAGTGGCCACATTGTCTCCCGTCCCACATGCTCTTTCAGGAGGGGACTATGCCACTCCAGCATCGAGAGATGGAGGCTAATTTCTCCCTCTTTGAATTAGAATAGGCTTGTGACTGCTTCCACCAAAAGCGTACAGGGGGCACGACTTCTGAGTATGGTGTGTGACTTCTGAGGCTCAGTCACGAAAAATGCAGCTTCCACCTTGTTTGCGGACAGTCTCACCGGGAGCCTTGAACCATCCAGCGACAGGTCTGACTATCCCAAGGCATATCATGGCCACTATCATGGCCACCATGCCATGAGGACACTCAATGCGTGGAGAGGCCAGGAGTGGGCGATCCAACCCAAAGTCCTACTCTTAGAGTCACGCAGGCCCAGGGCGCCAGGCTCTTAAATGAACGGGAGTCTAGATGCTTCCAGCCCCCACCTGAGATTCCAGACATCATGGTGCACAAATGAGCCGTCCACACCAGGCCCTGACGGAGATCCTGACCCACAGAACCCGAGAGCACAAAGGCACGGCTGCTTCCAATCAGGGGGTTTGGGAGTCATCTGTTAGGCAGCAGCGCCTGGGAAACTGTCCGTTTGCAAAAATCAGCTGTATTTGTATATACCCCTAGTATATCAATCCCAAACTGATTTACTACAAATCAATAGTAAAAAATCCAAAAATAAAAAATACCAACAAAGCTATACCATTTGAAATAACATCAGAAAAAAACAAAATATTCAGAAATAAATTTAACAAAGTATGAGCAATAACCTATACCAAAAACTGCAAAATGTTTGTGAGGATAAATTAAAGAATACCTAAAGAAATATACTATGCTCACAGATAAGAAGACTCAATATTTGTTAATATTGTCAATATGAGGGAAACCGACATACAAATTCCACATATTCTCATTCAAAATCTCAATAGGCTTTTTTTTTGGTAGGAAATGGCAAATAACAAACTTTATATAAAAATGCCAAGGACCAAAATTACTTAAGATAATTTTTAAAAAGAACAAAGAGGATGGTCTTACCCAACACCATGAAAATCTGCAGTAATGAAGACAGTGTGAACCGGATTAAGATCCATTCGTAGGTCAATGGGACAAAACAGGGTGTCCAGAAACAGACACACACTTATACAATCATCTAATTTTCAGCAAAAGTGAAATAGGACAAAACTGTTTTCAATAAATGGCATGTTGTTCACCAGGATATTTGTAGAGGAAAAAAATGAACCCTGACATCTTCCTTACACCATATACAGAAATTAAGTCAAGCTAGGTTGTAGACCTAAAACTAAAAACTAAAATTATCAGTCATAACATGGGTATAAATCTTGGCATTGTGGAGGTAGGCGGGACACAGAAAACTATTACGACAAAAGAAAAAAAATGATAAATTGATTTTATCAAAGTTGAAACTGTTGGCTCATAGAAGACGTCGTTAATGAAATGAACTGACAAGTCACAGGACTCAAAAGCATGCTCAAAAGATCTATCTTGACAAAGGACTGCTGTCGGAATTGGAATAAATGAAGACCCTGCGGGGGATGCAGTGTTGGAGCAATCGCATTCTGACGTGGTACGGCCAGAACTTAACAGGCGTCTAGAAGAAGATGTGGACATGAATGTTCCCAGAAATGTTATTCACAAGAGCCCAAGACCAGAAACAGCCTCGGCTGCCACCAACAGGAGGACGGATAAACTGTGATAGATTCACGCGGTGGAATACTACTTAGTAATCAAAAGGAATCTACTATTCATTCAGGCAACCACATGGATTCTTATGGTTTTCAATGCTATTGTAAATTGAATTTTTAAATTTTCGTTTTTAAACTGCTTGCTGCTCAATGATTCATTCTTAATGAACCTTCTGTCACAGCCCAGTAACTAACACATTCTTATCTGTTTAATAAACCTTTCTAAAATCTTGTCAGGAGTCCTCAATTTTATTGACTGGGACTCTGAAATCACCTACCTAGGATTCTTCCCCACAGGGACACAGTTGAGCTGGCATCTGGGGCAGGTGTGGATTTGACACATCTAAACGGACTCGGCGCTCCACGCATTCATTCTCCTACCCCAGGCCTCCACCAAGCGCTCCAATGCCCTGTCCAGGTGAAGACTCTGCTTCTTGACGTACACAACAAATGCCAAATCAGAGCTCAGTTGGAGTGCACTTTCTCTCTGCCACCTTCCTGGGCATCAGACCAGTCCTTCCTTTGTTACTCTCTTTCAGATAATGACATCCCTGGGGCTTAGGCCATTCCAAGTTCCAGCTGCCTGAGCTCATGGCAGAGGCTCCTGAGCCGTCCTCAACTGCCTTTGGCCGGCCCCCTCTGTGAACAAGCACTGTAAGGAGCCGCACGTCTCCCCAGCTTGGTGTGCAGGATAGGGCTTCCCCCAGCTACCCTGTCGCCTCCCTGGTGTTAACATCAATGGTCAACTCACACCAGCCCTACCTGAAGGGCAACACCTGCTGGCAGGCAGAGTCCACTCCAGCCCGAGTCACGGGCCTGGCCGTTTCCTGACCTTTCTCTAAATGAGTCACAATGCCACTGCGTTTCTGGCCTTTTCTCTGACAAGTTCCAAGACAATTTAGTCACTTTCCCCAATATTCCTATCACTTCCATGCCACCGACCAGTTCTTAGAATTCAATAATTCTTCCCCAAGGAAAGGAAATGTAAATGACTAATTATAAAAGGCAACGGTTCTTTTCTACTCAAAGAAGCTGTCCTGTTAAGTAATGAATCTAAGAGTAATAGTATGACTTCGGGGTAGGCAAATATGGAAGCTGTAATTCAACAAGTCATAGCGAACCGACAACCTTGGGGCGAGTGCTGTTAGTGAAATGAAAAGACTGGCACAAGTGCAAGAATAATCCCCTAAAAGCCTGAGAGGGTCTCATTCAGCCTGAACTTATATATAAAATTTTTTTTTGAGATGGAGTCTGGCTCTGTCACCCCAGCTGGAGGGCAGTGGCTCAATCTCGGCTCACTGCAACCTCTGTCTCCTGGGTTCAAGCAATTCTCCTGCCTCGGCCTCCCGAGTAGTTGGGATTACAGGTGCGTGCCACCAAGCCTGGCTAATGTTTGTATTTTTAAAAGAGACAGGGTTTTACCACGTTGGCCAGGCTGGTCTCAAACTCCTGACCTCAAATGATCCACCCGCCTTGGCCTCCCAAAGTGCTGAGATTACAGGCGTGAGCCACCATGCCCAGCCCAGAACTTCTCACTGGATACCCAGTTTAAACTCCCAGGGAGAGGGAGGGGCTGAAACAGCACTAGTTGAGCAGCTTCCACTGCCCAGAAAGCGCACACTCAAAGCCAGTTATCTTCAGGCCCCGAAGCCAACGTGCTGTGTTAAAGCAAATCCTTCTTAAAGAAGGGTTCTATCAGCTGGAATCGGCCCAGGTGTATTTCTGTGATCTACACGAAAAATCATCCCCAAAACATAGCTACTAATACCAAATAGCATTAAAAAGACATCCATGAAACCACTGAAAGAAACAGCCCACCAAATTATTTTTTTTAATTAAGTGACTGGAACCCTCACAGTGTACTTGGTAGAGAAGAAGAAAACAAACAAACAAACAAACCTGGTCTTCTCACTCTGGCACCAGCTACTCTGCCAGCTGGTTGGGGAGCCACAAAGGACCCTCCCTCCAACCTCACACCCCAGGTCACTACAGAAAAGCCAGAGCCCCGGAAACCCACACACGGTCAATCTGTGCACACCCACCCACCTCACATCACCCAGAGAACGAGACACACACAGAGTGAAACTCAGGCAAATGGGCAGAAAGCCCAGCCGGGAAAGAAAATGAAAAATAAAGACAAGAATGAAAAGAAATTATTTCTCCAAATTAAGCTTATCTGAATTTTTTTAAAGTACTTACAATCAAAGCTACCACACAACGAGGAAGACAGCACAGAAATTCTGTCCTCAACATTGAGGATTAGTCCCCATGAGGCTTAAATGGGAGGTTCAAGGTCATCACTGCCGCACTGAGTGGTACCCCACTTTGAGGGCAACCCACCTCTGCCCTACCTCACACCTGTTTGCCCACAAGCCAGCCTGGGCACCCTCCTGCGCTGTGGAAACTTGACCAGATGGCCTGCCGTGCCAGATCCAAGACACTTATTGCACCACAAAATACAGGACTTTTCTCACAACCTCATTCACTCTCAAGATGAAACCGTCCAGCTGGAGTCAGTAACAGGGTCACGCAGGTGGAAAATGTTGAGCCCAGATCCAGTGACTGCAAGTGCAGCATTCCTATGCAATGCTTCTTACTGTGGTGCCACAAAGGTTCTTCCCAGGCGGAACTGTCCATGCAGCGGCATCTCCCAGTGATGGTAAATACCGAAAAGCACACCAGACATTTCTAAGCAGCCCTAATGAGGCAGTAGGGCACCCCACCGCTGCCACCACTCCACACCGGGCACTTGCTCCGCATGGCCAACAAGGTCTACAGCTGGCCTCGGTGTTCTTGCACCTGCCCGCCAATGCCTGTCCTGCCACCACCTAGTTTAGGCTCCTGTTTGGGTCCTAGGTGAAACTCCCCTCCTTCATCCAAATACAGCCCACATCCCACTGCAAGCGTAGACGTCCCTCAGGGCAGTGCAAATGACCTCGATTCGTTGTTCACATGACCGGCAGGTCAGCAATGGGTTTCCAGGCATTACTTGCTGGACAGAGCATCTCCCCTAAGACCAGCACATCTGGAAATGTAGCTGCTTTGCGTTTTCCCCCAACACCAAATGCTCCCGAGTAAAAAGACTGTCTCTTGGCTGGGCGTAGTGGCTCACGTCTGTAATCCCAGCACTTTGGGAGGTCGAGGAAGGTGGATCACAAGGTCAAGAGATCAAGACCATCCTGGCCAACATGGTGAAACCCCGTCTCTACTAAAAATATAAAAATTAGCCGGGCGTGGTGGCACGTGCCTGTAGTCCCAGCTACCCGACAGGCTGAGGCAGGAGAATCGCTTGAACCCGGGAGGCAGAAGTTGCAGTGAGCCAAGATCGTGCCACTGCACTCCAGCCTGGCGACAGAGCAGGACTCCATCTCAAATAAAAGAAAAGAAAAAGACTGTCTCTTAGACACCTAGCAGGAAGGGCATCGATCCACCAGAGATGAGTGATGAGGCCCAAGTATCTGGGGAGGGTCACAAGGACACTTTCCAGAGCTGTCAAACATCAACCCAGCTTCCCAGCCTCAAGCTCCAGCACACACTCCTACTCCCTAAGCACTCTGAGTGGTCCCACACCATGGAGTCTCAATTTAGTCTAGAATGCTCTTCTAAATCTGCTAATCCCCCACCCAGACCTTGGTCTACCTGGCTCCTGGTAACTGCTGGCATTGCTGTTCTTACAGATGTTCTGTGCAGGCTGGAAAAGAATGAATATTCTCTGTGTGCTGGATATGGGGGTCTAGATATGTCCATTTGGCCAAACTGTGCAGTGTCCGTCCTCCCAGATCTTGCTAATTCTTACCTGCTCGATCTACTGTATTAGTCCGTTTTCATACTGCTATAAAGAACTGCCCGAGACTGGGCAACTCATAAAAGAAAAGAGGTTTAATTGACTCACAGTTCACCATGGCTGGGGAGGCCTCAGGAAACTTACAATCATGGTGCAAGACAAAGAGGAAGAGGCACCTTCTTTGTAGGGCAGCAGGAAGGAGAAGTACCGAGCAAAGTGGGGGAAGAACCCCTTATAAAACCTCAGATCTCATGAGAACTCACTCACTATCGGAAGAACAGCATGGGGGAGACCACCCCATGATCCAATCAGCTCCGCCTGGTCTCTCCCTTGACACGTGGGGGATTATGGGGATTACAATTCAAGGTGAGATTTGGGTGGCAGCACAAAGCCTCACCATATCACCTACTAATCACTGAGAGACAGGAAGGCTAGTGCTGGACTGTGTGGGTCTAAATCCCAACGCTGCAACTAACTAGCCACAAAATGGGAAGTGCCTTATGGGTTGTTGTGAGGGAAAATGAACTAATATTACAACGAAGCACTCAGGACAGTGTCTGGCACTGACAACCACCACCCCTCTCCCATCATACTTATGTACATGTGCAGAAATATGGGGTCAAGGTCATGCATTCCAGATTAACTTTTCCCTGGTAAACGTATCCACGGACAGTGATACTCTTTGTCTCTAGGAATGTTTTTTGCCTTAAAAATCTATCTCATTTAATACCTCCATGGCTATTACACAGCTACATATGGGCTACAGAGCTACATAACTATTACTTTGGTTAATATTCTTCTGTTGCATATTCTTTCTACTTGTCTTCTTGTGGTTTAGGTGTCTTGCAAGCAGCAAATAGCTGGATTCTGTTTTTAAATCTAATCTGACTGGACAGCTATTTTTCTTCAGAAGATGAGACACATTATTCTCCTTTTTTCTGGCCTTTCTTCTTTCCTATGAGACTTTCTCTTCTCTTTCTTATTCAGTGGCTTCACTCTCATGTCTCTATAGGTAATTTCTTTCAACTCATCTTTCTGGAGATTTGTTTATTATTAACAACATCTCATCAATGCTGAAAAAATCCCAGCCATAGCTTTACAAATATTGACTTTCCTCCACTACATTTTCTCTTTCTAGTTCTATTTTTTAAATTCTATCTTTCACGTCTTAATCTGCTGTATTTTCAGTATCTCTCTGTGTTGCCCAGTCGGTAATTTTCTCAGCACTACATTCAATTCTAAATAACTCTCTCTTCTCTCTTGTCTAATGAGATTTAAATTTCAGTGACTCTGATTTTGACTGCTGGAAGTTCTCTTTGGTTCCTTTTAAAATCTGTGACTTCTGGCCGGGCACGGTGGCTCAAACCTGTAACCCCAGCACTTTGGGAGGCTGAGGCAGGCAAATCACAAGGTCAAGGGATTGAGATCATCCTGGCCAACATGGTAAAAGTACAAAAATCAGCCAGGCATGGTGGTGCGTGCCTGTAATGCCAGCTACTCAGGAGGCTGAGGCAGGAGAATCACTTGAACCTGGGAGGTGGAGGTTGCAGTGAGCCGAGATCGCGCCACTGCACTCCAGCCTGGGCAACAGCGAGACTCCATCTCAAAAAAAAAAAAAAAAAAAATCTGTGAGTTCTTTCTTCAGAGTCTTTATTTTAAAACTGTTTCTTTCTCCTTAATGTTTCAAAGTTACACATTGTCTGGTTCCTTTCAAATCGCTGTTCTAGTGTCTCAGGTCTCTGGGTACAAATCCTCCTAATGAGAGTAATCGCCAACATTTATTCCCGGCGCACTCCTTCTCCGCTTGGTTTGTACTTCGTCTGCTGTGAGGTCATCTGCAGACGCCTCTTCCCATGTGAACGCCACAGGCCTGTGGCAGGAGATCATCCCTCCAGGGCAGAAGTTCTCAGAGGGTAGCCAGCCAACTGCTGGGGGTCACCAGACCTTTCAAGGGGTCTGTTACATTGAAACTGCTGTCATAGTAACACGAAGGCATGATTCACCTTCCTCACGGTGCTGACATTTGTGCCGGTAGTACACAGGCAGCTGTGGGTAAAACTGCGGGCATGCTGGCAGCAGGCAGGGCAGTGCCCTCACCACACTCACCGTCACTGTCTTCCCAATAGCACATGCTCACGGTGTGAAAACGAAAGGCTGTTTCGCTTAAGGATGCCCTGGATGCGGCGGGAAAGGTCACTCATCTTACTATTAATATTGTGTTCAGCCTCAGCCCTGAACAACGGGCGGGAAGAACACGGAAAGCCCGAGGGGCAAATCCAGAAACAGAGGCTTCAAGGAGAGCACTTGGTGCGCGGGCTTCAGTTGTGAGCCGAACTTAACACTTTCTTCAAGAAATATCATGTTTACATGAAAGAAGGACTAGCAGACAAACCAGTTATTCAAACGTGGGTCTCTGGAAAATATTGTCTCAAAAATGAATGACGTCGGCCTGTCACTTCAAAAGAAACAAGGAACTGTGTTTGTTGCCAATGATAATACCTGAGGTTTTAAATTAAAATCTGAATTTTGGAAGACTTTTGTCTGCCACCCTGGGCCTGACAGCTGTTTCTTATGAGATGGTGGGTCTAAATCCCACTTATAATACTAACAAATTTGATCATACGATGAAACGTATCAACATTTAAAAGATCCGCACACCTCAGTCAGCCAATATTTTCCAAATCGCCAATGAATGATGCTACAGAGCCAATATATGGGTAAAAGATCCTATCGAAGTATAAGACAGGCCATCAACTTTAATGTAACTGAGTATAAAACATTCACTGATCAGGTTTCAGATTTCGTATCGCAACTAACCTTTTTTAAGAAACTACCATTTGTTGAATAATAGTATAGTATTAATGAAAAAAGAATCCAAAATTCCCTGAAAAGGCTATTAAAACACTTCCTGGCCACACGTGGTGGCTCATACCTGTAATCCCAACACTTTGGGAGGCTGGGGCAGGTGGAACACTTGAGGTCAGGAGTTTGAGACCAGTCTGGCCAACATGGTGAAACCCTGTCTCTAACAAAAATACAAAAGTTACCCGGGTGTGCTGGTGTGTGCCTGTAATTCCAGCTACTCAGGAGGCTGAGGCAGGAGAATGGCTTGAACCTGGGAGGCAGAGGTTATAGTGAGCTGAGACTGCACCACTGCCCTCAAGCCTGGGAGACAAAGCGAGACTTCATCTCAAGAAAAAAAGAAAAAAAGACAGTTCCTTTTCCAACTACGTATCTAGGTAATGCTGGATTTTCTTCACATTCTTCAGCCAAAACAAAAACTACCACAACAAATTGAATGTAGAAGTAGATATGAGAATTCTTCTCCTATGAAGTTAGACATTAAGGAGATTTGCAAAAATGTAAAACAATGCCTTTCTTCTCACTAAACATTTTTATTTTGAAAAATGCAATTTACCATAAAAATA
This sequence comes from Theropithecus gelada, assembly GCF_003255815.1. Taxonomy (NCBI): domain Eukaryota; kingdom Metazoa; phylum Chordata; class Mammalia; order Primates; family Cercopithecidae; genus Theropithecus; species Theropithecus gelada. The sequence goes on from NC_037678.1 coordinate 3,610,552, forward strand.
TTACTTATAATAATACATAATGGGTTTTTCATTGTTGTTTTTAAATAAATTACTAAGTATTTTTAATTTTCTCTATTTGAATTTCTAATATGGCAGTTATCAAGAGAATTAACCCCACACAAACAAAAGCTCTTCAAACTCTTAATAATGTTTGGAATGCAGAGTCCAAGGCACACAGGCCTGGGCGTGTCCACGGCAGAGGTCGTGTCTCTGCTCTGGGCAGCTCTTGATCTCCCTGCACGGGACTGGCTTCTGTGATCGCACCTTGCCAGGGCAGGAAAGCCTGCACTCCTAGCCATGAGGCGGCCTGACAATTCCCTCCAGTTCACTAGCGTCAGCCAGTGGAGTCAGCGCTGTTCACTCCTGGAGGACCTCGCTGCTGCTCTTAAGGAGACCCACAATGCGTGTTAAACAATCTTTGTTTAATACCGCGGATACGGTTTGGATCTGTGTCCCCACCCAAATCTCATGTTCAGTTGTAATTCCCCGTGCTGGAGGCGGGGCCTGGCTGGAGGTGACCAGATCATGGTGGGGAGTGGGGGCAGTTTCTAATGGGTTAGCACCATCCCTGCTAGCGCTGCATCAGGAGACCTGGTTGTTTAAAAGTGTGTGGCACCTCCCCCAACCCCTCCCTCCTGCTCCGGCCACGTAAGACGCACTGGCTTCCCCTTCACCTTCTGCCGTGATTGAAAGTTTCCTGAAGCCTCCTCAGCTATGATTCCTGTACAGCTTGTGGAACAGTGAGCCAATTACACCTCTTTCTCTATAAATTACCCAGTCTCAGGTACTTCTTTAAGCAGTGCAAGAACAGACCAATCACCTAATGTTTCCAGGCATTTGTCGGGAGAAGAGTGGTTTGCTCTTTTTCCTAGTTTGCCATCTATCTGGGGGCTAAAAGCCTCCTCTCCCAGCACTCTGTCCCTCGCCTCCATCAGCTGTCCTCTACCCCTGCTCCCTCCCACCAGGCTCTGAGATTCTTGGGGACAGAGGGGTGATACTGACTCACACCCCAAAGTCTTCTGCCTCTCTGAGCACCTGTAGAGGGCAGGTGCTTCACACATTCTGGCCAAAATGACAAGGTTGATGAATTACTGAAAACAAGTAGAATATGGAATCTCAAATTGAGGCTCCAAGGTGAGTCAAAAGCATAGTTATGACTATTCAGGACATCCAAAGTAAAAAAAAAAAAAAAAAAAAAAAGATGTGCTTTCTGCCCTCTAGAACTTCCCCTGCAAATGGAACTCATTTCTATGTATTTCAGCCAGGAAAGGTCATAGAGCAGCCAACGTGGGTTTTAACACAAGCCGTGTCACCTGGGCAATGGGCCTCATCTCTCTTGGTCTCAGCCTTGTGTGCTGGGTGTAACCGAGCTCCAACCTGTCCCAGGAATGCCCACGCCAGGAAGCACCGTCACGGTGGAGACACTGTTAGTTCCTCACATTCATTCCCATGGTGACTACCCACCAATCACAGAAACTGTGGGGCTAGAGGCCCTTTAAGATCCTCTTCCGGGTGAGGAAGAGCCCCTGGCACACGGTTCCGGTTCAGCGGCTCCACTAAAGCCTCTGCAGCAATGGCGTGGATGGCTGCCACAGAGCTGATGAATAAACACGCCCGTGAAAGAGCACTGGGAATGACTGGCGGAGGCCAGGCTGAGCGCGCACTTCAGAAAACCAAGAGAGCATTTCCCCAAGGGGTTCAATTAGGGTGATGACGTGATGAAAAGGGTGCTTGAGGAAGATGGTTCCAGCAGTTCCAGGAAGAATGAAATGCAGATAGTAAGACCAAGAGTAGGGAAAGGAACTAAGAGGCAGAAGCGGCCAGGTCCTCCGGGAGCGGACACGCCAATCCGCATGTTGCCTTGGTTTTAAGTGAGTACATGGCCTCATACTTCTCTGAACTTAAAACAGCGGCAGTGTTTGTAAACACTGAACAGTCCCCAGGAGGAGCTCTGCTCGGGCGGCCTTATCTACGGGAATCACAGCTGAGCTGCCAAGTCCCCTGGATGGTGGGCACTGACATCCCTCAACTCTTGCTCCTGGGAGGATCACGTGGAATCCGTCGTGGCAGGTGAGAGAAAGATAAACGGCTGCCACGGGACGGCGATGTGCCATAAACACACGCGCCAGGAAAGCATGATCCCTTACACTCATCCGCCCTGCCAATAAACCACTTCATCAGGCTACAAATCTCAGGTGAAAAATAAAAAGCCAGCATCGATTTCATTGTACAGCGGATTTTATTTACAAATAGAGGCCAGATAATCTTGTATTTAAATGGCACAAGTCCCATCACTCACCATCAGAGAAGTGACATTTGAAATTTATAAAGTTTTACATTATGATTCAATCCTTTTTCTAAGAGGGCAAAAGGCCAAAAGGTCTAGGAGAAAGAATAAAATGTATGAAAATATTAGCAAAGGAGGGGAAATGATAAATTGGTGCTTGGGCCAAAATATGTCTCTAGTGGGCACATTTTTCTTTTTTTTTTTTTTGAGACGGAGTCTCGCTCTGTCGCCCAGGCTGGAGTGCAGTGGCGCGATCTCGGCTCACTGCAAGCTCCGCCTCCTGGGCTTACGCCATTCTCCTGCCTCAGCCTCCCGAGTAGCTGGGACCACAGGCGCCCACCACCTCGCCCGGCTAGTTTTTTTTTGTATTTTTTAGTAGAGACGGGGTTTCACCGTGTTCGCCAGGATGGTCTCGATCTCCTGACCTCGTGAAGTAAGTCACGAGGAGTCTGGACCAGCCAATAGATACAAGGTTTCCATTCTCCAACTGTACGACAGACTTCTACTTTCTCCTTTTTCATTCCTACATTATGAAAAGTAACAGCAAAAACCACACATCTTTCCTTAACAGAACCTTTCAGCTAATATATTCAAACTAAACCTAGAGTCTAAACCTTAGACCACATGCTATAAAAGCCATATTCTGACGATTTTGAATCAAGTAGATGAGCTGAGACCTCTTCACTTAGGGGTATCAGGAGCAACCTTTACCGCAATGGCTCAGGAAAAGTCAAGCCCTGCTACGCAATGCAGATGACAAGTGACAACCCCGTCTCTGTCTCTCTCAGATGAGGGCCCCCTTTGAGCTGGGATAACAAGGATGCTGGTAGAACACGCAGAACCTCCCAGGAGGCCCCAGCTCTCAGCAGAGGGCCACCTACATGCGAACACCTGTGACGGCCTTGGCATTTCGTTCCTCAGAAAACGATTATCGACCCAAACCATGCACTGGGCTTTGACCTTCCCCTGCCTGACAAGTCCTGCCTGCTCTGTCAGCAAAATTCACTGTCCCCTGAAATCTACTATTTCCCCCCTTTGGGGTCGAGTGCCTTCTGTCCCCTCATGCCATACCTACCCGTCTACCCTCCACCCCCAGTGAGCTTCCAGAGCAGGCCTCACCCTTACTGGCCACTATTCCCAGGTGTGGAGCACAGCACCTCACAGGAAGCGGGTGTCTAGAAAGGATGTGCCAGCCTCAGATAAACTAAGATGCCCACACTCCCTCCAGGGCCTGTCCATCCCCCTCAGTCATTCCTCTGTAGTATCAGCTGGCTCCAGTCCTCATTCCTGACTCGCCTACCAACAAGGTCCTTCCCAGGCACTGTGTGGAATTCTGCCCCTACGCCGTTCCACAGGATCGGCCCTGTCACTGGGAGACCTGTGGCTTTTCTACAAAAATCTCAGCCACTAACCCTAGTTAGTCTCTGCAGAGACCCGCAGAGTCCCCACTGTGGTGCAGGGGACTCCTACCAGCTCGTGTTGCTCTCCGGGAGCAGGCACGGCTGCAGCGCCCCACGCACGTGGAGCCCCCGCCACCAATACTTCAGGACGAGGGCTCACGGCCTGGTGTCAGAGACCAGGAGCTGCGGCCCCCGATCTGAGGCCCTTTAAGGGGGATCCCTCTTAGCACAGCCAGCCACACACACGCAGCTACCGTGAGCCTGTGCCCCATTTGGTGGTGGTGGCTACAGTCTGCAGGCAGCAGGGGATGAGACTCTGCACCTCCCTTCCTGCCAGGCCCTCAGCAGGACATGGTGACCGTGCCCAGAATGAGGGGCACACACACTGTGTCTCACACTTCGTCAGCCCGGAGGGGTCTGTGCTATTCCAGATGTAGGAAAGTGAGGCTTCAGGACAGACTGCACGGCCACGCTGAGACTCAGGAGCAGCCCAAGGCCTCAAGCTCTCTTCACCTCACGGGCTGTGGACGTGGGCTGTGTCCCTGTGGGCGCGGGCGCTCACCTGAATGCCATCCAGCAGCTTGCTCATGCACCAGTAGGTGTCGGCTTCAATGTTGCGCAGCACCTCTGCGGGCACGCCGGAGACGTCCACCGTGTCCACCTCCTCTGCCTCTGGGCGGCGCCGAGCATGCAAAAGACAAGGAGACTTAGCCACACGGGACCTTTACTCACCAGGAGGCCCACGGAGGAAGAGAGCTGAGCCCGCATCCAGCTCCCCCCACCCACTCTCATCAGTCTAGCTAAATGACTCATGCAGCCTTCCACCTCATCACTTACTGCTTCTCAATCTTAACACCTAATTAGTTGCAGATAATTAATATTCTGAATCCTCTACAATTAATTAACATAATTAATACATTATAAATTATTGCTTCTCAGGCATTTCACATTCTAATAAGAGAGAAAATAGAATATATTACTTAATCCTAACAGATCTGAAAGTTTTTTCAGAAGATTTTGAAAACTCTGCTTCTGATATATTTACATATTCATTTGGCAATCATTCCTCTAAAAACCTCTTTCCAAAGTTAGAGTTTCCCAAACTACACTGGGTAAATACTTCTATGCTAGGATCGAAAACCCCAGAAAGCCGTAACACAGATGTGCTTCAAAGATAGAATGGACAATGGTGCTCTAAATAATTTCCTTCTTAAAGTACAAAAAACCTAATGAGAAAACATAATCTAAAAGTTTTTAAAATGCAAAACAGATGCCTAATTGAAACAGCTTATCAGATATTTGAACAAACTAATTTTAGATCCTTACAAAACTGCTGTCATCCAGCAAAATACTCATAAATGTTTTAAAAATTATCTACCCTATTTTTAATTTTTTTTCGCTTTAGTTTTATTTGCATGGCATCTTTGCAAGGAAAATGTTCTTTAAGAAAAGAAACATTTCAGCCCAGAATATATTTAGAAAGGTTTAAGCAGATAAACATCACAATCATGATAGGGATGTTAACACTGCCGGTGTTGGCCGGGGCCTGCTGATGCGCCAGGCCCTCTCCTGCGCGCTGTGAACGTGCGCGCTCATTTCAGCTGTCACCACTCTGCCGTCACCACCCTTGAGCCCTGACAACAGTGGGGTAAAGAGGGGCAGGGCCGTGGCTATGCCGAGCAGCCTGGTACACACCGGGAGGAGGGTACTGGATGCAGTGCCACCTACTGGTCCCAGAACCCAGGTCCCTAAGTGCTCCCCAAGGACCCAGAGGCCCACCTCACATTCGTGTTGCATACAGTCCTATCCCATCGCGCTGCTTCCCAGCCGCGGCCCTGCACAATGGCTAACTCACACTGAAGCTCTGCACAATTGCTAACTCACACTGAAGTGTGACTGGAAGAGACGAGGTGACACACCACCTCCCACGGTTCTTGGTTCACCCCAGAACCAGCAGGATAAAAGGGGAAGAGCGCCTCCGTGTCTGACCCTCCAGCAGGAGCGAGTAGCTGGGCGCTCAAGGGCCTGGACAGGGAGGTGACAGCCCCGGACACATCCAACATGGTGGGGCCTGTGGGAACACGAGAGGGTGGGCGGATTCCAGCCAGTTCGTGCATCACTCCTCTCTCTGGGGTGGTGGCGGTGGATCCTCAGTCACTCCATGGGTATTGCTTTGATTGGGTCCTGGGTTTTGTAAACTGAGAGATAATTCAACCGCCATAAAATCCACTCTTTAGCGTGTGAGACGCAGTGGTCTTTAGTAGGGTCACAAGGCTGCACAAGCGTCACCACTAGTTCCAGAGCCTTTCCGTCCTCACAGAAAGAAACCCTGGACCCTCAGCGGCCGCTCCCCACTCCCCACCCCGCGCCTGGCAACCACGAACCTGCCTGTCTCTATGGAGTTGCCTATGCTGGACATTTCACACTGCTGGAATCAGGCTCTGCGCCCCTCTGTGACCGGCTCCTTCTCACTGAGCACGATGTTCTCCAGTCATCCACGTGGCAGCCTGTGTCAGTGCCTCACTCCTCTTCACAATAGAGCCGCACCCCCTACGGCCAGGCCACCCCCCTACGGCCAGGCCACGCCGCGTCTCTGCATGCCTCGGCTGGTAGACCCTGGGCTGTCTCCACTGAGGGGTAACGTGGACACAGAGCAGGTCCCCTGTGTGGGATCCGTCCCTGTATGCCAGGCACCAGGCACAGACATGAGGGAGAGACTTGACGCTCTCAAGATGCTCATGAATTAAAGGGGAAAACAAGTGACTTTAAAGTTTGAAAACATCCATGTCAGTGTCACCCAGTGGCATGGAGAAATGGATGGGTTCCTCCTGGGACCTGGCGTGCGAAGGACACCGTCGTCCACAGCATACTGGGCGCTCCCAGGCCCTCACTCTCTTGGCCTGTGTTTTCACCCCAGAAGGCAGGTCCCAGTCCCCCATTCCTCAAATGTGGGGCTAGGATGACAAGTGCTGCTGGCTGACCATGGCTCCGTCCCTGGACCCTCCTCCCAGGCAGGTGTGTCCATGACACTGGCACTCTCCTGGTGGCTCTGTCCACCCACCGGCCCCCTGCAGGGCTGCAGGCTCTCCCTCCAGCAAGTGGCAAGGTGTCTGGCCTTAAAACTCTGCTGGCCCAGGAGCCCGGGTTGATGTGAGCACACCGTCTGATGAAGCCCTCACAGGGACTCCCAGGGAAAAAGGCCCTGTCTCCCAATTTCCCACGGCAGCCCGAGGTGGGAGGTGTTATTTCCGCCGGTCCACAGATGCAGAAACTTAAGCCTCCACACGCTGATCAGTGTGCTTTGTGAGGAGGCAATGGCGGGAGTGAGCAGGACAGGCCTGCCTGGACTCCAATCCGGCCCCCTTGTAACGCCTTTCCTACTGGAAGGAACGCCAGCAAAAGCCAAGCACGTAGACAGGCGTGTGAGTGGTCTCCCCAGGGCCCCACCTCCTCCCTGGGAAAACAGTCTGGGCAGAATCAACTCAACATTCTGCCGGCCTAGAACAGGTCTGATTTTTATTGCATCTCAGGGAACTGAATCAGCAACAATAATCAGCGGGCTTCCTCGGAGAGGTTTCCCATCGATGTATCCTCTTTCAAGGGCCTTCCAAGCACGGAGACATTTCCTCAGGGATAATAAGAGTAAACAGGGAACCGAGGCCTCTCCAGACCTCCACAGCCTCTCCCCGAGGGCACAGACGCAGCTGGGCTGTTGCAGCTCTGATTCGCAGAGCCAGGGGTGCATGAGCCAGGCAGGCCTCGCTCTCTGGGTCTGTTTAGCTGGCTTGTTATTTTATCTGAGGAAATGTCAGTGGCCTATTCTAGGTGTCATTTCTCACAATGGGCCATTTGTTACTCTTCAAGGTAATGAAGTAACGGCATTTAACTCAGAGAGGCCCCCGCGGCGATTTGTCTTCTACACACCAGGAGAATTGGAATTACCCTTATTGTTAGAATGAGATAAATATCCCCTGCCACAGAAAGCATCCCCCACTTTGGCGAAGGCACACAGAGTGGCACAGGACACTCTGGACTCCAGGCTGTGACAGCAGGGTCAGGACCAGGACAAGCTGCAGAAAATACTCCCAGGCTGGTGTGTCTGGCCCCTGGGGAGACAGCCTGGGAAGGTCAAGACCACCCAGAGGAGCCCTGGCCCTGGGTGTATGGCCCAGACGGAACTGCAGGCAAGATCAGGTTTTCCCTGGCTTCCATCTGTTAGACGTTGATCTACAAAACCACCTGGCCCAAGGACTAGACAGAGTCCACTGTGGGGTGACAATGGTCTCTGAATCAAGACTCCGAGATGTCCAACAGCCGTGACAGATTTTAACCCAAGACCTTCCCACTCAAAGGTACACACTGTCCACCAGGCATGCTGCCATCCATGGGGCAAGGAGGGAGGGAGACCGAGAAGGAAGCAAACTGGAACGAGGCACGACCTGGGAAGCCTCGTGGCTGGGGCCCGCATCGACCAGCACTGGGATGTTCACAGCCGGGCAAGCCACAACAAGGAGGACGGATTTACCTCCCAAAACGTGTCACTCCATAGGACAGCAGAGATGACAGCACTGACACCAATGGAAAGAAAGATTTTTCAGCTAAGATCACAAATGAGGAAGGAAAACACAGACACGGCAATTCCAAGCAATTCCAGGGTTCAAAGGAAGAAACAAGATTCAAAGGAAAAAAATGATCAATACACAGGTGAAAGCAGAGGAGGGAAGCAGAACCAGATGCCAATCAACGGAGGGCGGGGCCTAATGACATGGCAGCCATGGCTGTGGCCCTGGGGGTGAGGGTTGGGCGAGGGGCGCTCTCAGGCCCCAGGGCCTTGGGAGATCTGGGCTTAGAGATCTGAGCCATGGGAAATCTGAAGCCATGCCCAAGCTGCCTCGAAGCAGCTGGATGCCAGGAGGTGGGTAATTCACAGGGCACCCCTGGACTGTGGTGAGGGCGAGGGCAGATGTCTACAACCTCAGCTTCCTCCCAGCCAGGAGGGGCCGTGGCAGCCTGAGAGCCATGACAGAGATGGACCACTGTGGGGACTTTCGAAGTTGACATTTTTACAAACACATAAAAACACTGAAATTTAAAACAACGTGTTTCCACATCTAAATATGATTCTTTTACTTTTCTCATTTAATTATAAACATTAACACCAGCGTGCATAACAGTGTTCTGGAACTGCATTTGGCCTTTTCTTCTCCTTCATCAGTCACCACACCTCCATACAAGGGGCAGCCCCGTCCCCCATACCCTGGGGACACCACGTTGAGAAAAGTGTGAGTCCTGACCCCAAAGAGCCCGCACGGTGGCGGGGTGGCGAGTGCACAGGCTAACCCCAAGGGGAACCTGGAGGAGGCAGAAAAGGCTCTCCCACAGCCCAGGGCAGAAGATGAGCAGGCCCAAGTGGACCACAACAAAACGTGAAGTCATGGGACATAAAAACAGACGCTGAATTAAAAACCATCTCACTTGCCCTCTTAGACTGTAGAAAGGCTTTGGGGGATGATTTAACTAACCTTCTTTGAAAATGCTGCCCTGCTATAGTATTAAGGAAAAAAAACAATTTGTAAAATAAGGCCACCTTTATCAACAGCTCCGTTTACATGGAAAAGTCTACGACTGCATCTACATTAATCTACACAGAGGAGCATCATCCAGGGATGCCACACACAGGAAAGTCTGAACACTCCTGCAAGGCGGGGGGAGTGGGGCGGGAAATTCGCACTATTTTCTGCAGAAGGGCATAGAGTAAAAGGGAATGTGAGTTTTCACAATGAGCAGTTATTTCTGCAATAGAAAAAAAAAATAATGTTTAAGCCTCTAGAACAGTTTAAATAAGGCCTGTCTTCTCCTCAGATAACTACCCCTAGAGCAGAAGATCCCACAGGTGGTGGTACTGCCCTTGTGAACGTTTCGAGAAACCTTCAGGGCATTTGGGGGTCAGAATGACTAGGGTGAGGGGTGCTGCTGGCATTCAGTGGGCAGTGTTACAAGGTGGGGAGAGCTGCACAGTCACCACGTCCAGCCTGAGACTCCACCAGTTCACGTGGACAGAGAGATGGATGAGTGGACAGATGGATGGGTAGGTGGGTGGATGAATGGTGGGTAGATATACAAAGCTAAGTTTTTGAAATGGAGGATATTTAGCCTGGTTAGGAGAAAAGCACACAGGGATATAATCACCACTCTGAAATATGTGAAAAGCTGTTTTAGGGAAAACAGAGCAGAAATTCTTGGCCCCTCTTTCCACATCCAGAAAACAAAAAGGGTCAGAAGATTAAAGGAACAGGGGGATGAATGACTCAAAATCCAGATGGTCCTGGTGATGAAGGTTGCCTACCCAGGACCACCGGCCACACAGTGAGGACACCTGCCCACCCAGGACCGCCGGCCAGGCAGTGAAGACGCGTGCCCACTCAGGACCACCAGCCACACAGTGAAGACACCTGTCCACCAACTGACAAGGCACTTGCGTGTTTCCACAGCTAGCCTTTCTGCATGGGAGCCCACATGTCCACACATGATTCCACTCCATCCAAAAGCCCCCAGGGGGGTCCATGCCACGCTGCGCAGGTAAGGAGGCTGCAGGTAACGTGCCCAGATCCTGCGCTAGGAAGTGGCAGAGCCTGGCCGCGAACCAGGTCTCTGCCTAATTAGTCTACATGCTTCTAATCGGGTTCACAGCAGGACCCCGCATGGCACACAGGCCTCTGACTTGGTAAGAAGCGTCCATGATGGAGCCTCCCTTGTGTTGCTCCAACTCCAGGCAAGTCTAATTCCAGATATAAAACAGCTCTACAGGCCGGGCGCGGTGGCTCAAGCCTGTAATCCCAGCACTTTGGGAGGCCGAGACGGGTGGATCACGAGGTCAGGAGATCGAGACCATCCTGGCTAACACGGTGAAACCCCGTCTCTACTAAAAAATACAAAAAACTAGCCGGGCGAGGTGGCAGGCGCCTGTAGTCCCAGCTACTCGGGAGGCTGAGGCAGGAGAATGGCGTAAACCCGGGAGGCGGAGCTTGCAGTGAGCTGAGATCCAGCCACAGCACTCCAGCCTGGGCGACAGAGCAAGACTCCGTCTCAAAAAAAAAAAAAAAAAAAAAAAACAGCTCTACAGCCACGCCATGGGCGCCTCTCCTGTCATTCAGCAAAAGAGCCTGTCACCACAAAACCACCCAAGCTCTGGGTCTCCTAAGCGGCTCATTTTCCTCATGGCCCCCCACCCCACCTCTGTGAGACGACGTCAGCCTCTGGAACTGGAATAGAGGACTGGAATCGTAGCTTGTAATTACCAGGAGGTGCACTGGAATCGTAGCTTGTAATTACCAGGAGGTGCACTGGAATCGTAGCTTGTAATTACCAGGAGGTGCACTGGAATCGTAGCTTGTAATTACCAGGGTGTTCTCAAGAACAAAGAGGCTTGACGCGGGTTAGGGTCTCCCTCATATTAAACCACATGGAAGAGCTTGGTACTGGGGAAAGGGGAAAATCCCTTCAATTTAAACAGCTCCTTTCACTTCAAAGGATTCCAGGACACTGGTACCAAGGTATGGAAGCAGTCACCTATAGCACAAATGCTGTGGGTAAGAGCCAGCCCCCACGGGGAGCGCGGGGAGGGAGCTATTGCCGTTACCACCACATTCATCACCTGCACGGCACAAACCCTGCAATAAGCCTCTTCACTTAATTAGGAGCTTAACTGGTAATCAAAACTGTTCTGTTTTATAAGCAAGATGGAATTGCTCTATGGAGCTCACCTTTTGCATTTCCCAACGTGGGACTTTTAAATTGGAAACTCCGGCACTTTGGTGAGAGAGATTTGAACAGTTCATTACGTAGATTTGGGTTCCAGGACGGAGAAGAAAGTCCTGCCTTGGTGAGAGTGGCATCACAACTCAAGACTATAAATTCGCAAAACTCTTTGGTTCAGCAAAAACCACTAACGTTATGATCAAATGGCTCTAGCAGCGGAAATGTCTAATTCTAATACAGATAACGTTCAACTCAGTCAAGGTTACACAGACTGAACCACAGTCACAGTTACCGACTCTGCTTCATGGCTGTAAGCTTGGGCCGTCTGCCTGTAGTCCACAAGCGCAGGCATGTGGTGGGAGGGCGAGACGTTGGCAGATGATTATCACATGATGAGGACAATGCCCTCAGCATGGCTAGGTGAGGTGGCGGCATCAGGCCAGCTCCAACAATCAACTGCCGTTCCCAAGAATGATCCCAAATGATGAGAACCAACACACGCTTCTCACCAACAGCATGGCTGCTTCCCATCCCACCACCCACAAACTGACCCGACCCGCAGCCAGGGGGTCTCCAACCTCAAAACCCAAAGCAGGAGGCCTCAGGGCCTGGGAACAGCACAGTGTCTGTGAAGCAGCTGGTCTACTTTTTGTATAAAGAACTTGGTACCAAATTCCACGTGGAAAAAGTCTGTAGACAACACTTGGGAAAAGATCAACTGTGGGATAGATACTGCGGTAAAAAGTGAAAGAAATCTTCTGCATCTTTCACCGTCCTCATTTTGATGAGGCCACTTCTGCAAAAAGCAAAAATTCCAATCTCATAGCATGCTGGTGGCTTGATCTTCAATGTTTCAATAACGCTGTGACTAGAAGTTTTGGTTCATAGAAAAGCTATTTGTTGAAACAGTGATTTCTTCTACTAACAGTACCAAACACTTCCATGTGGGAGAAACTGTGGGACCGGGAGAAAGGCGAAGACGAAACAAAGAACATCTTAGTGCCTGGAAGAGAGGCTGTCCCCATGCACTCCTCTGACTCATCGACGTCATGCGCTCTCCCGATGCTCTCGACGGTCTGTTACAGAGAGACGCAGCTCACACAACCACACCATGTGAGCTGGAACCTGCCAGGTGGAGAATGAATAGGGTGAAGGGGCAGAAGGCACAGAGGTGGGCTAGGCTGAAAAGCATGAGCACAGAGCCCCTGGCATTCCAACCAAGCCTGGAGGGTGGCAGGATAGGAGAGAGTGCAGGTGATGGGAAAGGGCAGAGAGTTCGCAGACGTAAGGAGGAGGAAGAGGTTGTGGGGAGCGTGATGCGGAGGCCCCCGAGACTTCCCTGCAGAGGGACGGGGAGCACCAGAAGACAGCTGAGTGTTCGAGTGGTGCCCTCGGCACAGGGCCCCAGGAGAGTGCCGTGGCTGCGGGAGGAGTGAGGAGCCCGCCCACCACGCATGGGCAGGTGTCAGGGAGGGACGTGATGTGCATTCAGTGCTGTGGAAACGAGGTGGGCACAGGCGGGTGGAGATGCTGCCACCTGGGGCCTGCTGGCCCAGCACTGCTGAGGCACACGAGGAAGGTGTGGGCCCACCACAGCTGCCCCTCCAGGTAGCAAACACACTGCCGGAGAACCAACGACTGCACCATCACGAAACCCCACACTGGGCCACAGGCCACGGGGACGAGATGAGGCAGATGGCGTGCCTGCTGCCGAGATGTCACCCCTGCTCAGGGCTCTGCCTGTGTGTATTAGTTACTAAATAAATTCAGTAACATTCACCAAGCTCACCAATAAAACTGGCCAAGATCCCCAAGTTTAAATATTCCCCCACTGATACAAGTAACAAGAAACAGACCCTCTGAAACACAAGGACCACTCAAAACACAGTTCTCCATTCGCTGCTCCAGAGATGACAATGCATTCTGCAAAACAATCTGACAAAGCACATCAAAGCCTTTAAAATCCACGGAGCTCTGCTGAGCCCAGACAGTGCACCCAGTACTGAGATGGGGCCATCGCAATCCAGGAGAAAAACAGTCCTGGGCCCTGCACGTCCATAGCTCATGGTCTGACATGGGAGTCGGCAACAAGACAAGGCCCCACAACAAATGAGAATGGGCGGGGCACCCCGTCCCCAGAGGTCAGATGGCAAAATGGCACGCTGGTGCGGAGAAGGTGCCCTTACACTTTACTGTTAATAACACAACAAAAACCCAAGAAATACACCCACGGAAAAACACACTGCAGGTTACTCTGCTATTCAGATGAGGTGGCTAGCATCCAAAAGTGCTGGCTAACTGGAAGAGCTTGCTGCTCTAACTAACAGACAATCCAGCTTTCACTGATGGCTCCAGCAAGTGACTTTGGTTGGAGCCACTTACAAAAGCCTACGTCCCTTTCCTCACCAATCCTTGGTCTTCGATAAATCACTCTGACGCTCGGCCCCAAAGTTCCGCTCCTGTTTGGGTACCGCTTACCACCCAGCTGGCAGCCCCACCACTCAGAGCAAGAGCGGGCATGCAGCTCGCCAGTGCCCAGCGTGGCTGCGGCCCCTGTCGCAATCCTAACGAGCCTGCGTGAAAGGTTGGCTGTGGTCACTCATTAGGCATGGCCTTGCCAGGAATCAGGTTGGCAACTCGACCCCTCAGCCCTCAGTGCCCCTGCTGGCCCATCCATCCGGAATCCATACATTTCAAAACACTCCTCCCTCTCTATCATACCCAGAAAAGGGACCATAAAAATCAGGTGAAAAACTGCTTACATTGTAACTATCCAAACTGGATGGATATAATCACAGAAGGACATGAGGCTACTGTATCAAAACCAAAATTGGACAGACTGTGCGTGTCTTATAGCACAAAGCCAAAGCAAACTAAGACGGCTTCTTCCGGATGTTTTCCAGTATACTTCTGCTTAAAACAATTTAATCAATTGTATGGCTCTTCAATTTCTCAACGAAAAGAAACATGATCCACTGAAAAGAACATATGGGCCTCCCTTCAACACAGAGGGCCCTTCCCTTCCAGTTTCTCAGGCCATCCTGGCAGGCGGAGGCCACAGGCTCTGCAGGTCATCTCTAGGTGGGGAGTGCCAGAGGGGCCTCCACATGCCCAGAAGGTACTCAAAAGGTATGACTGCAGAACAGCCCCACAAATAAACTTCTTCCTAAGTGACAGATACCTATATAACTTGCAAACAGCCCTGCTTGCTCTCCATGCCTACCCTAAAGAGGCTTCCCATAAAGAATGTGTTTCGGATGGCCCAGCTTTCCTACACAGAGCGGCACGAAACCAAGGCTCCAACCAAGTGCACAGCCAATTACTGTGCACCTGCCAGAAAATCAAATGGATGCCGCTGGCAGCCAAGGAGGGGCAGGAACCCGTCCCTCACACTAACAGGCAGCTGCATTGCCCACACTCAAGTCCTGGTGCTCTGTTATCACAAGTGAACATCTCAGCACCCCACGGAAATGTGCATCGCTCCTGCTCGACCCAAGATCAGAGCACACAGAAGGAATGGTGGCCAGCCAGCTCCCGAGAGCCTTCAGATAACAGGTGTCCCTGCGGGCCCATGCCCTGCTCCTGCGCCTGTGCCTGCCTCGCCACTGCTGAGGCAAAGGCTGGAGAAGCTGGCGCACAGCAACAGCCTGTGTCCTCCCCAAAATGCAGCGTGGGGGCCCGGAGGGGAGGTGCACGGCCCCAGAATGCAGAAGGGCCTGCTCAGCCCAAAGACCCCATACCCTGCCCGGAGTGGCACCTGGGCCCAGAGAAGGATACAACCTTATGCCTGTAAATTGCCCTATGCACCCTTGATTCAAGGATGAAAAGAAAGGAAGATACGCGCCTTCTCAGGCTTCCAAAATGGCTTGTCTCTTGGGTTTTCCACTTGCCAAGGTTCTACTTTCCTGAACAATATGTGTAGCACTCACTGGGAGCTGGAGAAGGCACAGGAATAAGTGCCTGCTCCGTTCAGAGCCAATACACTAGGCCAAGAGAAAGCAGAAGACCACACAATCGTGGAGGCCTGAGAGTTCCCTGAACACTCCCTGGGCCTTCCCAGCTTCAGGCACTGCGGGACCCAGGGCAGGCAGTGTGATGAGCACTGTGTGGCCCAGGCAGGGTCTATAGGGCATGTCCAAGACACCATGGGGTAAGGTGATCAGGCACTGATTTTTTTTTTTTTTTTTTTTTTTTTTTTTTTTTGAGACGGAGTCTCGCTCTGTCGCCTGGGCTGGAGTGCAGTGGCGCTCCGTCTTGGCTCACTGCAAGCGCCGACTCCCGGGTTCACGCCATTCTCCTGCCTCAGCCTCCTGAGTAGCTGGGACTACAGATGCCCGCCACCACGCCCGGCTAAATTTTTTTTTTGTATTTTTAGTAGAGATGGGGTTTCACCGTGTTAGCCAGGATGGTCTCGATCTCCTGACCTCCTGGTCCACCTGCCTTGGCCGCCCAAAGTGCTGGGATTATAGGCATGAGCCACCACGCCCGGCCCAGGCACTGATTTTTTTTAAAGTCATCGTCACAAAAAAAATTTTAGGAACTCACAATACTAAAGAGAGAAATTAGCCACAGATACATTACATAAAACACAGCCAGGATATCTGTTGGTCTAATTTTATCCCAATTTGTTTCTACATAGGTTTTGTTCAACTGTTACAGGACTACGGTTGCATTATAAATATAAATGTGTGCCCTGTTGAATCTGACGTTTGTAACAGGGATCTCCCATTTTATAACATGCTCTTTGAAGCCATCCCTCAGCATGCTGCATAATCATCTAAAGGACTGCAATCTCCTCGTCCACACAGCCACATCCCTACTTTGGGATGCTGGCATTGTTTCAAACATCTTACTGTTACAAAGAATGCCCCAGTAAGCCTGTTTTCTATATAAGGTATATGATCCACACTGAGAGATTTCCTTAAGATAAACATCTCAAGTGAAATTGGCAGGTGAAAGAGTAGAACATTTTATTGAGAGATATTGGTAAAATATTTGAAAGACATGTTGGAAGTTTATTCTACAACCAGCAGGACCCAGGACCATCCACCTCACCGATCACTTCTCAGCAACATGACCTTCTGTGCAGCTCTAGTCACTGGGAAGGTAAAAACATCCATTATAATGAGATCTAATTCACATTCTTTATTTTCTGGTAAAGTTTTGCTGTTTTTCACACATTTGTGACTGTTCCTTAAATCCATCTTTGATTCCTGTGGTTCTCAGTTAAAGTCATGCAGAGCAGGAGGGGTGGTGAGGCGGCGAGTACCGATCCCGGGCAGAAGCCAGCTCTCCTTGGCTGGGATCCTAGAGACACCCGCATCTCCTCCCAGACGGCACACTCCCCCAGGGCCAGAGGGCCGGCCACAGCCAGTCCCGCTCAGGGACTTGCAAGAGGCAACCACCTGCCACTGACAAAATCTGCAGGAACCTGCAGTGACTTTTCGAAAACACGCAGGAAACCAAGCAATCCAACTCACACAATCTGGATACATCTGCCAGAATACACACTCAGACACACTCCCACTCACACACACACAATACTCTCTGCTAGCAAATTCCCCAGGGCTCTCACATGCCCGATGCTGGTGACGCCACTGATTGTGCCACACTCACGCCACGGACCGAGTCCCTCTGTGCTGCTCTCGGGGTCCCTCTCAAACCCTGACAGAGCCATTCGTGCCCCACATCCTGGAGTGAGGAAAACAGCCACTGAATGGAAAACCTGGGTTCAAATCCTGGTCTCTATCAAACAAATTACCTGAAGAAATGACTTCGAGCTGCTTCTTCGCCACGCTCACGTGGGAATTATAAAACGCAAACCCAGGGCCGCAAGCACAAAATGTTGCAAGCCATACAGAAATCTGGAAACTTCACCAAAACCACACAATCATTTGCTGAAGTTTCTGTATTTGTTTCACGTGGATACAAGCTCTAAGGATGGTCTCGGAAATGTCTGGAGTCGCTTGAAAAGCTAAACGTAACATGAATACAAAATTACACAGAAATGCACTACAAGCTAAGGTGCCAGTGTCTTGCTGGCTGTGGCAGAACTTAGGTGTGAATCTACAGCAATTATTCAAATTGAATCTGAGGACAAATATATAAGGAAGGTGGATGATTCTTGACATCATTTGCCGTATTTTCCACAGTTCTTAACTGATTTTTTACAAAACAAAATTGTCTTAATATTATGGTACAATGAATATCTCTGTTCACTCAAAAGCAGTCTAGAAATTAGCATTCAATATGATAGCTGCCTAGGATAAAAAGTAAATTATCATTGACGAACACTAATTACCAAGAAAATAAAGAGTTTAAGCCTCAAAATGAGGCTTCAAAGATTTGTGTTTGTATCTTCCATGAAGGGTGCAGAATTCTCTTCATGCCAGGAGTCCTGGGCAAGGGTTTTTGTTTCTTGTCTCTGAGAAGATGTGTCCGCTTAGCTATGGACTGGGTATCTTTTGTTGCTGTTGTTGTTGTTGTTGTTGGAGATGGAGTCTCGCTCTGTCACCCAGGCTGGAGTGCAGTGGCGCGGTCTCAGCTCACTGGCTCACTGCAAGCTCCGCCTCCTGGGTTCACGCCATTCTCCTGCCTCAGCCTCCCAAGTAGCTGGGACTACAGGCACCTGCCACCGTGCCCGGCTAATTTTTTGTATGTTTTAGTAGTGACGGGGTTTCACGGTGTTAGCCAGGATGGTCTCCATCTCCTGACCCTGTGATCCACCTGCCTCGGCCTCCCAAAGTGCTGGGATTACAGGCAAGAGCCACCGCGCCCGGCCTGGACTGGGTATCTTTTGTCCTCAGCTATGCCTGTGTGGTAGTGGCAGAGCAGACTGCCTGGATGGGGACACTGCCAAAGAACCAAAAGATGCCAAGAGGCTGGGCGTGATGGCTCACGCCTGTAATCCCAGCACTTTGCGGGGCTGAGGCCGGCGAATCACTTGAGGTCAGGAATTCAAGACCAGCCTGGCCAACATGGTGAAACCCTGTCTCTAATAAAAATACAAAAATTAGCTGGGCGTGGTGGCAGGCGCCTGTAATCCCAGCTACTCAGAAGAATAGCTTGAACCCAGAAGTCAGAGGTTGTGGTGAGCCCAGATCGTGCCATCGCAGTCCAGCCTGGGCAACAGAGCAAAAACTCCGTCTCGAAAAAGAAAAAAAAAAAAAGATGGGTCCAACACTGTACCTCCTACATAACGTCTGATACGGCACTATATAACAGGCCAGCACCGAAGACTGTGAAAAATGCGCTAATAACAAGATTCCTGTTGGAGGCAGATAAAAAGCACTTAGTTAAATTGGAGGTAATAGAAAAGACTCAGGCCCTTTTTCCTGCTGCATCACTAGCGGTCAGTCCCACTGTGTGAGTCCCCTGCTAACTAATGAGATGTTAGTCTGACACCATCCTCTACTACAAGGAACCAGGGCTCTCAGCTGATGCGGGTTTGGGCCAGAAGAATTCAAAAGGAGGCTGTGGACAAAACTAAAGGAGGCTTTCAGAGGTGTCTGAAGGCAGGGCTAAAAAGGCTAAGTAAAACCAGTCAGTTCCAAGGGCCAAGAAGCCAAGTAAATGTCAAAAAAGCAAATGCCGATGGCAGGTCATTAGAAAACAGGGAGTCTGGAAAAGCCACGTCCAGACTGACAATAAGCCAAAGGAAAACCTTCCGACAACAGTGAACTGACAGGTGCCAGGCTGCCCAGAAAGCCAGGAGACGCAGCTGGGCTTGGCCGGCTCTGACCAAGCGAAATCAGAGTGCATCAGAGGTCCACGGCAATCCCGGGCACCAGAACCAAGCCGAAGGACGGGGAGGGGACAGAGAGGCCATCAGCACAAGGGACCAGGAAATGGGCCTTTCCCTCCTGGGGTCTGTCTGTCTCCAGTGTGGCAGCAGGGAGGTGGCCTGACTCCCAGCAGGCCCCTCAAACCCGGGACCGCACAAATCACAGCACAGCAGCAGAGGGCCAAGGCTCATCGGGGGCAGCCACACCCACACCCTGTGTCCTGACACCACCTGCAGCTGGCCCTGCCAACCAACCAGAGGGTCAGTGTCAGGACCCACTGTTCCCAACAGTGCACATCTAGCTCCATGGTTGAGTCCAGACAAGATCCAACGTGTGCGTGTCCCTCTCCTGTGCCACCCTCACACCAGCCCCATGCCACTGACTCCTCACAAACTCATCATCCATCCGTCACAGTGTTTAGGGGTTGCTTTCGTTTTAGTTTTTGTTTGGGTGGAATGCAAAACACAGGGCAAGATCCTAAAGCCCCACAGCTCCTCGTCCAGAAATGCGAAAACTAACAAGAAAACGCTCTGTCTGGCCGAGCTGTCAGGGGAGACGGCCGGGGGCGCATTCTCATAACCGAAGCTGCCTCAGTGAGCCACGGCCAATGCCCGTTTCATTTTCTACTGAATTAGAAGGAGAGCGTCCCGCTTCACAGGCAGCGGGAAGAACGAGCATGGTGTGCTGCATTGTGAAAACATCGTCGGTCTCCATGCATTTCATGAAGGTACTCAGACAATGAGAAGGCCGCAGCTGTTTCAGGAACCACAGGCCTAGGCAGAGGCAGGAGCACATTCAAAGTAAACAAAGTGCTTCTCCTTTCCAGAAAGAAATGCTAATTCCCTCCAATCCAGTAAGCCTATAGGTAAGGCAAAGGTCAAACAGCAACTTTTCAAAAGAAGCAAAGCCTGCTGTCTCCTTTAAAACACAGAAAACTGTTCCAGCAGCTGGGGGAAGAGTCCCAACACTGGGCACAGGGCTAGAGACACCCTGCTACAAAACGCTTATGCATGAAGAGCTCATCCTTGTGCCAAGTAGACACGGAGGCTGGCTGAGTGAAGACAGGCTGGAGGATTAACTCTGCATCACACACGTGAACAGGTGGAACTGGCCGGAAGTCCCAGCTCTCCAACGGTGAGACGGACACCCAGGTGGACAAGGTGGGGGCCTCTCCACATGCACATGCCGAGCCCCCCGCCCCATCCCAATGTAACGACTGATGGTTGAGCAGCCACAGTGCAGAGGACATGGGCTGCCCTGGGACCACAGCCACAGGGAGACGCTAAGGGGCTGGGGGTCACAAGGTTTGCACATCCACTCAGAACAGGCAGCCAGCTTGTACCTCCAACCCCAAAGGGAATCAAACAGAGGACCGAATAGACCTGATCAATAAACCTCCCTGGTTCTACAAAACTCCCACGAGGTCACAACTACCAGAGAAGGGTGCCACGTAGAAATATAAAAGAAATGGTCAATCCTTGGGCCAAGCCCTCAGGGCTCCCTGATGTGAGCCACACTCAAGACCATAACTGCTCCTCCACCTGCAGAAACTCCATCCAGGCAGCACCCTCCTCCAGGAGCCCCCTGGCCTGCCCCATCACTGCCCCAACCCCCGCCAAATGTAGGAGATGCAGGGTGCTCTGTGGAGGTTCTACCACAAGTTCGGGGGGGTTATCGTGTGCCTCCTGCCTCTGAAGCTCCAGCTCCAGTCCATCCTCCATCATCTGCAAATGGATTTGTCCACTATTGTTAGAAACGTGTTCCATGCTTGCTGTTTGATGGCCGTCCCTCCCCTCAAGGAGGCAAACTGGGTGCTGGGTGGCTGCAAGAGGTGTGATCCACTTCCTCACATAAGCAGCGCAGGCACAGCCTCACCTCTCACCTGCCCAGGATGGCGTCTCCTGCACTGGAAGGCCCCACTCAGCTCAGCTGGCCCGTGCTGTCCTCATTCTGGGATCCCGAGCCAGCTCCAACCCATCTGCTGACTGGCAGTCAAGGCCCTTGATATGGTCTGGTTCTGTGCCCCCACCCAAGTCTCATCTCAAATTGTAATCCCCACGTGTTGAGGGAGGGAGGTGATTGAATTGGGGGGCAGTTTCTCCCAGGCTGTTCTTGTGACAGTGAGTTCTCACGAGATGTGCTGGTTTTATAAGCATCCCACATTTCCCCGGCTGGCACTCACTCTCTCCTGCTGTCTTGTGAAGAAGGTGCCTGCTTTCCCTGCGCCTTCCACCATGATTGTAAGTTTCCTGAGGCCTCCCAGCCATGCTTCCTGTTAAGCCTGCGGAACTGTGAGTGAATTACACCTCTTTCCTTTATAATGACCTAGTCTCTGGTGGTATTCTTTATGGAGTGTGAGAACAGACTAACACAGCACTACTCCAACCTCCCTCTGCCAGACCTTTATTTCCAAA
Source organism: Theropithecus gelada (assembly GCF_003255815.1). Lineage (NCBI taxonomy): Eukaryota > Metazoa > Chordata > Mammalia > Primates > Cercopithecidae > Theropithecus > Theropithecus gelada. The sequence continues at coordinate 3,632,195 of NC_037678.1, forward strand.
CAGTTGTATGCACAGGTGAAGAGGGGCGCTTTCACGGGGTCCCTTGGCCCATCACACCTGGCGCCTGCAATGGACACATCAGCTGGCTGAAAGCTGGAGACCACGTCCCTCTCTAACAGAAAGGCCTCAAGGCTCCCAACTGTCTTCAGAGCAAGGCCTCCAAATGCGAGACTTCAGGGACCTGCCATGGCTTCTGCCCAGCACTGCCCAGGCTGGCAGCACCCCAGCCTTTTCCTGGGTTCCTTGTTTCTTATCTGCCCAACTCCCACCAACCCTTCTGAAACCTAGTTCAAGCTGGATCTGGCCCCAGCCTAACCAGCAACACAAAAAACATGTAAATTCCTGAAAGCCAGTGCTCAACAGTCCGTGCTGGTTTGGAATCTAAGCCTCCATCTGAAAGAGAGAGGAAGCGCCTCACCTAAAGCCCCTAGTGTCTCCTCAGTCACACCCCTCGGCCATCTCACAGTGGCCTGCGTGCACCACCCCTGCCATGCTGAGGGGAACGCGCCCCACAGACGGCGGACCACAGGCCCACAGGCTTCCGCACACACCACACGAGACACACACAACTTTCGGGCTGGGCAGGGCACCACACATTAGCACAACACCTTCAACTCAGAGCTGACCAGGCTGAGCCCCAAAGAGGAAGGGGCTTCTGTCAGCTTCTGCTAAGTCTCTCTATACAGACCAAGGAGGAAACTTCCCAATAATGCTTTGTTACATGATTCTTGTAAGTAATTTGGAGAATACGGAAAAGTTTAAAAAAGAAAATTAAATCATCCATAAATGTACTATGCAGATATAATGAATATCTTCATTTAGTTTCACTGTATTAGCCTGGGATGCTGTAATAAACTCCCACTCAATAGCAAAAATGTATCTCCTCACAGTTCTGGGGGCCCAAGGTCCGAGGCCACTGTGTCAGCAGGGCTGGTTTCTCCAGAGGCCTCTCTCCTGGGCCTGCAGACGCCATCTTCTTCCTGTTTCCACTCATGGTGTGCCTCCGTGTGTGTCCCTGTCCTCGTCTCCCCGTTTTTTTTGTTTTTTCTTTTTTTGAGACGCAGTCTCACAGGTACGAGCCACCATGCCCAGTCAATACTATTGATTGAATGACTGATTGAGACAGAGTCTCGCTCCATCGCCCAGGCTGGAGTGCAGTGGTGCGATCTCGGCTCACTGCAAGCTACCCCCTCCAGGGTTCACGCCATTCTCTGGCCTCAGCCTCCCGAGTAGCTGGGGACTACAGGCATCTGCCAACACACCCAGCCAACTTTTTGCATTTCTAGTAGAGACAGGGTTTCACCATGTTAGCCAGGATGGTCTCGATCTCCTGACCTCGTGATCCACGCACCTCGGCCTCCCAAAGTGCTGGCATTATAGGTGTGAGCCACCACACCTGGCCCCTCGTCTCTTCTTAACAGGACATCAGTTCCATGGGGTTAGGATGCACCCTAATGGCCTTACTTTATCTTTATTACCGCTTTAAAGACCCTATCTCCAAACATCTTCTGTGGTATTAGGGGTTAGGACTTCAACAGATGAATTCTGGGGAAGCAATTCAGCCCCTAACATTCACACACATGAACCTTTTCGATCAACCAGAATTGAGACTAAATATGAAGTTTTATGTCCTACTGTTTTTATTTACACCCTGATCATTTTCACATACTGAGAAGGGTTTTTTTGAAATCATGTTTCAGGTGACACAGGAATCAATGTACCCAGTGACTTTAAACTTCCTCTATCGATGGTCATCTGGGCTGGTTCAAGCCTCAACTCATGCAAACATTTGCCTCCACCGTGAGCCCCGTGCTCAACCTTCACAGACATCACCTTCTATGTCCTTGGGGCAGGGAGGCACCGGGCTGTTCAGTGGCCACCAAACTGCTTTCCAGAATGGCTGTTTCATAGCAAAAGACTGGAAGAGTGTCAACTTCACCTCGCCTGAAAAGCACTGAGTATTATCTTGTTTAATTTGTGATGATTTGATAGACAAAAATAGAACTGCATTATTGGTTCAATTTGCATTTTCATTACCTGTGAAGTTAGATGGTTTTTTCAGCTTATTAGTCATTTGTGTTTCCTGCTTTGTAACATGTCTGCTTATTTCTAAAAGAAAGAATTTTAATGTATTAATCTCCCCGAACATAAGAAATGGCTCATAAAGACAAATACTACCACACACACAAAAGAGAACAGGTGTCAAGGTGAGTAGCACAGGTTGTTTTGAAAATGCAAATACGGCCTCCGCTGTACATATGCCTAAGAAGCTGCCAATCACAGCAAACCCTTCCAGCCAGTGTGAAGCTGCCTTTTTACATAAACATGAAAGATTGCTAAAATTCTGAAACTATACAGGGTGACTGGAAAATAATTTATTTTGTTTGGCCTTATTCAATTCATCATTAGTGTACTTTTAATCAAATATATCAACACGCACTAATTAACCCTGCTTTGGGTAAATCAAAATTAACAAACCACTTCAATAATAAATCAAACAAACATAATTGGTATTTTAATTTTTAATTCTTTATAAGTAACATACCATGTAACACTAGGCTGAACATTATATTACCACCACATAATGACCCCACAGCCTAGCAACAGCCTGTCCTTAACACTGTTACTAGACTCACGAAATACGCTTCCAGAATGAGAAAAAACAGCTGTCAAGAGCCGCGTCTTATTATTCAACTATTAAACTTCCTTAATCATCAATCAGTTTAATTGCTCCTGACATGGGTTATAAATAACATTTTGTGGTTCAATAAAATATCACAAGGATAACCCCTTCGCTCCCCAAGCTGATCAGAAATTCCTCCTTGAAATATTCCAGTACAATCCATTTATCCTTTGCTGGGATTCAATTATTTCCACTTCACTTGCATGTAACATTTTGAAGCATTTTGCTAATTTGGGCAAAAAAAAAAATGTTAAGAAATCACTGTATTAAATTGCACAGTATTATTTTCAATTAGATCCGTAATGGGTAGATGGCCCATTTCACTCCGGCCCACATCAGTCAGCTGAACACAGCTGGTACTCAGCCACATTCGGGGGCTGTTTTGTCCCGTCCTGCACTTCACTCAGCTCAGCGTCCTCAGCTCCTGCTCTCCACCCAGAGCATGGAACCACAGCCACAGTGACATGAGGGCTGTGCTTCGGAAAGATGAGCCCAGGAGAGGAGGCCAATCGGAGGGGCTGAAGTGTGAGGCAGGATGCTAGAGTGCGTGCTATGCCCACAACTCGCAGCCTTGAATGAGGAAATCGATGTGGTATCTGACCTGCACAAAATCCAAGTCATTCATTCAACAGGTAGGAGTGAGCACACCCCAACCAAAAAAACCTTCCCAGTGTTGACCGCAGCACTCACACACAGCATCACATTTCTTCATCCTCATCTAAGGCAAATGGCGGCTCTCACCTATGTCAGAGGTGAAAACACAAACTGAGCAAGGACATGTTCAAAGTCACACAGCCTGCAAGAAGCAGAGCGGGACTGGAGCTGAGACCTGTCCGACTCTAGTGCCTATGGACTTTCTATTGCGGTAACAGCATTTTAACTACACTAGTATGACCCTGACCTGACCCTGGACCTTCTGAAGAGGATGAATTCAATAAACAGTGGTTAAGATGCAGATTGTCTCTGGCATCAGACCATCACAGCTCTGCTGCCTCCTAGGTAAGTGGCCTTGAACAAATCAGTTAATCTGCTTAACTCTCAGCTTCCTTACCTATAAACTGAAAAATATCACCTCCCTCCCTCCCTTTTAAGGGTGTTGGGAGAATCACACACACGCACAGTGAAGCTGAACAAAGCACCTGACAGAGGTAAATACTCAGTGTTAATATTGGAGCTGGCTAACTTCGACAGAACTCTACCAAATCCTAAGCCATGGACCGAAGATGATAATGACAGCAGACTTCCTGTCGGAAATTATGCAGGACAAAAAGACAATAGAATGACAGTGTTAAAGGACTGGGAATAAAACCGGTAACCCAGGATTCTGTACCCAGTAAAAATATGTTTCAAAAACAAAGTGAAATACTTTTTCAGACAAATTATAGCTATACTACAAAAAGTGTTAAAGTTCTTCAGGAGACCTACACAAAGAAATGAAAAAAAACAGGAAATTATAAAAATGAAGGTAAATATGAAAGGCTTTTTTAATATAATTTCTTTAAAAGGTAATTCACAAGGAACATACCAGGCACACAGATCTTGGTTTTAATATAATCCATCAATAAAAGGAACTAGGGATCCTTGGAGAAATGGCCACATACAAACACACACACACAGATGAGAGTGTGTCACGGGACCCAGGGGCCAACTGAAAGAGTCCCCAGTGGCAAAGCTGAAACAATATGAGCAACAAAACATATAATGTAACACTGGACTACGATTCAAAGTATGAAGTATTTAAAATCCATATTGATATAAATAATTGGATAAATTAACAAATGTGGAAAACAGAAAAGTCTCCCATGCAGAAAAATTCCAAATAATTTCTGAACATGCTCTCCCCTCAAGGAAGTGAAGTATGACCCCCACCCCTGTGTGGGCTGCACACAGGGACTTCCTTCCAGAGAATACAGCATGGGAAGCAAGGAAAAAAGAGTGACTTTACAGTGAAGACACCCGGCAAACACTTCACCAGGCGCTCAAGGTCATAGACCTCGGCTGCTAAGACAAAGATGCCACCACCCTCAGATCAGACCTGGTGAAAGGCCATCCAAGCAATGTGGCAAGAGGAAGGCCAGAGGTAGGAGACAATGGGGTGGTCCTGACGTGGAGGACAGAAGGAGAAGGTTGCTGGGGACAGAGTCAGATCTGGCACCAACAATGTTGAGGAGTTGAGAGAGAGAATCCAGGGGCTCTCGGGTTTCAGCAGACTGGGCAGATGCACTGACCAAAGAATACAGCCAAGGCAGCAGGTGTGGGAGGCCACGCTGCCTCTGCCTCCAACACTGGAGTCTGTGCTACCAGCATCTTCAAGGAGCTGGCAAGGAGGCAGGTGGATACAAGGGAGTGGAGCTCAGGACACAGATCTGGGCTAGAAAGCTAACATTTCATAGCACTAAGTCTTAACCTTGCAGGCCAGCACCCATGCCCAAAACTGATAAAAAACGATGCTTCTTTTCTCCAGAAAAACATACAGAGATATAACATTTGGCATCATGTCAGGAGGCTCCTAAACCTGCTAAAAGCCACTTGTGGACTTTTAAGTACACAGTGTAATGAAGACACTAGCATGCAAGAGTAGAGAACGCAGGATGAAAGGGGAGAGGGTCAAGAAGAACGCTCAAGAGAATCAACAGCCCAGGCAGAGGAGCATAAGAGGCACACACAGGAGCCGAAAGTGATGGGGAGGAGGGACGGGGGCCACAGGAATGCCAAGGCCACGGTGAGGAGGGACGGGGGCCACAGGAATGCCAAGGCCACGGTGAGGAGGGACGGGGGCCACAGGAATGCCAAGGCCAGGAAGGTTTGCTGTCCCAGAGCATGGGAGGAGAACGCTTTCAAAGACGTGGACGTGCTGTGAGGGATAGGATGGCTGCAAAATGTCAACCACACATGGGGCAGCCCAGTCACTTGTGACCTCAGTAAGAACTTGCTCGCTGAGGGACAGTAAGAACTGTCCCCCTGTGGACATCCACGTGCCCTGTGCTGTGGGGCTCGGTGGGATACATCTTATTGAAAAACTCGTAACAAGCAGCCTCCTCTGTGACTCATGCTCTTAATGTGATCATCGGTCCAACTCCAACAAGCTAAATGGGACTTCCTGCAAGATAAAAGGAGACCAGGTGCACCTGCTTCCTCGTCTCCCCTCATGCAGAGTCTCTGGTGTCATCACCTGGACATGCTCAGGGATGAAAGTATCAGGACACCTTAAAGAAAAACATTTCCTACTAAACAAAGCTCCGCATTTGAGCCTTCTGCTTCCAGCAGCACAAATCCCACTGGTTAGAAATCAGGTTTATGAATTTTGCATGGATCTGAAAGAAAAAAACCCAACAGTCATCACTGAGACGCTCGTCCACTTTACGCCTCACTGTAACTGGACAGCTGACACGAGGTGCTCAGCCCTGATGACGCATTATCACCAAGTCAAGCTCTGAAGGCTCCAAGACGGCGCCAGCTGCAGTGACAGCCCCTACCTAGAGTGAAATACAGCCGTGTCCGTGCAGACGTCCCGTCACTCTCTTAGTACAACTGGCCCAACTGTACATTTTCAGTACTCACTGCCCCGGGCAATCCTGCATGCTCTTGATTATTCTTTGAAAATGCATAATACATGAATCATGAAACCGACTGTGAAGGCCCAAAATTAGACACTGCTGCCCGGCCTCAGAAAACGCTATCATTTTAGAACGTTCTTCTAAAGTGGTTTGTGTTTTATTGGCAAACCAGTATATTATTATTGCAATAATAATGATTTACATATAAATACCATTAGAGCTACAATAATAATACACATATACTTTGTGATTTTACTTCAAAGGCTTCCCAGCACTACACACATACTCAATCATTAACCTCCCAGAGAGAAGAAAAGCTGCAAGGATTGTCTCTGTTTTGCAGACGGAGAGTCTACGGCAGAGAAGCAAAGGGTGGGTAGTCCCAATGCCACGTACAGGAACAGCTGAAAGCTCCGGAAGTGCTGGGCCGCTTCTGCCCACAAACATGCGCGTATGCCCACATACTTCTACGGATGGATGCAGACTCCACACGTGTATCTCAGGACAAACACATACCCTGGACATTTACAAGGAATGTGAGAGGGAGATTATTTACAAGGAATTTCTCTAGAGAAAAGGAACAGAATTAAAACTACACTGGGAAACTGGAGAAAAATAACACAGAAGAGCAGAGGTGTGGGGTGTGTTTGGTTTTGTATTGTCCTTGGCTCTCCACGCACACATCCAACCAGGAGATGCAAGGGTCCGTAAAACGTGCTCTCTCTACCTCTTCAGATTCTCCTCCACACTCACCCGTCGTTCGCGCACATCTACCGTGAATAACTCAACCTAGGAAAGTTACCACCACCGTCCTCCTGTTGTTCCTTGCAACTTCCTGATGAGATGAGACATCGCCATGCCCACACTGGAAAGGAAGAACAGGAAGCTCCGAGATAACAGCTGGCTCTGACCTCGGACAGCAAAGTAGGAGCCAGCAGGCCCTAAAGCCTCCATCCAGCCATCGGCCCTAAAGGACAGTCCAGCATTTCACAGCGGACACAAGGACCTCAAAACGGGGGCAGAAATCAACGACTGCCTGGGAGGACAAAGTAAAGCCCCGTGGGGTTTTGACTAAGAGTGTTGAATGATTAGGACGTCCGACAGGCCACACAAACAGCACCCATCCAAGACTAAGCTCCCGCCATCCTTCCAAACCCAGAACCTCTCCCACCAGCCACTCAGGAATGACAACTCTACCATCCCTGCCAGTGAGGGAGAAACCTTGGAGCCATCTTCAACCACCCTCTCACTCGTTCCTCCAATTCATGAGCAAACGCTTTCATCAGCTCAACTTTCAAACCAGAGTCAAATACAACCACCAATTACCACCCTCTTGCTCCAAGCCACCACCAGTCACCCCGACCTGGCTTAGCACAATGACCTAACTGGTCTCCCGGAGTCCACCCAGCTTCTCCCTATAACCTAGTCTCAGTACGTTCCCAAGGCGACCCTTTTCAAAAAAGACCATGTTAACCCACGTTAACCAACGTCCCTCCACCGGCCTCCAGGTCCCATGGGGTCACTGCCGCTCAGATGACCCTGAGTTCAGCTCTCCCTTGCTCAGCCCGCTCCAGCCCCAGGAGACTCGGCTCAGGCCCTCAGGGCCCCCGGAAGTCTCCGCACTCACTTGCCTGCCCTTGAGCACGGCACTCGCCACTCCTGTCACTGCTGACCCACTCAGTGAGGCCTTGCTGAGCCAGCATTAAAGACTGCAACGCTTTCTTTCCCTGTCTCAGTTCTTTCTTCTTAGTGCTTGCCAATATCCAACTTACTGTATACACTTTAATCTTTTTTATTTTCTCTCTCCCCACCAAAAGAGTAAAAGTTCCTTGAATGCAGAGATATCTGTTAAGTAGATGGATGAAGTGATACAGATTTGCTAACAAGAGACCAATTCAGAGGCTTCCATGTGAAGCATCCATTTGCTCTATCACCAAACGCGTAAGAATAACCGCCAGACACACCCCAGATTTACACGGGAACATTTAAAGCAGGCCATGCCCTCCTCTAGGCCCCATACAAACACTGTGGCGGGAGGCAGGGCTGGAGGGGAGCATCAGAGCAGAGATGGGGGACGGGGTCAGGCTCAGCTCCATCACAGACGGGGCCCTCGGAAAACCAACTTCTTTCTCTGGCATAGGCTTCCCTGAGAATGAGGAGGATGACTCAGATGATCCCGAGGTTCCCTTTGGCACTCACAGCCTCTAACTCCCTGAACCACACTCGGTGGCCGGCGGTTGTCATGCTCATGGTGGTTCCAGGTATGCGGGTGGACCTTGGTGTTGCATCTTGTTTGAGGGTCAGCTGTGAAGACAGGACTCAAAAATGGAAGAGAAGCAAAATGAGGCACAATGAGTCTCTTGAACAAAGACTATTTTTGGACCCCAAATTTCTGCTCCCTCATTGGGTCAGACGGTCGTTTCTTGCCAATCTCGGATGAAGTGAGTGACCCTCACTCAGAAGTGGCACCCCGCTCGCTCCTGCTTCCCGCAGGGCTTCTGCTCCTCAGCGAAAGGCGGACGCACTCCCGCGCCTGGAAGCAGGCTGATCTGCCTGTGGGGCTCTCACCCACCTGTTTTTGTTGACCCGGCATACAGTCTTCAATCCGCATAAGGTAAATGTGTGTGACGGGCCTCTCCAGTGATTTTCTGGCTTCCGTAACATGTATCTGCATGCTTCTGTTTGGCCGTGCTTGCAAGATGAAATTGATTCTGTGGGGAACGGCAAGGTCTTTACCTGTCTCACGGGGCCTCTTAACAACAGGAGCCGGCTCCGTTTCAGCAACTACCATTTCTTTCTTCTTGAGAAACTGCAGCTTCTGCCCCACGGGGACAAAGACCGAAGAGGGGAGACAGCCTCTGTGCTGCATCAAAGATTTCCCAAACCAAGCTGAGCACAAACCATCGCCACGGAATACATGGAGACCAACTCCAGAGACTCAAAAGGGTTCCCGACCAATACACGCCTGGATTACAAACCCACCATGGGGGGATGAGCAAAGCTCATGACTGCGACCAAGGCTTTGGGTGCAGGAGACTCTACCCCATGGGCACCCACCATGTGGGAAAATCTCAAAGAGCATCACCAGAATGTGGACTCTTGCCTACAAAGGCATGACCATGTGTACACATGACTCTTAACTGGTGAGTAGTCAAGAGTTCGTGAGAAACTCTAGTACTGTTTCTTTAACAAAGTCTTGCTCTGGAGTAGAACAAAAGGGGAAAAGGTCTGGATGCCATCTTACTTGTCAATTTAAGAGGGAAAAATGAAAATCTTTCCTGCTTAAGGGGCTTTGATTTCTTGTTTTCTCTTTCACCTAAAATGTTTTATGTGAAGATATGCAGGTTTGTTTTTATTTGCTTTGTTTTGCAAATCTCTTTTGTTCGCCTCTAATACCCCAGCCCTCCGTCCTTGCGGCCCTCCAAACGCATGTTTCCTAGACAACCCAGCGTAGCCCAGAGCACCTCGTTTATGCAAGTGTACAAAGAGCGTCCTTCTCTCATTCACAGCTGGCATTAAAAGGCGAGTTTATCAGGTGAGAGCAGGATTCTAAAAGGCCTGGCAATTTTTCTGAATCTCTCTTGAAGAGAAAGAGCTAAACAAACAGGTCCCCAAAGTTAGCAACAGAATGGAAAGGTGGTCACAGAATCCCCAGAAAGAATAGGCAGACTATTGAACAGGCTGATACAGAGGGCCAGGCAGTCCTCATTACATCTCTGGCCAGGTTCCTTGGGCAGGCGTCTCTGCCCACATCCCACTCCTGGCAACAGGATGAGGGGGGAAGGAGGCGGGAGGCGGGAGGCAGGCGGGAGGGAGGGATCACACTTGCAAGGGCCAGAGTCAATGTAGGAAGAAAACCGGGACATGCAACACAGACAAACGCAACACAGACAAGCACCAATAGCAGCTCGTGGCTTCCATGAGGCCTTGAAATAAGCGCAACAAAGATGGTGGCGGCCTGGAGGGGGCACCTATAGACCTGTCTCTATCCCACCAGCAGGTTCAGCAGGTGCTAGGCCCTTACTGCCCCACCGTAAGATGACGGTGGAGGACTGAAGGGTCTCAGAGGCCCACCCGTCCACCTTTAATGCGCAGGGATAAGTCACTCAGCCCCACGTGGCCTGGGCCTTTTTCCCTAAGAACAATGGCTGTACTCGGATGACCCTGACTTCAACCAGCCTCAGCCATTCGACTTCACACATCTGCGTCCAGACAGAGCGACTGAGAAGAACCCAAGAACCATGTCCAAACAACAAAACCCAGAGAAAGTGGGTGATTTCGGGTCCATCAGTTGATACAGCAAACATTTTCCCCATTCAAACTGGGGACCCAGTAGCATTTCTTTATACTGGTTCACGTCACTCTACAGAGAAAAAGCACGAAGCTCTACTACCTCATCCACATAACAAGGAGTGGCCTGGGGAGACTGGACCTGGCAGTCTCTGGAGAGCCCTTGGCCTCAAATTCTATGATGAAGACTTGCTCCTCCTGGAGAAGGCCACGGCTCAATATTCAGGCCACTGGAAATGATCATACAACTGGACTGTACTGTACACGTCCCAGAAAGAAGGCGCAGCTTCAGTCTCTCTCTACAACCTGCTGGAGACATAACATGCCAACATAAAAGTAGGAGGAGGTGTTATCAGGTTGCAAAGAAAACTCTAGAGATTTGCTCAGAATGCACTTCCTAATGCAGTCAAGCACGCTGGTCTGAATACCAACCTAGAGGAAGGGCCCCAGGCTCATTCCTGGTAGCAGAGACTTGCTGAGAAAGCAGCTGAGGATGCTGACTGAATGAATGAAATAGACTCACCTCAAAATGAAAACTGCCAGGGAAACTCAGCCATCAACAGGAGCCCATGTGCCCGCACAGCCGTGGGACTCACGCAAGCGCCGTCCCAGAGGCCCTGCTTGTGCACCTACTCAGTGCTTCTGTGGATGGGGCAGTGAGGCGGCCCCCTGTGCCCTTGAATCTTACAGCTGTATCTACTCTCCATCTGGCTGGCTGGCCTCAGGCTTCTATTTGCTTCTGAGCCCAGTGCCACTCTTTACACAAGAAGTAGAGTCACTGAGGCTCACCAGCCGCCTGAAGGAACAGTGGGGAGCAGGGGGCACCAAGGCCTCTGCTCGCCAGGAGCACCTTTCTCCTGCAACCTCTTACAGCCTGGCGGGAGAGGCCTCTGTGTGTTCTGGCCAGCTCTCTTCCACACAGCATCCTCTGTGCAGCCAAGGGTGGGAACACGGTTCAGTTCAGCCACACAGGCCCAAGCAGGTACTGTCACACTGGCTGGACGAGGCCAGCAGCTCCTACAATGCACAAGCTTACGCTGGCCCATCCAGAAGAGAAAAGGAACTACGTGGAGGAAGCTGGTAGGACAAGACTCCATTCCCCGCCTTTGGAAAGCTGTGTACACACACCTTTAAGGGCGAAACGGTAAGAGTCAATACTGTGCAGAATCACAGGGCTCCTGAAAACTCCTCTTCCAACCACAGTGAGAATTACACAGAACGTCACTGTTGCTTCAGCCGCTGATAAAAATCATTCTAAAGCACTTGGGGTCCCAGTTCTGCAGTATGAAGTAGAAAAGTAAGTTCTAAAGAAAAGGGTACAAAATACTAGTCAGCAGGATGAAGCTCACTGCAACTAATTTTGAGCTGTGGGCCGTGGATGAGTGATTCGCTTCTTTGTGCCTCGACCCGCCTCTACGGAAGGATCATATCGCCAAACCCAAGGAAGGCACGGGGCAGGTAATATTCCACCAGCAAAGTGTGTGCCCTGACGGAGGGTAACCAGGGGGAACCCTGCCCCTGTACAGGCCCACAGAGGAAAGGACAGAAGGACTCAGAGGCTGGGAGGCAAATGCAGACCCCAGGACACAGCCTTAAACCCCCAGGGCTTCTGATGTCAGCTGGTTGGTTACACTTTTCCCCATAACCAGAAATGCCGCCAGCACAGCTGCAGCCTGGGTTAGGATCCTGGCTCAGACCCTCAGTGGCTCTGCGACCCTGATCAAGTTATTCCATCTCCTGTAAAACAGGGGTGATAACAGCATCAACTTCATGAATCAGTGAGACGTAACAACAAGGAAAGTTCTTTAAAAGCTTCGGAAACGACATGCAAAATAAATGTCAGCTGCTGCCTCCAACGCAACCGCCATCACAGGCCTTATAATTTTCGTCACCTCTGTTTCTACAGCCCCCAGCAATAAGTGCTGAACAAATGAGTGAATGAACACTATAAACTGCCGTGGATCCTTCCTGAAATTTAAACTGCCTAAGAGCAAAGATCGTGGCACACAATCTGGCTTTTCGAAAACCCACCAGTATAAGTAGTTTTTCAAAAGTTTGTGGGATTGAACTGAAAATTCAAGGAGACCAGAAGATAAGGATTCCATTTTGACTTTTAAGAACCAAGGTCATGACCAAACTACAGATTTGGAAGGGGCTCACAGTTGCTAAAAGCATGAAGTTGCAAAGTTTGAAGTGGCTGCCTCTTATTTCCAAATTTCCCTTTAATCTCTTAGGCACAAGATGACAGAAATTGAGATAATCAATACATATTTAATTATCTATCTTAAAAGAAAAATCATCTACATGTTCAACTTTCAGCTTTTTGTGAATTAAAAAAAAATCGAATTTTCACACTCATCTTCAAGGATTCTTTTTGCCTCTAACCAACAGAAAAGACAAAAGGGTAATAATGATAAAAAATGTGAGACCAATTCCACTCAAGTTATAATAGATCAAAGAGCATGGAATAGAAAGTTTTATTTTTAAAAAAATGGAGTACAGGCCAAGCACGGTGGCTCACGCCTGTAATCCCAGCACGTTGGGAGGCCGAGGCAGGCGGATCACAAGGTCAGGAAATCAAGACCATCCTGGCTAACATGGTGAAACCCCGTCTCTACTAAAAATACAAAAAACTAGCCGGGCGAGGTGGCGGGCACCTGTAGTCCCAGCTACTCAGGAGGCTGAGGCAGGAGAATGACGTGAACCCGGGAGGCGGAGCTTGCAGTGAGCTGAGATACGGCCACTGCACTCCAGCCTGGGCGACAGAGCGAGATTCCGTCTCGAAAAAAAATAAAAGAAAAAGAAAAGAAAAAGAAAAAAAGGAATGCATAGAATTCAATGCAATTAAAATAAATCTAAAGTTTAAAAATTTTTAAATGAATCCAATCAGTATCAAATGTAATTGCCAATGAAGAAATCATCCAGGAAATACAAACAGAAACACAACAAGCCACCACTTTATACCCAGTAGGATGGCTAAAATAAAAAAAATAAATAGTAAGTGCTGGCAGGGATATGGAGAAACAGAACCCTCACCCTTTGCTGAAGGGATGGTAAATGGAGCAGGCCCTTGGGAAACAGTCAAAAGGTAAAACGTAAAATTCCCATATGAACCAGGTATATCCCAAGAGAAATAAAATCACGCCCACATAAAAACTATACTAAATGCTTACAGCAGCACTGTTCATAATAGTCAGAAGTGGAAACAACCCAAACGTCCATCCACTGATGAATGGATAAACAAGATTCCATATTGTACATGGAATATTCTATATGGAATATTACTCAGCCATAAAAAGGACCAGGGTACGGATGTGTGCTATACCACCAGCGAACCTCGAAAACATTATGGTCAATGAATGAAGCCAATCAAAAAAGGCCACATGCCATAGGATGCTGTGAACATACAACACGAAATATCAGAACAGGCAAATCCACGTGACGAAAAGCAGATCAGTGGTCACTGGGGGCTGAGGAAAGGAGGTCATGTGGCTGCTGAAGGGACTGGGGTTTCATCTTGAGATGAAACGTCTTGGAATAAGAGTGTGGCACAATTCTGTGAAGACACCAAAAACCACTGGATCATACACATTAAATGGAAGACAGACAGATGGACCAGACGGAATACACGAGTAGGAGACAGGAGGAGTACTTTCCCCTTCCCACGCACAGTCCCCGACGCGCCAGCCCCGGCCAACCAGCAGACCGTGCCATTACTCTGTGCTTACAGCTTTCAAGGTAAGAGTCAAGGCTGAACGTTTAAAGCCTCAGATAAAACACAACTTCTTTCTCTGCCTTGGGTTTTAAATTCTGTTCTTACAAAAGTAGAGATATTGCAAAGGTCTTTCATATGCGGAAAAAACACAAGGTTGCTTTCCGCCCCCAGCTAGGACAGCTGGGTGGCCTCCAGTCCAACTCTACCACCTCCTGGCTTCTGAGTGGGAGAGGAGGCTCAATAATGACACCGAGATGGATGCCACGGGGAGGCTGGGAGGAGAGCACAAGCCAAAAGTGAGGCGGGCAGCCCCCTTCGGAGGACGTCTCTCTCCTCATAATTACATTAATTGCAATTAGCTCTCTCCTCCTCCATAATTCTTTTGCACGGACACCTCCGGAAGTCTTCTGGCTCCTGTTCAACGCCATTTTCCTGCTGCCACGGGTCCTCCAGCTCATTTCCCGCTTGGTTCCAGAAGCACAAAGCTGCTCCACCCTGCGGTCCTGGGTGACACACCTCCGTGTGCAAGCACGCTCTGCGTTCACCAACCGGCCCACGCCTCATCTTCACACTGAAATTAATTTCTCCCCCAGTCAGCCCTGAAATAAAGTTACTAATGACGGGCAGATACTTCCATCTTTTCTTCCTAATTCATTCACCCTTAAGGAAAAGTTTCATAAGTAATTAAATTGATTTTTCCTTTCTATGTGGGACACAGGTCTATTTAGAACAGCAAAGTAATAGAAAGCCTGATTTCTCAGCAAGGATCCCTCAGGAAGGCCTGACGATGTGACTGCTACGGCAAGAGGCACTTCCTGAAGCCGGCTTGGAGGGGCCTCCATGGACCGGTGGCTGAGCGCACATCAGCCCTCTTCCTAATTGACATGTGCTGTATAAATTACACTCAGAAGGGATTTGCAGGCACTTTCTGGATCCGAAAAGCTCTTTAATATTAATGCAGTTTGAATCCTTCTTGAATACTATTCAATTCTTATTACTGAAGTAAAAACTTCGATGTGTGACGTCAGTGGCATAGCTAAGCAGCTGAAAAGGTGTGACCAGAGTAGCCACGTCTAATTACCCACAAAAGTCACTGAAACGTCCCCAAAGAAACAAACAGTAGTGGTGAAGCTTGGGGCCTTGTGAGGTCAATAACATAGCTTTATAAAGCTCAGCTTTTCACCCAAATACAGAACAGGATTTTTTCCTATTTACAACTCAGAATGAAAAAACACCTCAATACAAAGTTAAAACAAAAAACCAAAGCTGGCTCCATCATTGATACCTGATGTGAATCTCATGCCGGGCAGCCTGCCTAGTCCTGTAAGACTGTGGACTGTGTATATATATGTATGCTGGTGACCCCAGCCTCCACGCTGTTCAAGGGTGGACTGTGTATATATATACATATGCTACTGCCCCAGCCTCCATGCTGTTCGAGGGTGGTGTGTGTGTGTGTGTTTGTGTGTGAGCGTGTATGTGTGTCTGTATACATACCTACATATATATACACACACACACTAGTGCCCCAGTCCCCATGCTACTCAAGGGTGGACTCTGTGTGTGTGTGTGTGTGTGTGTGTGTGTGTGTATATATATGTATGCTAGTGCTCCAGCCTCCATGCTGTTCAAGGGTGAACTGTTTATGCTAGTGTCTCAGCTCCCATGCTGTTCAAGGGTGGTGTGTGTGTGTGTGTGTGTATACATACATNCCCCCCACAAAAAAGCCAAGCCTGATGACTGTCAGGTGAAAATATTCATCTCAAGAATAGCTGGCTGGGCACGGTGGCTCAAGCCTGTAATCCCAGCACTTTGGGAGGCTGAGGCAGGTGGAACACGAGGTCAGGAGATCGAGACCATCCAGGCTAACACGGTGAAATCCTGCCTCTACTAAAAATTCAAAAAATTAGCTGGCCGTGATGGCAGGCGCCTGTAGTTCCAGTACTCAGGAGGCTGAGGCAGGAGAATGGCATGAACCCGGGAGGCAGAGCTTGCAGTGAGCCGAGATTGTGCCACTATACTCCAGACCGGGTGACAGAGGGAGACTTTGTCTCAAAAAAAAAAAAAGAATAGCTATACACTTAGAGATTTTGAAACAATTTTCAGTCCCCAAGACCAGTCTCATTTGTTTATTTTTGTGAGTTTGCTTTTTGGTGAGCAGTTTTGTTTTTACTTTGAGTTAAAAACTTTAAAACTTCTGCAGACCAGGTAAGAGTGGCTTATGAAGAGCAGGGTGAATACTGCTCCATGCCAGCTTGGTAAACACTCAGGACTAACTTTCTGCTCTACTAGGCTGTGTGTCCTCACAGAGCGAGGCTCCCGTTCACACCTGATTCTTTTGTTCAGTGCTCCATTGCAGAGCCTGAGCGGGTAACTGACAGCCCTTGTCCGGAATCCGACAGAAAGATCCATAATTACCTTGAACCTGTCTCATGCTCTGCTTGTCAGGCTGTCCGCCTAAACTGTTTGGTAACGGAGGTCATCAAAGGAGGATGGGAATGCCTGAGCTGGCCCCAGGCCCCTGCGGGTACAGTTCATTAAAGAGATATGCTATGTACTGTTTGGGGCACTGCCTGTATATTCTCAGTTGCTTCTGGAGGACTCCTGAAAGCTCCCCAGCAGGGAGGCTGTGCAGGAAGCCAGGAGGAGGGCATGCAGAATCGCGAGGACCCTGGCCCCAGCGGGACCCCCCTACACTGAGTCTCCCAGGCCTCACCCAACCACAATGCAAAGGCAACAAGTCCCTATAGCCATCAAAGGTGAGGGGACGACTCAAGGAAAGAACCACGGGTGTCAAGGTGACCGGCACATGCCCAGCACCCTCTGGCACCTAATAAATGGCAGCTACATGCATGAATTCTCCACTAAGGTAGAACAGTGCTTAGGATGAGGCACTCAGACCCTGGCATTAACTCAAAAGCTGATGAGGACAGAATAACCCAATGCTGACAGTGATCAAGTGACAGAAAACAGGTGCATAAGCACAGCGCTTCAGAGTTCAGAGGAGGGGCCCAGGAGACAGTGTGACAGCCAAGACCACAGAGACATGGGCATGTCTGAAGAAGAGACTGGAATAGAAGGACAGGGAGGAAGTCTAACTGGTTCCAGCACACAGACAGCCCACAGCACAGCAGCAAGGCCACCTGGGGAAGTGACCCCTGCAAGACTCCTAGACTCGGAAAGGAGGTGGGGGTGAGACAGAATCACAGGGAGAAATGTCACCCAAACTTCAAGCTCTGAATCCATTTAATGACTGGTTATTTCCCAAGAACTTTCTGAAGCTTCATGGTTTCTATCTGTATTTTCAAACTGCCAATACAGCCCTTGTGACGGGGGCTGCGGGGGAGTGGGGGTTCACCTAAATTTACTGTGCGAACTAAGTAACCCAGAGGCAACTTCAGGATTATAATTTTTTTAACTCACTTTTTAACAAGAATTTCCACTTTTTCTCGCTGTACTCCAGGATATCACTTAGAATCCTGAAGGTTCAACCAAAGTTTCTAATTTGCTGAAATACAGGGGCTTCGTCCCAGCCCTCTGAATGTGAGCTACAGGAGAGAAGGTGCTAATGTTGGACTCTACTCTGCTTGGCTGACATCAGAGGTAATATTACTTGTACCTTCTTAAGGCCACTTTCAAAATCTACTGATGCCTTCGTCGCTGGGCGGGTCACATCAGTGACCAGCTGTGCCTGACGCACAGATGTCTCGCCCTGAAAACCTTCATGATCAGACAGTCAGCGGAAGCCCAGCACACCCAGGCCCCCATTTGACAGAAAAACAAGTTAACTGAAACCATCAAACCACCAAACCTCTAACCGTGATATCAAACAGCTTTCTAAAGGAGACATCACCTCCCCTCCGCACGCTCTCTCTTCGCCAGGCGTGCTGGCCTTGTGAAAACGCTGTGGCCACCACAGGGTGATGGCCAGTGAGCCCAGGGAGGGCCCCTGGACAGGCGAAGAGGGAGCAGCCCATATTTCACATGAGCTGCTCCCTCTCCAACACCGTAACACCAACACCAGAGGCAACGCTGAGCGGGGGCAGCACACATTACCCTGCACTGAACCACAGAGAAACAGATTTAGAGCGGACCCTTCCTGCAAGTGGTGACGTGTCCCCGGGCTAGAGCACGGACGCGCCTCGCTCGCCCTCAGGACTCCATCACTACTGCTCAGGGACTGCAACGGCAGAGTCCTTGCCCTCTTATGAAGTGAGTCCTAAAAAAGACGAGTCTTCCCCAAGAGCAGTATAGACGATGTGGGGGATGGTGAGAGACTCCTGCTCTCCTGGCAAGTGGAAAGAGCTGCAATTTGCTCACAGCCAACTGCACACTGCAGTCTTTAATTTTCCTAACAACCTTCCAAGATACTCACTCCTCCCACTGGCCCAAGGTTATGACACTGAGAAAGGGTGAGTGCCCACACGCACCACACAGCCTAGAGCACCAAGGCTGAGAATCTAACCGAGGTTTCCAGGACTCCAAAGCCCAGTGCCTTCTGCTACACACTTGAGCATCTCCAATTTTTTTTTTTTTTTTTTTGAGACGGAGTCTTGCTCTGTCTCCCAGGCTAGAGTGCAGCGGCGCAATCTCAACTCACTGCAAGCTCTGCTCCCCCAGGTTCACGCCATTCCCCTGCCTTAGCTTCCCAAGTAGCTAGGACTACAGGCGCCTGCCACCACACCCAGCTGATTTTTTGTTTTAGTAGAGACGGGTTTTCACTGTGTTAGCCAGGATGGTTTCAATCTCCTGACCTCGTGATCCACCCGCCTCGGCCTCCCAAACTGCTGGGATTACAGGCGTGAGTCACCGCGCCCAGCCGAGTGTCTCCACTTTTGAAAAACACATAACTTGCATGTCCTTTTTTGCTGTTACTTAAAATTTCAAGGTAAAGTAGATTCCTTAGTTATTTGCAAAGAGCAAATTTAATTTTGATCATGAAAACTAAATATCTTTACTTGGATCACGAGAAATAAAAAGTTTGCAAACTCACCCATTCACTGGGTCAAAAAGGCTTGCCTTTGCCATTTTGTTTTTCCTTTCGAGAAGATAAAGATGGCAAGAAAACCAAATAGAAAAAAGAAAATATAAAAAGACACATATCAAGTATAAACTCCCACACACCACAAAGTGGGAGTCCAGCTTTCTCAAGGGCGAAAAGGCGGAATGCTGGAGACCACTTGGCCACACAGCCTCACCTCAGCCTGGTTCACCCCTGCACCCCATCCCCACCTCTGCTTCCTCTCACACTAAAGCTGTGCTTCCCAAGACCAGAACCAAGCCACATATGGCTACTTAGTCTGAAATGAATGAAAATGTAACAGAACTGAACCTTCAGGGGTGCTGGCCACATTTCCGGTGCTCAGGGGCCACGTGGCTGCAGTCAACACCCACCCCGGACAGTGCAGGGAGAGAACACACACATCCGAGTGCAGAGGCTGCCGGTCAGCGCCACCCTGGCATGGCAGTGTGCCTCCCCCTGCAAAACCCCTCCAGTGGTCTCTCCCTGTCTCTGTCCTCAGAATTCAATAGCATCCCTGCGTGGAAGTGGCCAGAGGTGGAGAGACCCCGTCAGAGACTGTCTCGTTTCCCTCCCGCCTTGCTGACCAAGAGAAAGCCCTGCCCAGCTCGGCCAAGAGAAAGCCCTGTCCGAGAGCAGAACCTTCACACACCTCAATTCGTCACCATGGCTTCAAGTAATTCCAAGCCATGCTGAAAATCCTGGATCTGGAGCAAACTCTCCTTCTACTGAGGATCGGAAGACGCCACTTACCTAACAGGGAGGCCCACCTGAGGCCTGGGAAGTGCACCTCACCTTGACTGTCCTCTGCCCTCTGCTCAGTGTGCACGCTGTGGTTATGATCATGGTTAACTTTTATTGGGAGAAAGTGGTCCTGAGAAGAATGCCACCTGCTAGAACTGCTGATGGATCCTAACAGCTCAAAGATACGAATGGAAGGCAGATGGGTGCTAGGCAGAAAATGTAAAATTTCCGGAGGGAGGAAATACAGGTAGCAGAAGACAAGGGCAGCCAGCAAGCTACCCGCTCCCAGCAGTTCCTCCCAAACGATGCCAAAAAGCAAGGAGGAGGCCGGGTGCGGTGGCTCATGCCTGTAATCCCAGCACTTTGGGAGACTGAGGCAGGTGGATCACAAGGTCAGGAGTTCAAGACCAACCTGGCCAACATGGTGAAACCTCGTCTCTACTAAAAATATGAAAATTAGCCAGATGTGGTGGCACGCACCTGCAATCCCAGCTACTCAGGAGGCTGAGGCAGGAAAATTGCTTGAACCCGGGAGGCGGAGGTTGCAGTGAACCAAGATCAATCACACCACTGCACTCCAGCCTGGATGACAGACGGAGACTCCGTCTCAAAAAAAAAAAAAAAAAGCAAAGACACCACGCACTGCACTAAAACCCTATCCTCAGAGAGAATGCCTCACTGCCAGTGAGAAGGAATCATCTCCACCCGTGATCTCCCCTTACCACCCACCCAACGCTCCATGATGGGTAGAAAACCATGGGGAGGATAAGAGAAAGGAAGCGGGCCGTGGGAAATGAAGTAAACTTCCTACTTCCTTCTATGAGGCAAGCATAACATTTATTCCTAAACCTGAGGAAAATGGTACTCCACCAAAAAACCCTACACACCACTGTCACTCATGGATACAAACGCAAAAGCTGAAGGACAAATACTGCAAACATACGAACAAGAAAAAATCAACACCACATCGGAATTCTCAACAGGTCTTTCTCTGGCCTTTACTCTTTGAGGTGACAAGCTGGTGGAGAAAGCACAAGTTCCAGGGCCAGGAGAGCTGCCACGCCACGGCCTTGACAGGCAACCTGGGGGAATCACAACAGTAACGTATGGTGGTACTGCCAGAGGGCATTTAAGAATTACAGGTGATAATGTGATTACCTGCTTAGCACAGTGTCTGACACGGTGAACCCATTACTAGTCACAGTCATCTTCGCTGACAGAGTCTTGCTCTGACTAGCACAGGACTTACACTTTCTATAAACGCACAAATGGTGGTATGTAAGAGCCAGGAAAGAACTTGCATAACATCAGAATAAGGCATTCCTCGACAATGCATCAACTTGTAAGCAGAGATTTGTTTTTCCCAGGTTGTGACACTGAATTGGAAATACAAAGAAAACAATAGATCACAGAATAGACCATAAGGATCTCATAACTAAATGCCATTAAGTTTTTAAAGTCCATTAACATTTCTCGGAACAAAATGAAAATCATGTATAACATGCAACAACAGCCAGGAATGGAGAAAACCACATGAAAAATGAAGCTCCGTCAGATCAGTCTTGACCACGCTCCTCTGTATGGCTTTAAAGGGATTAAGAATCAGACCCAGGAAAGAGAGTCCGTGAAATTTCTGAAACGTTCATCGAAGGGTGGGGTCAGGCGTCTGTCTGGGGAGAAGAGGATCCACAGTCTTCAGGACATTCCCAAAGGTGCCGCCCCCAAATCACAAGAACTCCTAACACAAAGCAGACACCCTCTGCTGGCTGGAGCCGACTTGGATGAATTTAGTATTAAGAGTTTTCTAAGGTGCTGGTTTGAATTACTCAAGTTCCTGGATATTAAAATATGTGGCATTTACATAAGGAGGGTTAAAAGTGGGAGGATCTCTCTTATGTATTTGTTGGTTTATTTCCTCTTAGAGCCAGAACCACTTCAACGACTGTCATTTTAAAACTGGAAATGAAGAGAAACTCATTTTTTAGAAAAGAAAATGAACTGGGAAAAACATGAAACTGCATTTCAGTGGAATAGAAATAGAACTTGTTCTCCGAAGGAAAAAGTCCAAATTAACAAGGATAAAAATCCCGACATCTCAGTCTTGAGGACCAGATTCAAATGAATAAGAACTCGGGCTGTGTATCATTAAGAAAAGCCAGATACTGGAGAAAGGAATCCTTTGATTTAACTACCAGCTGCAAGCATAAAAACCACGTGACCAAGTAATTCCATGGCAGGCTCTGAGACAGCAACTTCCAAAGCTGCCTGCAGTCCAGAGGTAGAACAGGAGGGACTAGAACTCTGGAACTGAAACGGTAGGGCCTTACAAGCCACTTAACCTCTCCATAACCCTTCTTCTAAACTACGAGCAGTAGTATCTACCTTACAAGGCTGCTGTGAGAATTAGGGAGATAGACGGTGAAGTTACTCCAACTGGAAATTTAGCTTAGGTGGATTCGTGTAAGGTAGAAAGGCAGGCAGGAAGGAGAGCTCCTTATTTATCCCCATAATCCCACATCATTTAAACTAGATACTGGCTTTGGCTCCAAATAAATGGAAGCCAGGATTTAAAAGCAAGGAAAGGCCGGGCGCGATGGCTCATGCCTATAATCCCAGCACTTTGGGAGGCCAAGGCAGGTGGATCACGAGGTCAGGAGATCGAGATCATCTTGGCTAACACGTTGAAACCCCATCTCTACTAAAAATACAAAACAACAATTAGCCAGGCGTGGTGGCGGGCGCCTGTAGTCCCAGCTACTCAGGAGGCTGAGGCAGGAGAATGGCGTGAACCTGAGAGGTAGAGCTTGCAGTGAGCCAAGATGGTGCCACTGCACTCCAGCCTGGTGGACAGAGCGAGACTCAATCTAAATAAATAAATGCAACGAAAAACAAACAGGTTAATTCTTGGATGTTGAATATCAGAGTCCCCAAGTCCTACTGACTTCAGGGACTATGAGAGTAGTTTTAACTCCCCACAATTTCACTTTAAAATCTAACCCAAGCTATCCACCACCATACGCATATAACACTCGGCCTGGAGAAAACACCCAATAAATGTCAGATACTATAATACAAAATGCTTCACCAAGACCAGTGTGTTGGTAATACAGGAGCAGACTGCAGGCCGGCGTGGTCTGACGGGGGAGAGAGTGAGAAGGAGCCAGGGAATGAAGAAAACAGAAAGCAAGGTCCCAAAAACAGGCACAAGGCCAAAGAAAGGGCTGACTTGCTGCTTGGGGAGCTTATGATGATCTCCAGGTTCCACCTCATTGTTTACAAGGAATGCTAACATCGTCCTCTGCATGAAGTACATCAGGGACTTGCAAGAAGCTGACTCAGGCACTGCACTTCCATAAAACGGCCCAAACTGAGCCCTCTACTGCTGCTCCCAAAGGGGTCCACACACTCCTCAGGGGCTGAGGAGCAGAGCTATGTGTGGCAAGTTCCCAGCACCCCAGGTCCAGGGAGCCACTGGGCACATGCTTGCTTCTCCCACTCTAAACACGAGGCCTGCAGTCCCCGGGTTCCAACCCAATTGTTCAATTGTTGTTATACCACACACACGCATGCATGCGCACGCACGTGCGTGCACACACACACACACACACACCCTTGTCTTTGCTGACTTTTTAATCAGACCAGTTGAATAAGATACCTTTAGGTTGAAACCTCACACGTCAGTACTGGAGAGTGTATTAATTGCTCCTGGCTCTTTAATTCACTGAGTCACTTAGCATCTTTGAGCTCGTGCCCATGTGGAAAGCAGCCTTGTGTGTGAATACTAAAGCATCTATCCATGAATGAGGTACATCTGGAAGCACACAGACACAGATGTTCTTCCTGTCAAGCCAATCAAAGACCTATTAATAATTAAGGTAAAGAAAATACCAAAGATAGGGTAAGATGGCACTCTCTCACATGGTGGTGAGAATATACATATTCATTTCTTTCTGGAAAACAACCTAGTAAATGTTATCCAGACCTAAAAATACTCACAGCCATCGATTCAGTGACGCCTCTTCTAAGAATGCATCCCAAAACCAATCCACAACACAATCAAGGATTTGTTTACGGAGCCACCACGTGCATTATCAACAGTGAAAAAGCAGAAACTACACAACATTTGTCGATAGAAAACTGCCGATTACATCTCCTTACAACAGAATAATGAGCTTCCACTTTCTTTTTTAATGTTTAACTGAGATATAATTCACATACCACATAATTAAATTATTTAAAGTGGTTTTTCAGATATTCACTAAGTTGGGTAACCACCACTACAATCTAATTTTACGACGTTTTGCCTCCCCCCAGAAGAAACTCTGTACCCATTAACAGTCAATCCCCCAGCCCCCCCATTCTAATTTCTCCACGTCCTTGCCAACATTTGTAATTGTTAATTTGTTATTGTTCATCTTTTTGATAGTAGGGTGTGAAGTGGTATCACACTGTGGCTTCTGACTTGTATTCCCTAATGATTAATGATGTTGGCCATCTTTTTGTATATTTATTGCTCATTTGTAGATTTTCTCTGGAGAAATATCTATTCAAACACTTTGCCCATTTTAAAATTAGGTTTGTCTTAATACTGAGTTGTACGAGTTCTTTGCATATACCAGATATGAGTCTCTTTTCAAATATATGATTTGCAAACATTTTCCCCCGTTCTGGGGAATGTTTTTTTTCATATTCTTGAGAGTATTATTTGTAACATGAAAGTTTTCATTTTGATGAAATCCAATTTATCTATCCTTTGTCCCTTTTGCTGTTATATCTCAGAAACCATGGCCTAGCCCAAGGTCATGAAGATTTCTTCATGTTTTCCTTTAAGAGTTCTGATTTCAGCTCTTACATTTAGGTCATGATTCACTTTATTTTTTGTGTCTACGGAGAGGCAGGAGTGGAACTTCATCTTTTTGCATTTCAGTATCTAATAACCGTCCCAGGACTACTGGTTGGAAAACACCATTATTTCCTCATTGAATTCACTTGGCATTTTTGTCAGAAATCAATTGACCAAAAATATGAAGGTTTATCTTTGGCCTCTCAATTCTATTCCACTGATCTACATGTCTACCCACGAGGCGGCATCATAGTCTTGATTAATGTAGCTTTGTAATAAATTCTGATACCAGAATGCATGAGTCCTAATCTTTGTTTCTCTTTTTCAAGACTGTTATGGCTATTCTGGGTTCTTTTAATTCCCAAATGAATTTTAAGATAAGCTGGACAATTTCTGCTAAGAAGCCATTTAGGCTTTGACAGGGATTGCACTGCATCTTTACGTCAATTCGAGGGTGAACGCCACCCTAACATCTTTACGTCAACTCGAGGACGAACGCCACCCTAACATCTTTACGTCAACTCGAGGACAAACACCACCCTAACAATATTAGGTTTCCAATGCATAAACATGGGATGCCTTTCCATTTACTTAGATCTTCTTTCATTTATTTCAACAGCATTTTGTAGTTTTCAGAATGCGAATCTTGTACTTCTCTTGCTAAACTTATGTCTAACTATCTTATTCTTTCTGATGTAAGTGGATTTTCCCAGTTCCATTTTTAAATATTTCATTGCA
Organism: Theropithecus gelada; assembly: GCF_003255815.1. NCBI lineage: Eukaryota > Metazoa > Chordata > Mammalia > Primates > Cercopithecidae > Theropithecus > Theropithecus gelada. The sequence continues at coordinate 3,657,785 of NC_037678.1, forward strand.
AGTGCATAAAAATGTAACTGATTTTTTTATCTTGATCTTGCATCCTACAAACCTGAATTGGTTTATAAGCTTTCATAGAGTTCTAGTGGATTCCTCGGGGATTTTCTGCGTACAAGATCCTGTCATCTACAAATATAAGTTTCATTTTTTTCCATTCTGGATGACTTTTGTTTCATTTTCAGGCTTAAGTGCCTTAGCTAGAACCAATACTAAAATAGAAGTGGAGAAAGTAGACATCCATATATTACTCCTGATCTTAGGGGAAAAACTTTGTCTTTTAAACTAAGCATGATATTAGTCATAGAATTTTCATGGAAGCCTTTATTAGAGAGGAAGTTCTCTTCTATTCCTAGTTTGTTGAATATTTTTCTCACAAAAGGGTGTGGGATTTTGTCAAATGCTTTCTCCAGATCAACTGAGATGACCGTGTAGTTTTTGTTCTTTACTCTGTTAATACAGTGTATTACACGGATTGATTTTCAAATGTTGAACCATCCCAGCATTCCTGAAATAAATTCCACTTGTAATAATGCCTAATCCTTTCAACACGTTGCTAGATTCAGTTTGTTAAGATTTTGCTGAGGATTTTTAAGTCCATTGTGATAAGGAATACTGTTCTATATTTTTCTTTCCGTGTTATGTCTTCATCTCGCTTTGGTCTCAGAGTAATACTGGCTTCATGGAATGATGTGAAACGGGTTCCCTCCTCTTCTTTTTTTTGAAAGAGTCTCTGAAGAAATAGTGTTAATTCTTTGTTGAACATTTGATCAAATTCACAAGCAAAGTCATCTAGTCCTACAATTTTCTTTGTGGATTTTTGAAATTATTATTTCAACAACACGAATTAATAACAAGTTAGCTTAACATTATTTAAATTATTGATGAAAATTGGTTATTAATTTTAAATTCTTAATAATTAATTCAGTCTCAAAGAGAGACTTATTTTGTGGAATTGGCTCACAATTGTAGGGATTGGCAAGTCTGAAATCTGTAGGGTAGGCCAGCAGGCTAGGAACTCAATCAGGATTTCCCATGATGCAGTCTTGAGAAGAATTCCTACTTCTTCAAGAAACTTCAGTCTTTGAGCTCACGGCCTGATTAGATTAGGAGACCCACCTACACTGTGGAGGGTAATCCGCTTTACTCAAAGTCCACCGCCTTAAACGTTAATCACATCTAAAATACACCTACACTGCAGCTACAAATAGACTGGTGTTGGACCAAACAACAGGGCACCGGAGCCCAGCCAAGTTGGCACAAAATTAACCAGCATAGTCAGTTTTGGCAATTTCTGTGTTTCTAGGAGTTTCTTTGTTTCATATACACTACCTAGTTTGTAGAGTTGTTCATAGTATTACTTTAATGCTGTATATTTCTAAAATTTCTCATGAAACTTGAGTTTTCTCTCTCTCTCTCTGGTGAGTCTAGTTACAAGTCTGTTTCACTTATTTCTGTTCTAGTCTTCATTATTTTCTCCCTTCTGTTTGTTCTGGCTTTATTTTACCCTTCTAAGTTTCTGAAAACGGAAAGTTAATGATTTGAGGTCTTTTTTAATATAGTCTGTTACAACTATAAATTTCTCTTGGATCACTGCTTTAACTGCATCCTGTAAATGCTGATATATTGTGTTTTCATTTTCTTCATCTCACAGCAATTTCTGATTTCCCTTACAATTTCGTCTTTGACCCACTGGTTATTTAGGGTGTGTTATAAAATGTCTACGTGTTTGTCATTTTCTTCAAATTTCCTTCTGTTAACTGGCTTCTAACTTCATGACACTGTGGTCAAAGAACACATTTTGTATAAACTCCATCTTCTCAGAAGTATTAAGGCTGGTTTTATGGCCCAGCATATGGTCTATTCAAGAGGATGCCCCATAAGCACTTGAGAGGAACCTGTCTCCTGCTGCGGCTGGGTGCAGTGTTCTGTGGATATCTACTAGATCTAGCTGGTCTTCTGTGTCGTTTATTCTTCTAGTTTCTTGCTGGTTTGTCTCATTTCTCTAGCCATTATTGAAAGTAGTATGTTCTACTTTTAAAAAACATATTTTTAAAAAATGTTGAATGACACTGGAAAATGGTTAGATACTAAGCAAAAAGCAATATTGAAATGTGCATGCATAATATAATAGCTACTATGGAAAAGAACCTACAGAGTAAAAGGCCAGAAAAAAATTAGCCAAATGTTCAAGTGACAGCTTCTGGGATGGCAAAGCCATATTGTTATTAAACTTTCCAATTTTTTAAACAGTAGGTCCATTATCCTAATTATTTCCACAATGTTTTTAACTAGAAAAAATGAATATATATGAGTCACGGGCAATGGAAAGATGTGGCACCTGTACTGTCAGTTCAGGGGCTGCAAAGCCAGCCACCTCCACTTTGCTATTCTACCCACGGGCAACCCCAGGCAGCTCTCTGCTTGTCTCACGTGGTCCTAGAACTGCCACAGAAAATGTGCTATGCTCAGATGCTTTGGTTTTCACCTTTCAGTGTTTCTGAGATTAACTGTGGAGCACAAAAGCACCTAAGCTGTGAGGAACATTCAAGGAAGTCAGGCAAAGGATGTATTTGGCAGCAGACTTGCTTTAGACAACACAGAAAAACAAGGTAGAGTGAAGTGAAATTTAAATGCAAACAACGGAAAGCTAAAACAAATCATTCTAAAGCTCTAACTTATCAATGAGAAACTAGCACCAGCTCTTCCTTCCCTCACTGTCACTCAAAGCCCTATTAATACTCTGATAATGGAAATAGGCAAAAGAATGACTGTGCTGCTAAAATCCACCAGCTGCGAGCATGTTCTCTGCGTTATTCCTCTCATGTGTCCCACTGGCTGTGGGGATTTTACCTGCCGTCCCGACTGCACACGAATCACAACTCTAGCAGTCCTCCAGCTCCAGGAGCCATAAGCTAGAATGTCCTCTCTGGGCAACTACATGTTTAAGAACAATCTATACTTCAAGAATTTGACTTACAAACAGGAACATAAAAAATATTTTTTGAGATGGAGTTTCACTCTTGTTGCCCAGGCTGGAGTGCAATGCACAATCTTGGCTCACTGCAACCTCCGCCTCCTGGGTTCAAGCAATTATCCTGCCTCAGCCTCCCAAGTAGCTGGGATTACAGGCACACGCCACCACACTCGGCTAATTTTTGTATTTTTAGTAGAGACGGGGTTTCACCATGTTGGTCAGGCTGGTCTTGAACTCCTAACCTCAGGTAATCTGCCCACTTCGGCCTCCCAAAGTGCTGGGATTATAGGCATGAGCCACCATGCCCAGCAAAATAAATATTCTTAATGTTCTTAAGTAAATGCACTGTTTATTCCAAACCCATTGCACATTTGCTTTCAAGAGTAATTTAAGGGAAAATAACAAAGAGAATCAAGTCAATTAGATATTAGACCTCCTGATGGTGAGAATCCATTGTAAAACACTCTTCACCTTCCAAAATGTGGTCCTACTGCTCCCCTGCAGCACAATCAACAACCAGTTAGTCCGAGTTATCAGTCCAAAGTACTCAGTCAAGATTGTTTCTACATTTAAATAGCACGGAGACATCAAAGATGGGGAGGGGGGCAAATACTTCTTCGTTTCTTGCTCTGCTAAAAATGTTTAAGCTAAAATACAATTTTCTGCTTAAACTGTGGAATTCAAGGTGATGGAATAATACTCCTTAATTCAAAATCAAATTTAACATACTTAAAAGTAATATGACAGTCACTGTTTGAAAAGTACGGGCTTTACCTTAAAAATTACACCCTGCCTAAAGGAAAGAAAAACTGAAAAAAATTCACCAACACTGGATGGTTTCAGAAATTATGCTACATGATCTCAATAGAGTATTATGTACAGAAGATAGAAATCATTTTTATAAAGATTTCTTAATACAAGGAAAAGCTTATATTATAAGGTTAAACGGGGAAAAAACGTGAAACAAATATTATAGATAATATGCACTTGACTATGTAAATACAATGCATAGAAAAAAAAATTAAAGGAAATACAGAAAACAGCTGCTTATGCGCAGTGGTATGGCGGCTGCCTGGTGGCCACACACAGGACAGTAACCCCTGAGTGAGCACTGAGCGGGCAAGTGCCCGGCACCCTGGCGCAAAGGACGGGCTGGAACCACAGCTCAGACTCCAGGCGGGATGAGTCCTCCTTTCTCCCAGCTCAGACCTAGACACTGGGACCCTAGCAGCCTAGATAAGAGACCCAGGCTAGCTTAGAGGCCCAGCTCCAGGCAGGGCAAGAGATGGGAAGGGCCCAGACTCACACTGCTTGCCACACAGAGGTGATACCGTGATACCACCCCCAAGGAACTGAAGTAGAGTCCAGGAGTCTCCCCATGCAGATAGCCACTGGTCTCTTGGGAGCAGAGAAAGTAGGGAGACCCTTCTCCAGCCCTCCCAGTGTGGCTGTGTGGGGAGAAAGGATCTTAATCAAAGGGGAGGCAGCACAGTGAGGAGATAGGCTTCAATAAGTCTTCTCAACAGTGGGATGGCCAAGTATTTTAACTGCTTCCTTCATAACTTATCTATGTCTTCCAGTATCTCTATACTGTTTCTATTAAGTATTTAAGAGCCATGCTTTTACATTATTCTGTAACACTGAAGGAACATACTTCAAAATAGGAAGAGCCAATTATGACAAACCCACAATCAACAGCACACTGAATGGGCAAAAGCTGGAAGCACTCCCCTTGAAAACCGGAACAAGACAAGGATGCCCACTCTCGAAACTCCTATTCAACATAGTACTGGAAGTCCTGGCCAAAGCAATCAGGCAAGAGAAAGAAATAAAAGGCAACCCATAGGAAGAGAGAAAATCAAATTGTTTGCAGTCAATATGATTCTATACCTAGAAAATCCCATAGTCGCTGCCCAAAAGCTCCTAGATCTGATAGCTGAAGTTTTAGAATACAAAAATCAATGTACAAAAAGCAGTAGCATTTCTATACACCAACCATGTCCAAGCTGAGAGCCAAATCAAGAATGCAATCCCATTTACAACAGCCACAAAAAGAATAAAACACGTAGGAATACAGCTAACCAGGTACATATAAGATCTCTATAACGAGAATTACGAAACAGTGCTCAAAAAATAGAGATGAATATACAAATGGAAAACCACTCTATGCTCGTGGATAGGAAGAATCACTATCGTTAAAATGACCACACTGCCCAAAGCAATTTACAAACTCAGTGCTATTCCTATTAAACGACCAATAAATGACATGTTTTGCAGAATTAGGAAAAAAAACTATTTTAAAATTCACATGGAATAAAAAAAGAACCTGAATAGCCAAAGCAATCCAAAGCAAAAAGAACAAAGCTGGAGGCATCACAATATTCACACTTGTGAATATACTTGTGAGTATACTTGAAACTATACTTGAAGGCTACAGTAACAGAAACAGCATGGCACTGGTAACATGGCACACTAACAAAAACAGACCCATAGACCAATGGAACAGAAATAAAGCCACACATTTACAGCCATCTGATCTTCCACAAAGTCGACAAAAACAACCAATGGGGAAAGGACTCCCTATTCAATAAATGGTCCTGGGATAACTGGTTAGCCATACACAGAAGACTGAAACTAGTACCCTTTGTTATACCAAAATCAACTCAAGATAGATTAAAGACTTAAATGTAAAATCTAAAACTGTAAATACCCTGGAAGATAACATAAGGAAATACCACTCTGGACACAGACCCTGGCAAAGATTTCATGACCAAGATGGCAAAAGCAATTGCAACAAAAACAAAAATTAACAAATGGGACTTAATTACGCTAAAGAGCTTCTACACAGCAAAAGAAACTATCAACAGAGTAAACATACAACTTACAGGAGAAAATATTTGCCAACTATGCATCCAACAAAGGTCTAATATCTATAGGTCAGAACCTATAAGGAACTTAACAAGCAAAACACAACCCCATTAAAAAGTAGGCAAAGGACACAGACACTTTTCAAAAAAAGACACATGCGTGGCCAACAAACATATGAAAAATGCTCATCACTAATCATTAGAGAGATGAAAATTAAAACCACAATGAGATACCATCGCACACCAGTCAGAAAGACTATTATTGAAAAGTCAAAAATAACAGATGCTGTGGAGGTTGTAGACAAAAAGAAATGCTTTTACACTGCTAGTAAGAATGTAAATAGTTCAGCCACTGTGCAAAGCAGTTTGGGGATTTCTCTAATAACTTAAAACAGAACTACTGTTCAACCCAGCAATCCCATTACTGGGTATACACCCAAAGGAATATCAATCATCCCACCATAAAGACACATACACAGGTATATTCATCACAGCACTATTTACAATGCAAAAAATACGGCATCAATCTAAATGTCCATCAGTGGTGGACTGGATAAAGGAAATGTGGTACATATACACCATGGAATACTATTCAGCAATAAAAAAGAACAAGATCATGTCCTTTGCAGCAACATGGGTGGAGGTAAAGGCCATTACCCTAAAAGAACCAATGCAGGCACAGAAAACCAACTACTGCATGTTCTCACTTATAAGTGGGAGCTAAATATTGAGTACACATAGAACCAACGAAGCAAACAATAGACACCAGGGCCTGCCTGAGGGTAGAGAGTGGTAGGAGGGTGAGAATCAAGAAACTACCTATAGGGTATACGCTTATTACCTGGGTAATTGAATAATAGGTACAGCAAACCCCTGTGACTCACAATTTACCTATATAAAAACCTGTACATGTACCCTTGAACCTTAAAAGTTAAAAAAATAACATAGTGACCGGGCACAGTGGCTCATGCCTGTAATCCCAGCACTTTGGGAGGCCGAGGCAGGTGGATCACTTGAGGTCAGGAGCTCGAGACCAGCCTGGCCAACGTGGTAAAACCCCGTCTCTACGAAAAATACAAAAATTAGCTGGGCGTGGTGACACGCACCTGTAATCCCAGCTACTCGGGAGGCTGAGGCAGGAGAATCACTTGAACCCGGGAGGCGGAGGCCACAGTGAGCTGAGATCATGCTCACTCACTCATGAGTGGCTCATGCCTGTAATCTCAGCCTGGGCAACAGAGCAAGACTCCATCTCAAAAAACTAAATGAATAAATAACATAATATTAACTTCAAAAAATAAATAAGAATTATATATTGTTTCAGTGTTTCAACAAACATTAACAAAGTGCTCTGTAAACACAGAAGCTTTCTGCAGGGATCCAATTCAACAGAGTTTCTCCAATCCACTGAGCTCCTCTGTGCAAAGCGTGACACACGCATGAGACACAGTCCCCAGTTCCCTCTTATGACAGCAAATGTGGCACTGGGCACGAAGGGTGTCAACACTGCAGGTGTGCTGGGTTATGGGGAAAACAGCAGCACTGGGGAATTTATTTGTCTTTACAAATAATTTCTATAGTCAACATCCCTTCTTATCTGAGTTGTTATCACAGTTTGAGAGTAACACGCAGAACTTAATCTCTTTAAGTTAATATAAGGTTCAGTAAAGTCTACAAAAATAAAAAAAAAAGCGAAAGATAATGACAAGTGTTGACAAGGACGTGGACACGCTCCTGCGGGAAGAGGAAACATACGCTCCTCCCACACCGCACCAGGACGTGGACACGCTCCTGCAGGAAGAGGAACTAGCTCCCGCGGGAAGAGGGAACTACACTCTTCCCACACCGCACCAGGACGTGGACACGCTCCCGCGGGAAGAGGAAACACACGCTCCTCCCACACCGCACCAGGACGTGGACACGCTCCCGCGGGAAGAGGAAACTACGCTCCTCCCACACTGCTGTGGGCAGGGAAAATGGTACCGCCACGTGGAAAGCAGTCCGGCAAACAAAAGGCAACTCAAAAGGTTAAACACAGAGTCACCACGTGACCCAGCAATTCTCCCTCCCAGTTATATACCAAGATAAATGGAAACACACATCTACACGAAAACTCACACACGAATACTCACAGCAATGTTATTCCTGTCAAAATAGTAGTCAAAAATGGAAACGATATTAGTCAAAAAATGAAAACAATCCACATGTCCATCGACGGATGAGTGGAAAACACACGTGCTGTGTCCGTACCAGGGGCCGTTACCTGGCTACAGAATGAAGGAAGTACTGATTCACACTGCGTGGATGAACCTTGAAAGCATGAGGCTGAGTGGAGGAAGCCAGGCACGTATAATTCCACTCACGTGAAACGTCCAGGGAGGCAAATCCACAGACACAAAACGCAGATGAGAGGCTGCCTGGGGCTAGTGGATAGGAGAAGAGGGAAGGATGCGGAGGGGCTGCCAACGGGTACGGGATTTCTTTTGGGGATGATGAAAATATTCTAAAATCAAATGTGCTGATGGTTACACTCCTCCAAATACTCTAAAAATCTTTCAACTTTACACTCTAAGTGGGTAAAAGTTATGGTTTCTAAACTGAATCTCAATAAAGCTGTTTTTAAACAGCAGTAGTAAGTGCAGTTGGATGGAGGTCGGGAGTGGGTGGGGGACAGAAGGAAGGAGAACGGCCGGGCGCGGTGGCTCACGCCTGTAATCCCAGCACTTTGGGAGGCCGAGGCGGGCGGATCACGAGGTCAGGAGATCGAGACCATCCTGGCTAACACGGTGAAACCCCGTCTCTACTAAAAATGCAAAAAATTAGCCGGGCGAGGCAGCGGGCGCCTGTAGTCACAGCTACTTAGGAGGCTGAGGCAGGAGAATGGCGTAAACCTGGGAGGCGGAGCTTGCAGTGAGCCGAGATCGCGCCACTGCACTCCAGCCTGGGCGACAGAGCGAGACTCTGTCTCAAAAAAAAAAAAAAAAAAGGAAGGAGAACGGTGACTGCTGGTGGTTGTGGAGTCAGATGACAGGCGCGCGGGTTCTTCCGACAATTTTGTTGACTTTGTGTTTGAAACTTTCCATCATAAAAAATTATTTAAAATGAAGTTGCAAGAGGCTGTGGTCCACTGAGTGCAATCTTCCCCCAGCACAGAAACATTCAGGCCCCCATTTCTGAGGGAAGGCGGGGAGCTGACATGACAGTTTGCTTGCCACCATTCTTCAGCCCGTTTTTGGCAGGTCGCTAGCGAGATCCCCACTATCAAATGCTTTGACCAATTTTCAGTCTCCATCCCTGTGGGCTCTGCTGACAACTCCCTCCTTCCTGAAGTTGTCCCCTCCCTTGATTTCTGTGATACCTCAGGCCTGGCCTTTGTCCTACCTTTGAAACCACTTCTTCCCCATTTCCTTACCACACCGCCATAGCTCTCCAGGGGCACACACTGGTCTGGGAGCCTGCATGCACGCACACACCCTCTTCCTTGCCTCCTGTCTCCACCCACATCTTCTCCAGGCCCCCAGTGGCTGGTGGGTGGCAAGGGTGTGGCCAATGGAGGACTTCGTTGTGTGCGTTCCGGGAAAGCTTCCGAAAACACATGGGCTCAGCTGATGCATGCTTTGGCCCCAGCCCTGCGCCCTGCACCCTGCACCATCTCCCTCTCTCCAAACCTAGGACAGGGACCTAGCAGAGGCACAGCTACCATTTTAAGCAGAGGAAAGTCACAGGCAGCGACAAGGAAAGTGACAGTACGATGATCACCTGCTGAGTTCCACACCTGGCTCTAAGCTGGTTTTGCCTCACTCAGTCTTCACGCCAACCAAAGAGACTGGTGCCATTATGATCTCCATTTTGCATCCATTGCAGAGATCACTGAGGCACCAAGGCTGTCTGCAGCTCTTCAGGGGCAGCGCCTGGATGTGGACCCCGGCGGTCAGACCCCAGAGCGGCACTGCATCCTTCACAGATCCTGATGGCGGCCCTCAGCAGCAGGAGCCACCTGGATTCTCAATGCCCAGACTCCTGCATGGGAGAGCGCCATCAACCTCCCTGTGGGACAGCCCCACTGCCAGCTCCTCGAGTCACAGTCACACCTTGGAGACCCCTGACACATCAGAGAGCCACGGGATCCTGTGACCCGCTGCACTCCACTCTCCCCAGACACACACACCCACAGCCATGACTGTCGGCAGCCATTTCCGGACCAACAATTTCCAGACTAACCTCTACTGCAGATCTCCTGCCAAGGCCCGGATCCCAACAGACTCTTCTACTTGATCACTGCCAACAGAGCACACTCAGCACATCCTAAATCAGAACCCCATCCCGCCTCCTCCACCTGCTCTTTCTACTCCATGTCTCATCCTGGAAAACGGCACCACACCCCTCACAGGGCCAGGAATCTAGGAGGCCACTGGATTTTTCCTTCTTGTTCACACTCTCCTCCGCTCACATCAAGCCACTTTGGTGCCCTCACAGCAGCCTATTTGACATCCAGGACCAGGGCCTCCTCTCAGGCCCAGTCCTCCCTCAGCGAGTCTCCTGCCTCTGCTAGCCTCTGGTCTGGGCCCACTCCTGTGCCCCGCAGTGTCTCTAGACCAGGTGTTGCTCCTTTGCTGTTATATACTCTAAGATGCCCTGGACCCTGTGTTATTCTCATCCTAGACCTGCCTTCTTCCATCCATGGCCTGAAGTAAGTCCAAAGTACAATGTGCCTTGCTGTTTCCTTTCACTTCCAAAAGATTAGACTAAAAAGTGGGTCTTCTGCCTGTTCCTAGTTGAGTGTCGTCTCCAGTGAGTGTGCTACCCGGAGTCTCCTCCGTACTCTGCCCGCCCCGTGGGTCAAGGATGCAATCTGCAACAACAAGCACCCACGCTCGGCTCTGAACTGGAACGGCACACTCGAGCTTCAGCAAATTTATCACCACGCACCTCTAGTTTCTTCCCCACTCCCTAAGGCTTCAACCTCCGAAACTTACGAGCTGCGAAAGCTTCCTGGCATAGAGAACTTCTCCGTGATCGATCTCTCCAATCAAATTATACCTCTCATTTCATTTTCACTGGTAGGGTTTTCTCCCCAAGCTTCAGTGATGTCTAACTAGCTGTATTCACTGGACTTCATGATCTTCACATGCTTTGCACACGCTGCTGCTCCTGCCTCTGAGGTCATGAAAGATGGCTTGACCTCTTTCTCTAATGCCAGGCTCCTCCAGGGACTGAGCGAGACTGGCGGGTGCCACTCAAACAAAGGGTAGTTACAGATTTGTTCCCCATATGCTTGGAGAGGTTGAGGTTAGCACTAGTGAGGAGTGTGCAAGCGGGTTTGTGTCTCTGTGTGGTTGTGTCTGTGTGCAGAAGCCTGCACACCTGTGTGCATAGCATGTGTGTGTGCAAGTGCATGCGCTAAACATGCATTTACAGACTCTGCATCCATCAACAGCAGGACCAAACTGCCCTTCCCAAATACTGGCGAGCTCCACAAGGAGACCTGGGATGCATACCATGTACTCCTGACTCAGGCTGGCAATGTCCTGGCACCCACGGAGACCCATGGAACCCTGACCCCCTGAGCACACCTCCACACAGCTTGAGCACTGCTCCCCCACTACAAACTGTTCCTCTGACTCTGACATGCTGGCCGCCTCCTGCCGAAGATGAACCTTCTCTCCTGTGCTGGGAAGCAGTTCACCTAGTTGACTGGTCTGCCTTCAGACCAGGTCCTGTGTGTCAACCTCAACCACCGCAGCTCTCATTAGTTGCTTAGCAATGAGACAACCTCCTATGAAATCATAAATGGAAACGAAGTGTCAGAGGGGTTGCAATAAAATTCACTACATGGATATGTCCTTATCCTAGGAGGATAATCTGTCCTCGGGTAAAGCTCATCTCTCCAGATTACAGCAAGGATGGGAATCTGAAGCGCACCACATCCTTCTTTCCAAGTCAAAGAACGTAACACTGAGAGGGCTCTGAGTACCAGCATGTGCAGCGTCGGAACCTCCCACTGAGAGCCAGAACGAGGAGCCACTCCTGAAGAGCTGTTCCTACTCAGGACCTGTGCCACGCTCCACGATTCCCCACGTCCCGTGGAACCAGTGGGAGCATGCGGCAGGCCAGGAGCTGTGGCTCTTTAAAGGCTCTGGACACGGCGAACACACATCCCCAGAAAGAGCCCAGCTCCCACTAAGGCATCACAGATCTGTCTGCTGTTGTCTGAAAGCCCCTGGAGAAATCTCACACCCTGGGGATTTCTTAAACCTTTGATTAACTGGGATTCTGTCCTGTACTTCAAAGAAAGAGGATTATCCAAGTAACAACACAAGCTTACCGCCAGAACCAGGCCAGCTGCAGCTCTCAGGAGGTAGCCACGCCCGGGCTAGTGCTACAGGCAGCTGCACCAAAGGTGTACGAGCGGTCACGTGACAACCTGAACGCTGAGGCCCAAGGACTGGCGGGTGCTCAGGTGTCGAAACCACAGAATCCCATTACCAGGTTCTACTCTCGGAAGGAACCGTCAATCTTGAAGATCTTCACTAAGCAGAGTGTTTGAGGTTTACTGGCTTGAAGACTCAGCAAACTAAGAGTTCAGCAAACCAGAACAGCCTCTCTGGAGGGGACCCGTGCCTCTGCCGGCGCTGGAGCCTGCAGATCCCTCGTCTGTGAGCTCCCCCAGAAACCCTCCAATCACATCCATGCAGCTGCCAGAGTGAATGTTCAAAGACGAGAACCTGAGCACAGTGGCTGGGGGTTTTGCACGCCCCTGAGACTCGAACCCAAGCTTCTCCTTCTGAGCACCGCAGCCGAAGTTGCCCTGCCCTTCCTCCCAGTGCCACTACTTGTCACTGTGCCTTGGATTCCAGGCCGGCCCTCCTGCTGCCCTCTCTGAATGCCCAGCCTCAACCTAGCTCCTCCTCATCCTGTGAGACATGGCTAAAACGTCACCTCACCCTGGAGGCCTCCCCTGACCCCTAAAAGGGGACAGGTCCTCACAGCAGCCCAGGCTTCCTCTTGATAATGTGAATGTTAATTACTTTAATTAAGACTTTAAATTACTCATCTAAAATCCGTCTTCCGTGCTACAACCACAAGCTCCGAGAGGGCAGGGATCAGGCTTTCCTTGTTCTCCTGCCCCGCTCCCACAGCACAGGGCCAGGAGATGCTCTGTCAACACTGGCTGCATTGAACTGAAGTCATATTCCCACCCCAGCACTCTGCACCAGACCCAGCAGCAGGGCAGGGCTCCATGAAGGGCTGCATGAATGACAAAATTTCAGCCCCATAAGGAAGCTGGACAGCACACCATGCAAGTTAAACGCCTCTTTACAACATAATGAAAGATGGACTTGGACTATACTAATGAACATTCCCCAAACCTAGGAAGCAAGATCTAAAAAGGACTACAAATGCAATAATCACATGTGAAATCCGGGACCAAACTTTTTTTTTTTTTTTTTTTTTTTGAGACGGAGTCTCACCCTATCGCCCAGGCTGGAGTGCAGTGGCACCATCTGGGCTCACCGCAACCTTCGCCTCCCAGTCTCAAGCAATTCTCCTGCCTCAGCCTCCCGAGGAGCTGGAACTATAGGCACGTGCCACCACATCCAGCTAATTTTTTGTATTTTTTTTTTTTTTTTTTTTTTTTTTTTTTTA
>NC_037678.1:3671370-3708430 GCF_003255815.1 Theropithecus gelada
TTTTTTTTTTGAGACGGAGTCTCGCTCTGTCGCCCAGGCTGGAGTGCAGCGGCCGGATCTCAGCTCACTGCAAGCTCCGCCTCCCGGGTTCCCGCCATTCTCCTGCCTCAGCCTCCCGAGTAGCTGGGACTACAGGCGCCCACAACCGCGCCCGGCTAATTTTTTTGTATTTTTAGTAGAGACGAGGTTTCACCGTGGTCTCGATCTCCTGACCTTGTGATCCGCCCGCCTCGGCCTCCCAAAGTGCTGGGATTACAGGCGTGAGCCACCGCGCCCGGCCAATTTTTTGTATTTTTAGTAGAGATGCGGTTTCACCATGTTAGCCAATGGTCTCAAACTCCTGACCTCATGATCCATCCTCCTCAGCCTCCCTAAGTGCTGGGATTACAGGCATGAGCCACTGTGCCCAGCCCAAACATTTTTATATGTCCACTTAATAGCTGACCAACAGAAATAAATGATATGTTTTACACAGATGTTTGAAAGTGACACTGTATACCCACACAATGTGTGGTTGTGTTCTGATGTGTGCATACATGTGTGCATGTGCCTGCGTGTGTGACAAGGGTGCAGGAAGGACGGGGACGCAGGAAGGATGGGGATGCAGGAAGACAAGGAAAGTGTCTCTGAGCTCATCTGAAGACACCACTCATAAGACACAAATTCCATTTTCTCCAGTCTTTCTTTCTTCCGGACAATTAAGATCGTGGTCATGCCCCTTCGTCCTGTCTTGCAGATAATCAGGCAAATGCATCAAGAATCGCTTGGGTCTTACAGCAGAAGTTGGTGGTAAAGTAGTTAAAACAAACTTATTTACCACATTAATTAAATGGTCTATTTAACACGGAATATCAATTCTCTAATCACATCTCAGTTGAACTTCTCCTTTCAATTAACAACTCTGAAGTCTACTGACAGAGGTCCTACTGTTCCAGGAGCATTAAGAGCATTTTCATTATCTGGCAAATGAGGGGTAAGAGGCAGAAAAGCAAAGCACCCTCAGGAGCGGCCTCTCCCCTACTTAAGAGATGATTAGGGAGGGAGGCGCGGCAGCTCTCATTAGTTGCTTAGCAATGAGACAACCTCCTATGAAATCATAAAGGGAAACAAAGTCTCAGAGGGGTTGCAATAAAATTCACTCCATTGATATGTCCTCATCCTCGGAGGATAATCTGTCCTCCGGTAAAGCTCATCTCTCCAGATTACACCAAGGATGGGAATCTGAAGCCGACCACAAACTGGAAACGCTAAAAACACCATGTAATAAAAACAGGCAAGCGCCCAGTCCAGAAGGCTTGCAGAAGACAAACCCGGGTTTAAATTAAAATGCTGTGAGTAAACAGTAAAGTCCCCTCTTTCCTATTTGTTTTTTATTCATAGATGAATTTAAAAGCAGATCCTCACTTTTATTATCAGAGGTTTTAACTTAAAAACATATTCAAAACAGATTAAGTTATAGTACAGTTGATTGTGATAAAGGAAAACCATGCAGTGCTTAAAGGGAAACAGCATAAAAACATAGCCCAACCGAAACCGCTGTTCAACCAGCTATTTCACAAGTAATTAATACTCTCATAAAACCAAATGTTACTAGTATAGCAAAAGTAGAAAAGGGATGAAATGCCAACAGAAACACAATTAAAGAAGATTTGATTTTCAGCTTGTAAGCAAAATATGTGACTGATGCTCTATCACCTTAATCTTAAATTCAAACCACTGACTGGGCATGGTGGTTCATGCCTATAATCCCAGCACTTTGGGAGGCCGAGGTGGGCAGATCATGAGGTCAGGAGTTCGAGACCATTCTGGCCAACATGGTGAAACCCCGTCTCTACCAAAAATGCAAAAATTAGTTGGGAGTGGTGGTGCATGCCTGTAGTCCCAGCTACTCAGGAGGCTGAGGTAGGAGAATCGCTTGAACCCAGAGGGCGGAGGTTGCAGTGAGCCGATATCACGCCACTACACTCCAGCCTGGGTGACAGAGCAAGACTCCATCTCAAAATAAACAAAATAAACAGACAGATTGATTGATGGAAACCATTAAAGTCAGTACTGTGATGGCCTTTAGAATAAATGACACTCCCCAAATATATTATCTATCTTCAAATATTGTTAAAAAGAAGATATTAATCATTATAACTGCAACTTAATGTCTTCAGTAGTTGAGCATGCGGATTAAAGACATTTTGGAAAGCTGTTATCCATGAGAAAACTATTATTCTCTAATATTCCCTATCATTAATAACATTAAACTTCGTGGCAATTCTCAATATTGTTATAATTATGCATAGTAACACACAGCAAGTCCACTGAAGTTCACGTTTAATGTTTGCGAGAAATCTTACCTATGTATTCACAAATGAAGACCACAAAGAAGGGAGTGACGAGATCATTTATCCCCTGAACGTATCCACTGGCGGGGTGGCGGATCGCCCATATAAACAAGATCCTTTCAAAAATCTGAAAGAAAATGGAACAGGTGGTAAAGCAAAAAGTAAACATGGCAGAAACTTTAAAATGAAAGCATCCATTACTTGAAATGTATATTGTATATTTTCATTGTTCCTAATATTAAGATACAAATATAAACAAAAATCAATTGCTTTTTTTTTTTTTTTTTTTGAGACAGGGTGTTACTCTGTCGCCCAGGCTGGAGTGCAGTGGTGCCATCTCAGCTCACTGCAACCTCTGCCTTCTAGGTTCAAGCGATCCTCCCACCTCAGCCTTCCAAGTAGCTGGGACTATAGACACGAGCCACCACGCCTGGCTAATTTTCATATTTTTTGGTACAGACAGGGTTTCACCATGTTGGCCAGGCTGGTTGTGAACTCCTGACCTGAAGTGATCCACCCACCTCAACCTCCCAAAGTGCTGGGATTACAGGCGTGAGCCACCATGCATGGCCCTTAATTTTTTTTTAATCAAGTTTGAATTATCTTAACTATTTATTATCTCACAAGCAATGTGCAGCATTTCACCAGCCCCTGGCTCAGTCCGTCCCTAAGCTGGCTCTCACAGCAGAAGCTCTGTGCTCCTCCACACCCCACGGGCCACTGTGCAGCAGCACCTGGCCTATCAGTGGAGACTTCCTCAGGGAGGGAGGCATGGATGAGTGAGGAGGTGGGTGCATGAGTGGATGGACAGGTGGGTGGATGGATGCTCTAAATTTCCCTCATTAAGTAAACAGGTTTCTTTAAACCTCTGAAAAGTTATCACCATTCAAGAAGACAAACTTAAACATCTTCCATCACTTACAAAATCTTAGCAGGGATTCAGGTACCCAGGCCAGGCATGCAGGAGTCATCCCAGCCTCCTCCCTTCCAATACTCTCAGTATATTCAGTTGATCCCTCTCTTCACCATCTCTTCCTCCCACCCACTCTCTTCCATCTTCACTCATAAGGAGGGTTTTATTACAACAACGTGCAACACAGTCCTATCACCCACACCACACACGTGCACATGCGGCTGAAGACCTCTGTGTGCTCCTCACCTCCCACGGACAGAGCCCCCACCACCACCAGCACAGGCCCAGTGCAGTGTCCCTGGCCCCTCAGTCTGGTCCCTGCCCCGGGTCTCCCCAGCCAGCACCCACATTGTGGGTGTACTGAGCTACAGCACTCTTCCCCAGCTGAGCCTGCCAGCCATCAGCCCGTGCTCCTACCGCTGCCTGGAAAGCCTGTCATGCCTGCATCCTGAGTCTCGACACCCCTGGCTTCCGGGATTCACCTCAAACACCACTCCCTCCGTGAAGACTCTGCTGCCACCTGTTCCCCCTCCACTGTCTTTCTGGAAGAGCCAACCACTACCTACTTTGTGGCCCCCTAGTTCCCATCCTCTCCACTGGGTCACCGGCTGATGGCTCCAGCCTGACCTTCAGGCTGCCTGGCAGCTAAGGCCGGGTCCAACTGCTCTGTCCAGGCTCATCCACACAAGCAAGGCACAGGAGGTAGACCTCAGGAACACACACTCCGTCAGATGCACGAATTACATCACTTCCATACAAACTCGGCCCCGCAGAGCCGACCACGCTCACACCCTGAGGAGTCGATCCCTTCCCACACTGCCTACAATCCTAAATCTTACTGGGCTTGGCAGGCTCCATCCCCAAAATCACATCCCCAAAATCACTATCAACTTCCTGTGTGTGTACAGGAGGACTTTAGGCAGTGGAGCACTCCCACCATTTAACAAGGCCCCTCACTTTACAAAGGAGGGACCTGGAGCCGACAGGTAAAGTCTCTCAACCCAAGGAACCTATCTAGAGTGGCCTCACCAGCCCTCAAGTCTAGGCCCCGCCCTATCCCCACGCTAGCATGCAGTCCACACGGCTGTTCAGATGAGTAACAGAGCAACTGCCTAACACAGCAGGCACCTGAGAGACGCCGGTGGAATGAGTAATACATTCGCGCATATATATTCATACATGCTTTTCATTTTCAGTCCACATCTTTCTAGAGAGAACTGAATATTTAACATCAAAGACCAAACCCACTCAACAACACAGTGCTATTTAAGAATTTCTCACGTACCACAGCTTCGCAAATGATGTGAATGCTATTTAACCGAGCTGCAAGTAGTGGCCAGAGGAGCCGTGTGGGGGCAGCCCCTCGGTGGCCCCAGAGGGAGATGAGGAAGCGGGACGGCAACAGGAAGGGCCCCTCGGCCAACAGTGCTGCACCACGAGTCACCAACGTGCAGCCCCATCCCTGCCCGGCCACTGAGGCATGAAGGAAGAAGCCCAGGGGACGGCGTGTGACTAGAAGACAGGGAGACTAGGCCCACGAAGGCAGGCACGGGGCACAGGTCCAGCTCAACAGCCCTTGGGTCTGTTCACCAGCAAGCCTCTGAGGGGCCTCTGAGCCCCCGAAAGGGTCAGGAGCAGGAGGTGGAGGGGAAGGAGCCACACGAGAACAGCAGCAGCAGCAACAGAAGGAAAAAGGAATGACAGAGGCGGTGACTCCACGGAAGCTGACCACACGGTCATGAAGAAATGGAGAAACTCTGCCCAGCTCCTCCTCACCAAAAAGGTCCAGGGTGCCTGAGGCCACTGATATCCCTCCACACGCATCCAGGGGGCCACGGCAGCCAGCAGCCACCGGACCCGTCCCTGTCGCCACGCGGTGTCCTCTACAGCCCAGGGAACAAGCAGTGCAGCGCCCCAGGAGCACACACCCTGGACAGAGGGAGTCAAGGCAGGCACTGCCCAGAGCAGGGGGCAGTCGCACTGCACAACGAAAGAGAGACACAGAGAGAGAGAGAGAGAGAGAGAGAGAGAGAGAGAGCGCGCAAGCACGTGTGACTGTGTGTGTACAGGAAGACTTTAGGCAGTGGAGCACTCCCACCATTTAACAAGGCCCCTCACTTTCAGAGGGCTTGTCTCACACGTGCATGCACGCACACACACAAACACTCTCAAGCCTAAATCTACTCATACGCATGAATGCAATACTTCCCTTAGCAGCCTAAGTGCCGGAGAAAACCAATTTGGCAAATAGGACATACCCAGCTTCACCCAGGGAGGACGCCAAGGGGAGCCTAAGTCCTCTCGGCACAACAAGTTCCTGGGCTGTGCGGAACATGAAACAGGCTGCTGCAGGGACAGAGATCTGAGCAGGCCGGGGCCCCTGACTTGGTTCCACAGCAGAAGGCTCCATGAGGCCGCGTCTCTGAGTCGTACCTGAGATAGACCGAGTTCTGCCTGAGTACAGCCTCGGGACAGACACAGAATGCGGAACGCACTACGGGGCAAATCGGTGGCACCAAACAGGCACAGCGGGAGGTGGCAAAGCCTTCAGTTAGCAAACAAACAGTGCTGAAGCACTTGCCACGTGAGTGCCCTTTCACAGGCAACCCAACGACCCAGCAATTACCTTCTTCCCCTCATCCAAGTCAGGGCAGAGGGCCTCCGCCCACCCAGACGCCGGGACGCTCTGCACCAGCCTGGGTAGTAATGCCCTTTAAAAGAGCACGCGTGTACTACTTTGAGGAAAAATGCAGAATTCCGATTTCTCATTGACTGAAGAAAGCTAGTCAGTCCAAATTCTTCAGATTGAACTCTGCTTGATGTCCGCTGTCATCCCAGTAACATGTAAATAAAGGACAGCCAGCTCAAGCATTGAACAAAAATGACCTTTAACGCAGCAAGCAGGCTAAAACAGTGAAAAGCGGGTGTCCTGTGGCAGCATGTGACACTGCACACAAAGCCTGGCTCTGCCACTAAAGGCACATGCTTTTAGGCCATTGCTCCTGAGGCCCGCCCCTCAGAGAATCCCAGTGAGACCTACGGACCCCCGAGGCCATCACCACTATAGCAAACCCCAGACGGGTGTGGCATCCAACCCCTTCCCCCCAGTTCACTGCCACAAGCCTGACCACCATCACCTTGTGCCTGGTCCACAGTGACAGTCTCCTGGCTGGTCTTCCTGCTAACACCCCCATGCTCTGCATCCTGCTGAGCAGCAGAGATTGCTGCTGAAAATGTCAGGTCACACCGTCCGTGCCCGTGGCTTCCCAAGACCCTGATGAGACCATGCACTCCTGAGCACGGCTTCAGGTGCGTGCCCAGCCACTCCCTGCTCTCTGGCCTCCAAACCGGCACTGGGTGCTCTCTCACCAGGCCCAGCCACTCCGCAGCTGTCTCGGGGCCTTTGCACTGCTGCTCTTTCCACCTGGAATCCCCACCTCCCAAACTTCCCACAGCTCCCACGATGTTCCACCCAAGGTCTTAGTTCACATGCATCTCCTCAGAGACAAACTCCTCTACCACCTTCCCCACCCAAAGCAGCAGCTCCTCCACCGCACCAGCCCGGCTCTGGCCTGCGGCTCTCATCCAGTTCAAGATGGGTCCCTGGGAAGCGTTTCCTCCACACACTTTACTGCGGCACCCTCAGTCCTGCACGGCCAGCACAGAGGAGGACTGGGAAGCTCTTTGTGGCTGAATGGAGATGCGGACGGTGGAGGCGCGGATGGTGCTGCTGCTCCCTGGTGCCCTGCATGTGAGCCCTCCCCTTCCTCCCTTCTCCAGGTTTTGTGCCATTGGCAGGGCCTGGGCTCATTCTGGGGGTCTGTGGGGACTGATAATGAATGCCATGGGTGCCTGCCTGGGTTTGTGATCAGTCTCTCCCATCTGTTTCCTCTACCAGGCAATGCTGCAGCCTGGTACTTCAAACATCAACCAGTCAGGACCTCCGGGCCCCCACTGTCTGAGTGGAAAAACGCACAGAGAGGAAGGGGCAGAAGTAACTCCATCGAAAGGGACAGGGAAGATAGGAGCACTTGGTGAAGGGAGACTGCAGAGAGGTGATGGGAAGAGAGGGGGGTGAAAGCTGAGGCGGGAGGAGGAGAGGAGCCTTCTATGCAGAGAAAAGAGATGTGTGCACACATGGAGAAGAACACACGCACACACACAGAAGAGCACACAGACACAGAAGAGCACACACACGTGAAGAGCGCACACACATTGAGAAGAGCACACACACAAAGAGCGCACACACGTGGAGAAGAGCACATGCACACAGAGAAGAGCACACACACAAGAAGAAGAGCACACACGGAGAAGAGCGCAGAGAAAATCCCGTGTACACACACACAGAAGAGTGTAAGTGCATCGATCCACACCCACAGAGAAAAGCTCATGCGCACATGCAGAGAGCACATGCACACACATGAAAAGCTCATGCACACATATACACAGGGAGGCAAGAGCCCGTGTACAGACACAGAGGCACATGCGCACATACACAAAAAAGAACACACACATGCACCTAGAGCACACACACACACAGCCACAGGCCAGTGAAACAGCTCAGCGTCTATCTGGGAACTACATGTGGCTGAGAAACGGACTGAACAGCCTTTCCTTAGTGACTTGCTCGTAGGTGGAGAGCTGTTTCTTTTCTCCCTGAAAAGCCTTCCTATTTCCAATAAGCCAAGCATCTGGGATGGAGAGGCCCTGCCAGATGAAACCCACGGTGCATGCTCCTGCATCTGCCATCAGTGCCGAGTCCCTGCTACTAAGAGAAAGCCTGAGCATGTTTCCTGATCAGGGATGGGCTGCCTGCAAGCTGTGCCCAGGCCCACTGTCCCCACTGTAGACAGCGGCACCCAGGCAGCTCACCTATCCTAAACGCACACCAGCCTTGCCAATTACATCACTGCCACAAACCGCGTAGAGCCTTGCAGCCCTCCCCAACATTTATTCTGGGCAGGCTCTCCTTGCTCTTCGTGTAATTACGGATCTAAACTCACCTCCTGGCTGCTTAGCTCCCTCCAACGATCGCTATTAATTTAGAAAGTAAGAAAACATATATGATTTACATTTCTTTGGGTAGCAGCAGGGAAGAAAAGGTAAATTACTTGCTTGAATTTCCTGCAGCTGCCCTTTCTCCCATCACTGCTGTGCTGGGGGCATACCAAGAACCAAGATGGCTCCATCCTCCACTAAGCCAAACGCAGGTCGCGGGTCGCAGGTTGCAGGTCCCAGGCGCCCCGCACGTGGCTGAAAGGCTAATGTGAGCCTCACCTGCCTGCAAATCATCCTAGCTCAACTTACCCCAGCAGCAGGACCTCCCACCAACCCACCAGAAAAGTGCAAAAGCAGCAGCCATCCCGCCAACGCAGCAGACAGAAACCGACTTCTTAAAATGCTACCACAGATCAGCCTTGTCTAGACTCGGAAGAGGAAAATCCCCACCACCTACAACAATGGAAACAAGTTTCCATAAACAGAGAATGCCTGGGACACTGGAAAGTCATGACCCCAGAAGGATGGTCTGATTCCTGCCTGCCCACAGGCTGTGGAACAACCTGCGGGCAACCAGCAAGGCAGGGGGAAGCTTGGCCCCCAGGTTCAGGACATCCCTGGCCATGCCCCAGAGGCTCCCTTGGCCCCAATCTCTAGGACCTCTGACCCTCGAGTGTCCGCCTTGAGACCCCCACTCAGCTCAGTCCCCAGAGACCCTGCCTGTCCCCCCCACCTGCCAGCCAACTGTAGGCTCCTCTTCCAGCGCCCACCCCGTGCCCTCCTTCCCAGGGCCGGCTGCAGGGCTGGAAGCTAAGAATGCCGGCCCAGGGGGTGGCTACTAAGGACACCCTGCACGGACCCAAATCAATCCGCTGCTTTACCAACTTGCTCACGAAAGACTCTGAGCAGAGGTGACAGTCACAGATCCTGAGCTCCTCTTCATGCTGGCAAACTGTGAGGCCAACTGACAGGATGACTGTCTCCATCAGAAAGGACAGTGGCCTTCTCCAGGCCCGGGCTTCCCCTTCCTTGCAGCTGCTGTTGTTCTCACGGACTCATTCCTTTTATCTTTTGTCTTAAATCACTTCATACGAGTTATGCCAGTGTTTTGAAATGGCAAAAACTAGTTCTAATCCCAAAATAATTTAGTATCATTTTAAAACCTCCTTCCCAAATCACCTGATTTGTACTGTGGCACCTGAGGGTCCCCACCGTCCCCCTCGGAAAGCCGCAGAGGCTTTAAAACATTTTCTTGGCCAGGCGCGGTGGCTCACGCCTGTAATCCCACCACTTTGGGAGGCCAAGGCGGGCAGATCACCTGAGGTCAGGAGTTCGAGACCAGCCTGACCAACATGGAGAAACCCCGTCTCTACTAAAAATACAAAATTAGCCAGGTGCGGTGATGCTGCCTGCAATTCCAGCTACTCCGGAGGCTGATGCAGGAGAATGGCTTGAACCCGCGAGGCGGAGGTTGCTGTGAGCTGAGATCACGCCATTGAACTCCAGCCTGGGCAACAAGAGTGAAAATCCGTCTCAAAAAAAAATAAAAAAATAAAAATTCTCATCCTAGTCACCAGCAGGCAAGCCAGGAAAGCGCTCACAGCTGAGAGCGCATTTGTAAGGTATTGCCGAGGGTTACCCTGAAATTATCTTGCCGCGTGATTTTCACCACAATGAGCTCGCCACATAGCAGACATCACTGAAAGCCTTTTGGAAGAAAAAGAGGTCCCATCCCCAACACCAAGGGACACATGCTGTGGGACTTTGAAGCCCTGCATCAAATAATCGTACCTTTTTTTCCCCCAAAAAAACTGCACTGAGCCAGTTCTAAGCTTTTGCTCTCAGACTGGTAAATACAGACATATATATACTTTTTAAATTTAGATATGTATATATATACACACACATATACACACATATATACATATATATATATGACAGATTTCATATCATTTTTTCCAAATAAGCATTTTCAAAGTCTACAGGTGGACACTGAAAAGGGTTTGGGTAAAAGTTAAGCATGCCACCTCCCTTGAAGGTGCGTCCATGGGGGGCAGGGCCCTCAGCAGCAGCCGGGCAAGCTCTGAGCAACTGATGTTTTTCCCGGTTTGCTGGGAGTTCCTGCCACCCCTCAATCCCAACCACTACCCAGTGCCTCCACTGCTGCCTTAGACAGTCTCAGCCAGAAAAGAAGTCAGGTAAGAATCTCTTCAAGGAAATTCCTTTCCTCCCCGCTCCACTGGGGCCGTCTCACAGCAGCGGCCCAGCCAAAAGGAAACGTGCTCCTGTGTGCTGCTTCTTACCCTGCTGGGGCAGGCACAGGAAGACCTGGCAGCTGCAGAACACTGAGGGGGCCTCTCAGACTCCCCACGCCCCCGGACAGGGCCCGATTCCTCACAACTCCCTCAGGACCTTGCTGGCCCCTCTAGACTCACACTCAGAGCAGTGACCAGAGGCAAGAGCTAGGGTGGAAGTCCACTAAAGCGAAACAGGAAGAGCCGACAAGTCCCCAAATTCAAGCAGCAAAAGCCAGAGGTACAGAGTCAAGAACCTCAGAGAAGAGGCCTAGCCAGCCGGAGCAGCCATCAGGGTGGGGAGGGCACATAGGCTGGCTCGATGCAGGGAGAGGGCCTGGTCCACAGCTTCCCCGAGTACAGCCACCCCTGCAGGCTGAACCTTGCTCTGCTACCATCCTGTGGGTTCTCGAAGGGGAGCCCATTCGCCTGCAGCCTGGGATGGCTGGGCCACTGAGCTTCACCTCGGCCCCTGGCCCCAGGCACTCACCAGGCCGCAGTCTGTGCACCCTGCAGGGCATGAGGCTGGGTTGCAGAGTCCCCTGCAGAAAGAGATCCACAGAGACACCAGGTGCACCAGGGAGGGGTCCGCGGCCCAACCGGGCCAGGAAATAGAAGAAATCACAGAGCAGGGAAGTGAGGCAGCCCCAGCAATTCGGTATGACCCTCCAGAGTCGAGTGCCCCATACGCTGCCCCTCCTCGGGCTGTCCTCTCCAATTCTTTCAGCCACCCTGGAATGGAGTCGGCAGGATGCAAACTGTGGTTTCATTGACAACTGTACATGATCTCTCTGGGTTTCATGCACATCTGTCTTCATCCCTCACTTCAACTGTGCGCTGCTGAGGACACAGACATCTGAGTCTTCATGTCACCCCGTGCCCACCAGGTGCCTGTCTGCTGCTGTTCTTCAGGAATCACAACCTTACACCTTTGTGTGTCAAAAATCCAGGTGTGTTACTTGCAGTTTATCGCAGGAAAGGTGAAAACAATGTGCCCACTTGAACGGGGCTCTAAGTGACGGGACTCTGGAGGCAAACAGTCAGCTCAGTGCACTCTGAGTGGAGGCGAACAGTCAGCTCAGTGCACTCTGAGTGGAGGCAGCTCAGTGCACTCTGAGTGGAGGCGAACAGTCAGCTCAGTGGACTCTGAGTGGAGGCGAACAGTCAGTTCAGTGGACTCTGAGTGGAGGCGAACAGTCAGCTTAGTGGAAGGGCTGGTCTAGCGGACACAGCGGGGCTCTGTACCAGGACAGCAACTTGCATTGCAATGAGCGAGCTGTCGCTTAAGTGGTGATATTATCTAGCAAAGGGCAGTAAAGGAAGGACGACTTAAGGATGTGGCTGTGTTTAAGGACAACACAGAATAATCTGAAATGGTTCAAACAAGAAGTACTCACTGGATATCATTAGCTACTGAAGTTCTAGTAACATTCTGGATGTTCACACCTTTGTTAGAGAGTGGGAGTTCATTAAAAGTAGTACAAACTTTAAACTCTTCCCAAAGTATCTTTTCTGAAAATCAGTTAATACTCAACAATAATAAAAATGGTTGCTACTACTGGTTACCACCAGGGCTGAAGAAATTTAAAAACTAGAGGCATTCCCAGTTTGCTTGCCAAACTTTAGAAACCTGAACGCCAGAACACACGTGCTAATTCAGAAGGAAAAGGTTCTTCCTAAAAACCTCAACAGCACTCTCCCACAGAAGGCTCCCCGGAGTGGCCTGAGGTCCCCTACCAAGGACCTCAGTCTTCACTGTGTCCACTCAACACCCCACATGCCTCCAAGGTACACCGGGACACCAGCAGTTCAATGCACACAAGGGAGCTGAGAGACTCTGCGTAACTAAAAAGGAACTATATTGAAATTGAAAATGTTGCTGTACTCATGTTTAGTTATAAACAATCTGATTTGAGAAATTTTAAAATACCATAATTCTACTATATGCATCAGCAGTGTGACATCACAGTATATAAAGTGCCACGGAGATCATTTCTGGGAGAGGAGCAAAACAGAATTCTCCTGAGAAGACCTGTGGGATGTACAGCCCTCAAAATCCAGAAGCATTGCAACCTCGGAAAGAAGAAATTATTTACAACTCAAGTTTCTGCAACATGATTCAAGGAACATTCTCCCCGTATGAATTATAACACTTGATGAATGAAACCAAAATCAAACTGTAGAAATCTAGAATATGGGTTAAAAGACAACCATATATCACATAAAATCCACACTGAGTACACCAAAACTACTGACTATACGTTTACAACCTAATGAATGGGTAGAACTCTCTTGCGACAAGCAGTAATGCTACATTTGGTGTGTGAATCACTCAACATTCGCCTCATTCAAACATGTTAATTTACAGACCACGTTTTGTGCCCACGTCAGGTGTCTTGATAGGTTAGCAAAACACAAGGGTTTCATTACGTCCAAAGAACTAAGTACTGAAAATAAACAATACTTTCACACCAAACATCACAGGGTCACTATTACCAGAGAGAACAACACAGCTGAGAAGACTCCACATCAGAGCTTAACTGAAGAATCAGTACAATGGTCAGAAAGCACTCTCCAAATTAAAGAGAAACCTGGCTTCCACGTCTGGCAGCGTGGCACATCACACGTTAGCAAACTTAACCCTGCAGGGTGGCCTGGCACGTGAGATGTCAACAAACTTCTGAAATGCACTTTTAAAAATCCATCATGACCAATTTGGATTTATTTCAGGGATATACAGTTGGCTCAATACGAGAAAATCTAATAGAATTCACTAGGTTAACAGATCAAAGAAGCAAAAACATCTCTCAGAGGATGGGAGGAAAAAGGATTTGATAAACCTCCACAACCATTCATGATTTTAAAAATAAGAGCAAGGCACCCTCCTTAAAATAGTAAAGATTAAAACCACAAGTCAGTGGTGCAGTGTTAAAAGACTTCCCTTTAAAATCGGCAGTGCGACCAGGATGTTTGCTTTCGCCACTAGGATGAGCACATGAAGGTTTAGAGAAAATTGATTTTGTAATGGGCAAAAATTAGAAAGAACTCCAGTGTCCGTCAACTGGTGCACAGACACACACACTGTGGTATGGCCATCTGGGAATACTACTCAGCAGGAAAAGGCAATGAACTACTGATACTTGCAACAGCAGGCACGAACCTCAAAAACACGATGCCAAGTAAAAGACACAGACTGAAGTCTACAGTTTGTACGATTCCATTTATATGAAATTCTACAAAAGAGCAGGACTCTAGAGGCAGACAGAAGATCAGCAGTTGTCAAGGGCAAGGGTGGGAGAGGAGACTGACACAAAGCAACAGGGAACCTCGCAGAGTGACGGAAATGTTCTGTATCACATATTAGGGGGTTGGTACACACCTATAAACACAGCTGTCAAGCTGGGCGTGGTTACTCAAACCTGTAATCCCAGCACTTTGGGAGGCCAAGGCTGGTGGATCTCGAGATCAGGAGTTCAAGACCGGCCTGACCAAGATGGTGAAACCTCGTCTCTACTGAAAATACAAAAATTAGCTGGACATGGTGGGGGGTGCCTGTAATCCCAGCTACTCGGGAGGCTGAGGCAGGAGAATCGCTTGAACCCAGGAGGCGGAGGTTGCAGTGAGCCGAGATCGCGCCACTGCACTCCAGCAGCCTGGGCAACAGAGCAAGGCTCCGTCTCAAAACAAACAAACAAACAAAAAAACTCACAGCTGTCAAAACATCCAATTATAAACCTAAAATGGGTGGATTTTATTAGAGCTCGCTAAAGCTGACCAGAGAGAGAGAAAGAGAAAGGGAAAGAGAAAAGAAGGAAGAGAAGGAAAGTAGCAACTGATCACCGTGGACCCGACCATCACCTGTGGAATGGATAAGTCAATGTTTCCATAGATGTAGGGGGCTGGAGGAATGCTTACGGCAGAAATCCTTCTTCCTACTAGAAGCCCAAACTTTAGGGGAGCACATAACTAAAAAAATCAAAGTTACATTTTCCCTGATCCATACAGCTAACTATACAACCATGTCACTTCGGATGACAGGCTAAGTCACAGCCAGTAAGAAACAAGCAGAAGTGCTATGCGCAGCTGCTGGGACACACTTTTAAAGTAGGGGTACGGCCTTCTCTACCCATGCCTTATTAGCCCTGCCAGTGGAAGGCAAAC
The DNA here is from genome assembly GCF_003255815.1 of Theropithecus gelada. Taxonomy (NCBI): domain Eukaryota; kingdom Metazoa; phylum Chordata; class Mammalia; order Primates; family Cercopithecidae; genus Theropithecus; species Theropithecus gelada. The sequence continues at coordinate 3,686,070 of NC_037678.1, forward strand.
GTGATGAAGAGTGCTAGGCCAGCCGCCCTGGACCACGAGGTCAAAGACAAGCACACAGAGGAACAAACAATTTGCTGACAATGACCTCGTACTGGAGACAGTAATCGAGTTCTGTCCTGTGAAGGCACCATAATTAGGGATTTGCCATCACTTGCAGATGTATTCAAATCTAACCTCTACAATGCCAGAAACCATAACTCAATGTTTTCTACTGGCCAACACAAGACAAACTTTTTTTTTTTTGAGACAAAGTACTGCTCTGTCACCCAGGCTGGACTGCAGTGGTGCCACCTCGGCTCACTGCAGCCTCCACCTCCCGGGTTCAAGCAATTCTCCTGCCTCAGCCTCCCAAGTAGCTGGGACTACAGGTACACCCCACTACGCCTGGCTAATTTTTAAATTTTTCATAGAGACAAAGTTTCGCCATGTTGGCCAGGCTGGTCTTGAACTCCTGACCTCAGGTGATCTGCTTGCCTTGGCCTCTCGAAGTGCTGGGATTACAGGCGTGAGCCACCACGCCCGGCCAAGACAAACATTTCAATACTTTCCTAAAGCCCCTTGCGCATCATTCAATTTCCCCACACACACAAGGCTGTGCTCAGGTTACCCCCTCTTCACACTCTGCCAGCCTGCAGGAGCCTGGCTCTCCCAGAAGCTCATCTACCCTCCAAGTTGATCCACTCTGCCAAGCCTTGCTGAGCTGGGACCTGGAGAGGATCAGCACCCCCAGGGGGAGCACGTGGGAGCCGAGCAAGACCCACTGCCGAGGGCGTGAAAGGAAACTGAATCTTGAAATCCCAAACTTATTGAGCCAAAGGGAAAAGTCAAGCTGGGAACTGGGCGACGCAAACCTCCCTTCCCCTTTTGGTTCCAAAATAAGAAGGCTACAAGATGAAGCTACACGCCTCCCCCATATTTTGCCCACAAGGAAATTCCTAGTGAGCTGCAAGACCTTTTAAGGTGCTTCTGCAAACATTTCACCATGGCAGTGTAAATGGACAGCTTATGTTTACAGGTGCAGTCTCCCCCAGCCCACCAGACACAAATGCATATCTGATTGTTCCCCGGCCCCATTGTGTCTAGGTTATCTTATGTAACACGCAGACTCCCTGCATCTTCCCTCTGCTCCATTTGTCTATGTCATTTTACATTTAAAAAAAAAAAAAATGCAGATTCACTGAGCCAGACAAAGGCATGAATGACTGTTTTTCTCTATCTCCCTCTTACATGAAAATTGTGCACTTCTCAATATCCGGCCCTGTCCCCTTTAAATTTGGAGCCCTGAAAATCATCGTCAGAGAAAACATAGACCTGAATCCCAGGCGTGCTTCCTTAACTTTGGCAAACAAACCTCCTAAAATGATCGAGAATTGTCTCATCATTTTTTCTCAATTGACAGGGGAAGCTTTCCAAACCAACAGCTCGAGGCCCACGGGGGTCAGAGACAAGAGGACCAATTGCCAATTGCTACCACTAGCAGTAGTGACTCAGGGTCCACACCCTGAGACCAAGGGGCCGAGAGGTCAGCCGCACAAAGAATGTGGCAAGTGGCAGGAAAAAATAAATGAGAATAAACCAAAGATCCTGTGGCAGGCTCTATTTCCCATTTTTAAAATCATAAGTAAAAAGGAGATTATAATAAATTATTTCATTTTCCAGGTATGATAAGCACAATTACTAAAAAGGACAATCAAAGAGAAGCGTCTCATAATGGCTCCTTCCGTTGGACACTAATTTTCTCTTTTTGTATTCTACAATCTATAAGTACTTTTGCTTTAACAATCCTGAGTTGTTTTTTTAACAGATTTACTGCACAGACAAGAAATGTCAAAGTTTAAAAGTGCATTTACTGAAGCAATCAACATGCAAAACAAAATATTTCAAACGATAAAAAAATTCAGCTTTAAAGAGATAACATTTACTATAACAAGAAAAAATGTGATAACTAAGAATAAATCTAATAAAATATGTGAGGCAGGAGAATAGGGTCTGGAGGCAGGTAACCTAAGGCCAATTCACACTAGCTTCCTAGAAGTAAAAAAAAAAAAAAAACTTTCCGTGCCCAGGTAACAAAAGGACCAGAGGCTACTCCCTTCACAATCCACCCTTTTTCTGCGTGGCAGATGAAATACTGAAAGTACCTCTGATTGGTCCCAGGCCAAGTCTTCATCTGCATAGAAGTGTAACTTTGTGACTTCAGCCTCCGATTCGTCACTTTCTGCAACCAATCAGACGTTTGCATAGGGTGTTTTATAACTTCACTTCAGCCTCTCATTGGTCGCTTTCTGCAACCAATCAGACTGATCGTGGGCCACTACTTCATTTACATAGGGTGTACACCAAGTAACCAATGGGAAACCTCTAGAAGGTATTTAAACCCCAGAAAATTCAGCTACCAGGCCCTTGAGCTGCTTGCTCAGGTCCACTACTGACTGAGGAGTGTGCTTTCATTTTCAATAACTCTCTGCTTTTGTTGCTTCATTCTTTCCTTGCTTTGTTTGTGCATTTTGTCCAATTCTTTATTCAAAGCATCAAGAACCTGGACACCCTCCATTGGTAGGTAACACATGTACAAGGCCCTTCATGGGGAAAATTCAAAAGCTTCACTGAAAAGCATTAAAAATGACTTTTAAAAGAGGAACGAGCACGTTCACGAAAATAAATATTTAATTTCATAAAGCTATCCGCTATCCATTCTCCCAAACTGAAAATTGTCTTTTCTGACCCCTAACTTTCCATGCAACAGAAAGATTCCATGCAATTCCAGTCATAAACCAAACAGACCTCAAAAACAAAAACCAAGTGAAAGACCTTGGCAAACTGACTCTGAGACGTGTGTAGAAGAGCAAGGGGTGGGACTGGCCATTCACGGTGAAGAGGAAACTACTGGGCAGTGTGCGCCCCCACCAGGTAGGAGGACTTCATGAAGCTAAATTACTTGCAAGGTGCAATATGAAGAGAAGACTCCCTAAATACTGGGACCAAAAACAAAAAACACACAACACAGATCTATATGAATGTGGTAGTGACAGAAAACAGGAGTGACGTCGCAAATACGGGAGACGAGCTGGACCCAACAACAGTATGGGGCCTGCCGCTGTCTCAGGAGGAAATTAAACAGTTTCCTACCTCCCATCACACAGCCATCAACTGCAGATGAACTGAACACGGAGGCATGAAAAGCAAAACTTTTGGATGAAAATCTGGGCAGACACCTTCATGTGTAGAAAAAGGTTCTTCGGATAAAGCGTGAACCACTGCTCACCAAAAGAGACTGTGAAGTTCAATCACACTAAAGCTAACAACTTCTGATCATCAAGATCCACCAGGAAAAAAGGAAGAGAAAAGCTGCAGGGGGCAGAAGATCTTTGCAACATACAAACTGACAAAGAATCAGAATTCTTCCCATGTAAAGATCAACAACTCATGAAAGAGTGAATCAACAAACCAAAAGAAAAATGGGCAAAAGGCAGGAACATTTTGCAGAAGGGGGAAGACAGAAGACATCCGTAAATATACAGAGCTGCTTAACTCTGAGAGCAACCAGAGAAACGAACTGAGGACTCCAGTAGGAATATCCACCAGAGCAACAAAAACAAGAAGTCCGCGGCATGAAGAACTGGCAAAGAAGCGCGGCGCGCGGAGGGAACGCTCACACCCTGCAGAGGGGAGATGCATTGGTAGAGGTTGTCTGGGAAGTGTGTGGACATTATCTTGAAGGTACAACAGGCACACACCACACCCAGTGATGCAGTAATTGTACTGCTTTGTAAACGCCTTAGAGAAACCTTACCTGTGGGCACCTGCATAAACGTACATGAAGGCTCCAGATAACACCCTTCCTAACAGCAAAACATCAGAAACAACCCAAATGTCCAACAGGAAGAAGGCGAAGGAGAGTGTGGAATATTTAAATAACAAATAGATGCAACAGATTCGCTGAATCTTAGAAAACAATGAGAGAGGCCGGGCGCCGTCGCTCACACCTGTAATCCCAGCATTTTGGGAGGCCAAGGAGGGCAGAGCACTTGAGATCAGGAGTTCGAGACCAGCCTGGCCAACACAGCAAATCCCCATCTCTACAGAAAATACAAAAATTAGTTAGGTACAGTGGTGGGTGCCTGTAATCCCAGCCCAGGGAGGCTGAGGCAGAAGAATCACCTGAACCCAGGAGGTGGAGGCTGCAGTGAGCTGAGATCACACCACTGCACTCCAGCCTGCGAGACAGAGCAAGCCTCTGTCTCTAAATAAATAAAGGAAAAAAGCAAGAGGCAGAGACCAGACTACACAAAGAGTGATGCAGCTCCAAAAGACCCAAATTAAATGAATACATTGTGTTCCTACTGTCCCATGAATGAAAGTCACAAAGAATCGAAAACGTAAAAGGCAAGAAAGCGTCATCCAGGAAGGGGGCTGCAGGGGGTGGGGGATACATAAGCAGCCTCAGTGCTCTGGGTCAGGCCTGAGTGTCACTGGGCAGCACTGGGGGGTTCTGGTTCCTCAGTCTGGTGGTGGATCATGAGTGCATACATCCACACATGTGTATTACATACATTGCTTGCTGTGTGTCAATATTATACAGTAAAAACACTGAAAGAACAAATAAGATTCCTGTCAGCAACTGTGTCCACAAGGGCCAGACACACCGGCAGTTCGCCACAGCAACCTTGCTTCTGGGCAAGCACCTCCGGCTGCACCCACTGTCTGGTTAGCACAGCGGGCATCAGCCACTCCCAACAAGGGGAACTGCCTCACGGCAAGAGCGTCTTACCTCCGTCACCTTGGGCTGCAGGATCAACGCTTCAGGGCTCATGCGAGGGATGTCTATGTGGATCTGGAGAAGCAGGAGAAAAGACATTTATGTTACGTGACAACAAACATCATTGCAAGCGTTATGATGACAACAGCAACACTGAGGGAAGTCCTTCCCCTGCCTCTACCCTGCTCTCTCCTTGAGGATTCTTGTTCTCTGTTACCGCCTTCTCCCCTGAAGGAGGCACCAAAGTCTATTCTTTCCGAACAGCTTGCCCAGTCCTAGGCAACAGGCTTGCTTAACACTGACCCCATCCAGCAGCCACTGCGGCGTGATTAGGAACAGAGCAGGCCTCGGCTTAGTACATCAGCCACAGCAATTAGTAAACATCGATTTTCAGCCTCTGACACAGAGAGCAATTCAAGTACATCAATAGTTTACACGTTTTCGGCTGTGACAGCTTCTTCTTGGACAGAGGCCACATTTTTCTCCACTTTATGAAGTCCTCGGGGAATCTAGAACATTTTTCAAAGGAAGCATTTGAAAGCCTCTGTTAGTGTCGGCTGGTTCCTGCTTGGCCACCATCTGACATGACAGTCATAATAAAGTCCCCAACACTGCAGAGGGGGACACTTGTGGCTTCAAGAAGCAACCAAACGAGAGTGTTATGAGCTTGGGCTGGCATCACAGGCTGGCTCCCAGCATCCCACGGGAACATCTCACACCAGCCCACGCTCCCGTTTATCCAGGACAATGGCGTCAATGGGCTGAGGGAAACAGGCAAATTTTAATGCCAAGGGAGATGCTACGATTGCGTTTCATTTCACCCCATCCTTGCACATCTCCACAGAGGACTGTAACACCCAGGAGGCTGGGACACCATCACTCTGCCACTTATCACGCTGTGGCCAGGCCTCAGTTTCCTTGTCTACAAAATGCCTGCTCCAAGTATCTCAAAAGGTTACTGGTGAACATCAAGTAAGACTGAGAGTCAACAGCCAAATGGAATAAGCTGAGATGCACACACATCTGTGATGCGTGCCAAAGGAGGCCTACCAGCAGCAGCGCTGCCGAGGAGGAGGAGGAAGGGGAGGAAAAGCAGGGGGAGGAGGAAGGGGAGGAAGAGCAGGAGGAGGAGGAAGGGGAGGAGGAGGAAGGGGAGGAGGAGGAAGGGGAGGAAGAGCAGGAGGAGGAGGACGAGAAGGAGGAGGCAGAAGCAGCACTACTCTATCCAGACAGGCAGGGCCAAAGGACTGCAGCTGGCCCCATGCAGGAGTCCAGGTGCCAGCAGGAACAAGGGCCCAGGTCTCTTGTCAGGGTGTCCTGGAGGCCTAACTGCTCTCCCATACAGTTACACTTGTGTGGACACACATCTGTCCCAGCATGAACAGCGTAAGCTCCTGCAGGGCATGAACCAGGTCTGAGCCACCTCTGCACAACCAGGGCCAGCACAGCGCCCCTTACAAAGGAGCACCTGTCACACATTTATTAAGCAGACGAGGCGGCGCCCACCAGACCCGACCCCTGCCATCATCCTCACTGTCAGGAGAGGCTCCAACGTTAGACAGGCGGTCCTCCACAAGGCTGGGCACGTGGGGCTCTATGCATCCCTCCTTCCATCCTGCCGGCCTCCCATCATACACAGAACTGGGCAAGTCAGAAAAAGGCCACAAGAGAGCTGACTGAGGGAGGAACAGACAGACCAGATGAACGTTTAACTCTGACTCCATGTGGCTCTGACATAACATCTTCAGCAGAAGAGTGAGCACATAAAAATCAAATGAAGAAAGGATGGAAAGCGAGTGGGGACCCTGCCGAGACCACCCCCATCCTGCTGCCTCCACCAGTGTGCAGGGGCGGCACTGCCCACTGCGGGTCAGACGACCGGTCGGGCTCAGCCCACAGGTCAAACACCTAAGTGGATGTAAAGGAGAAACCAGGGTCTCCAAACCCCCACTGGGCCCAGCTCTGCCTGAAATGGTAATGGCGAGAACGTAGAAGGCACAGTTCCAAGAGGCCTCAAAGCATCAGGCAGACAGGAAAAACTACCATGTTGCCGGATGCATGTCTCATCTGTATTAATGTAGAAATAGTCTGGGAATTCACAATAATCTGGAATCTTTTTATTACCTATCACAGTAACTAAATAAAGATGTATGCAACCTGTTCGTAATTAACTTTCTCTTCAAAAACTCATAACAGAATTCTGCTTGGTAAAACTCGCAGATAGATGCTAGTGTCATCCTTTTGAAATCTTTTCTGAAATTAAAATGCATTAAAAAACGGGTTCAAAATAATGCCAAATTTATCAATTTCCTAAAACCAGTGGAGTGGCAAAGGAGGCCAGGTAAGCTAATATTTCCTTAAGCCAATCCAAAGTAATCTGTGTATCAAATCCGTTTCCCAGAGTAACTGGGTGGCGGCCCAGTGAGGCCCAGGGGCCCTGGTGTGGGACAGAAGGCAAGACGGGCCACAGGCAGCTCCGGCCTGGAAGGAAATGGAGGTGGCCGCTTTGCCACAGCCTCACTCCTAAGTCACTTTTCCTCCTGCAGCCCTGTGTCCCATCCATCTTGGAAGATGCCGTCCAGGAAGGCATTTAACTTGAAGAATCTTTTATTACGTAACAGAGGTAAGGTGTATATTTGGCCTTTTTTTTTTTTTTACAGATAAAACCAACTACCAAAGAACTGTAGCAGGCCGGGCGCGGTGGCTCAAGCCTGTAATCCCAGCACTTTGGGAGGCCGAGATGGGCGGATCACGAGGTCAGGAGATCGAGACCATCCTGGCTAACACGGTGAAACCCCATCTCTACTAAAAAATACAAAAAACTAGCCAGGCGAGGTGGCGGGCACCTGTAGTCCCAGCTACTCGGGAGGCTGAGGCAGGAGAATGGCGTGAACCTGGGAGGCGGAGCTTGCAGTGAGCTGAGATCCGGCCACTGCACTCCAGCCTGGGCGACAGAGCGAGACTCCGTCTCAAAAAAAAAAAAAAAAAAAAAAAAAGAACTGTAGCTATCCCACGTCTGAGAGAGAAAACATGGCAAAGCTCCTTCACCTAGAAGCAGGGTTTGCAGAGGGAAACATTCCTGCCATGCATCAGGAAACCCACAAGCTGATTTCAGATAGCTAAGCCAATGATGCCAATTAAGAGCTACCATTTTGACCTTTCACATATTACAAAGAGAGTGAGAACTATAAAGTCCTCAAAGACCTATTCTAACAGCAAATTCTGAGTGTAGTGTGAATCATAAATCAATTTTAAGTATTTTCCCAGTACGTACATCATCTGTCAACTGACTATTTAAGAAACGATCATTAGACACACTTTATATTAAACTAAATCGCAAAATGGTAACTTGGCTACACCTTCCGCTATGGTCTGAAGTGTGTCCCCTGCAAAACGAAGCTGATGAACACTCCTTTCCTGGGCTGGTATCACATCCCTAACTGGACCAAAGAGCCCAGGGCCAGTGAAGTCCCAAGCAACCTCTCTGTCCCCATGCCATCCAGCTAAATGCCTGGGCTGGGCCTTTAGGAATGACCTTTGATCACCAGACAGCAGCTCACTGTGATACAAACTCCCACCATCACACCAAGGCTGGTCTCAGGAATCCCAGGCATTTATTTTGTAACCTCAATTTAAAATACTCTCCTCTTGTAGAGGGAACTGAAGACAAGCAAGATAGTACTATCAGAGGAAATCTGCCATTATTTGTTTTAAAATGTACTTATTAGAAAATAAAACTCTGAGAGCTAATCAGGGACCTGCATCTTTAACTCTGACCAACTCCACACGGTTTTCATAAAACATTTCCTCCCATAAATCACACCAAACAAAGTACTTCAGGCAACATACGAAAAAGAGAAAGGATCCCCACCTGCCTGTATGTGTCCTGGTGAACTTCGTCGTTCCTAGAATCGTAATAGTGCTCAATAAATGCAAAATATTCTTTTTGTTTTCTCTGGAGAGTGGCTGGTCTCCGGTCTACGTTGGCAGGAAGGTAACCCTGGGTGAGAAATAAAAAAAACAAAAAATATACGTGGTTATAGCTAATGCATGGAGTCCCTGTTAGAAGTGAGAAATAAAAAGGCTTGCATCCTACCTGAGCTTGGCATTCTGAAATCTGACACAGAGAGGAGCACAAATTGGGAAAAATGAAACACACACAGCGAAGTTCAGCCAGCTCCACACAACACAAGCGCCACTCCTGACAGCACTGAGGAAGCGGCCCGGGCCTGCGTCCCCAGCCTCCCGGTGCAGGCCCTCTCCACTCAGCCAGACAAGAGTCCCACAGGCTCTGCAGCAGGTGGGCCCAAGGTTCTTCTACAGCAGGGCTGCAAGATTAAACAAGCCCTTCTCTAGAGGTCTCATACACCAGAAAGGATTCCAAAGTCTGAACAGTCTAACAGCAACCATGCACACACACATATACATGTATACATGCATGCACATATACACATACGTGTGTATGTACTGTCACTTATGCAAATGTGCCATCTTCAAAGACTCATGGGCCTGTGGCAGCCGCAGCACCAGTACGTAAAGGGGACCTGAAGTCAGAAAGGGCCGGGCAGCACAAGGAGGTCATGAAGAGCCTGATTCCTGGGCCAGACTGCCTGGGATTTCATGTTTTCTGTTGCCTTATTTCTACTTTTTAACTTGACATTATTGACAATATATAGTTGTCCCTAAGTATGGGAATTTTGGAATACCAAAATTCTTTTTTTTTTTGAGACAGAGTGTCGCTCTGTCACCCAGGCTGGAGTGCAGTGGCCGGATCTCAGCTCACTGCAAGCTCTGCCTCCCGGGTTTACACCATTCTCCTGCCTCAGCCTCCTGAGGAGCTGGGACTACAGGTGCCCGCCACCTCACCCGGCTAGTTTTTTGTATTGTTTTAGTAGAGACGGGGTTTCACCGGGTTAGCCAGGACGGTCTCGATCTCCTGACCTCGTGATCCGCCCGTCTTGGCCTCCCAAAGTGCTGGGATTACAGGCTTGAGCCACCGCGCCCGGCCAAGAATACCAAAATTCTTAGCTATGCAAGACCCTTATATAAAATGCTGCAGTATTTGCGTGTAACCTATGCACATCTGCCTGAATAAATAATCTCTAGATGACTTATGACACCTGACACAAGGTAAATGCTACATAAGTAATTGTTATAATACTGTTGTTTTTTATTTATATTATCTTTTGTTGCACTGTTACTTTTTTTTTTATTTTTTGAGACAGTCTTGCTCTGTCACCAGGCTGGAGTGCAGTGGCATGATCTTGGTTCCCCACAACGTCCGCCCCCCAGGTTCAAGTGATTCTCCTGCCTCAGCCTCCCGAGTAGCTGGGATTACAGGCACCCACCACCATGCCCAGCTAATTTTTGTATTTTTAGTAGAGACAGGGTTTCATCATGTTGTCCAGGATGGTCTCGATCTCTTGACCTCGTTCTTCACCCGCCTCGGCCTCCCAAAGTGCCGGGATTACAGGCGTGAGCCACCACGCCCGGCCTTTTTTTTCCAAGTATTTTCGACGCACAATTGGTTGAATCTGCAGATGCAGAACCCCCAGATATAAATGGCCAATTCTAATTTATAAAATAAGATGCGCCCATTTTAAGCAATCAGTTTGGTGGCTTTTGACAAGGGCTTCCAGCTATGTAACTACTCCTCCAAGGAAGATACACACTTCCATCCCCCTGCCCCCATAGACTTCCCAGTACCCTCTGCAATCCATCCCAACCCTGGCCGGCGAGGCGCTCACCTCCTCACTGTGCATGGCTGACGCTGCCCTAGGACTCCCCAGAAATGCAGTCACTCAGGACCTGCGCTTTGTGTGAGCTTTTCCTTCACTCGGCAGCACAGCGCCTTCCGAGACGGATCCAAGTTACATGAATCAGCTGTGATTTCCTTTTTCTAGCTGCATCCCTTGAATTGATCCGCCAGTTTGTTAAAGATTCACCTGTCAATGAGCATTTGGGTTGTTTCCAGTTGGGGGTTGGTTATATTCCTGCACAGGATTTTCGTGGGCATACGCTTTGGGTTTTCATGGTTAAATACCTAGGAGTCGAGTTACTGAGCCATAACACTGGGATATGCTTAGTTTTCTAAGAAACTGTGAGCTCTTTTTCCAAAGAAATTACTCTCCTTTACATTCTCACCAGCAATGTATGAGAATTCCAGATGCTACATAGCCTTCCCAACACCTGGTATTGTGAATCCAACTATCAGCCATGCTTTTGGGTGTGGTTTTAATTTCGTTTCCATCATGATTAATGATAAAGAAGAGAGACTTCATGGAGCCATCGCATCTCTTCTTTAGCGAAGTATCTGTTCAAATCTTTGGCCCAGCTTTTACCCAGCTTGTGTGTCAACTTATTACTGAGCTCGATGAGCTCTGTATACACTCTAGATACAAATCTCTCTTTTCTTCATATGTACTGTCATTCCTCTCCCTAGCCTATGGCTTGCTTTTATGTCTCAAACAGATAAGGTCTTAAAGTTTCATGAAGTCCAGTTGATAGTTTTTCTTTTATAATTAGTGTTCTTGTATCTTATCTAAAAAAGATTTTCGGCCAGATGCAGTGGCTCACGCCCGTAATCCCAGCACTTTGGGAGGCTGAGGCGGGCAGATCACGAGGTCAGGAGTTCGAGACCAGCCTGGCCATTATGGTGAAATCCGTCTCTACCAAAAACCAGCCAGTTTTTAGTAGAAATCCGTCTCTACTAAAAACCAGTCTCTACTAGCCAGGTGTGCTGATGCGTGCCTGTAATCCCAGGTACTCAGGAGGCTGTGGCAGGAGAATCACTTGAACCCGGGAGGGAGAAGTTACAGTGAGCCGAGATCATGCCACTGCACTCCAGCCTGGGCGACAGAGCAAGACTCCGTCTCAAAAAAAAAAGAAAAAGTTTTTCTCCTTGTTTTTTTTCCTGGCAGTCTTACTGCTGTGCCTGGCCACGTCTTTCTCATCCCTCAAGTGTCTCCAGTGGTCACTTCTCCCATGAGGTCTGACCAGGCTCCTGGTCAGTAGTCACTTTTCCCACGAGGCAGGGCTGGTCATCCAGCCCTCCAGCAGCCTCTAGGAGGAAGTTCACTCAGGACCAGCCCCTCATGGTGCCAACCAGATGGCGGGCACACAAGCTTTCACTGGGTGAATCACATATGAACGAGTGACTGCATGAACAAATACATCCCGGATGGCGTTTTCTGCCTTTGAAAGTGCTTCCACATCTGTAGTAGACATCACTGTGGTAGTCACCAAACAACTACTCATCCTCGCTGGAACAGAGCCCTGAAGCTGCTCTGGGTGCCATATCTCCCTCTGCCCAACCCTTGCGGTCCGGATGAGGAGCCTCTTCCTTCAGGAGAGGTCTCCACCGGGCTAAGCTACACGGCTAAGCCATCCTCCAGTCACCATGACTGACAGTTCGGGGGTGGAGAGGTGGCCCAACACGGGGATAGGAGCCAAGCCAGGGCTTTCCTTGGCTGCTGCTGTGAACAAAAGTGAATGTGGCAAGTGTGGAGTTGCAGCGGCCACCCTCTGACGGGAGGGGAGAATCACAAGCTGCAGGTCCGTCAGGAAAAGCTGACCTGAAGGAGAGCAGGACTCAGAGAGTCCAGGCCTCGAGCATGAAGCCAGACTTCAGCTGTGTGAGCACTGGCCTTCCTTCCATTCTCAAGTTTCCACTGGCCTCTATTCTGCATTATAAATTACACTCAGGCACACTCGTGTTAACACATTAGGATCACACCACTGAAACTTCTTTTTAATAAATGCTTACTGAAGTACAGCATTCTTATATAAACGCATACCCCAAAATCATGTGTGAATTATCACAAACTGAACACACCTGTCAACACCACCCAGGTAAAAGCCAGACCATCACCATCTTAGCAGGCCTCTCAGTCACCGTCCCTTACCTCCTCCCCTCCTAAGTGGCATTTTTTCTGTCTGGTTGTTTGCATTCAGCGTTACACTTGAAAACTCATTCACGTTATAACGCGTCACAGTAGTTCCACTGCTGCGTAACACGGCCGTGTGTGAAATCCATTCTGTTAACACACATTTGTGCTGTTTCCAGTTTTTGCTTTAAAATTTCTTGAAGCTCCCTTTTACGGTACATGCTATGCATTTCTGTTAAGTGTATACCTGGGAGTGGGCCTGCTAGGTTTCCATACCTCTGAAAGACTTTGCTAAAGGATTTTCAAAGCGATTCTACTCCCGTCAGAAGTGTATGCAAATTCCCAATGTCCTACATCCTTGCCAACACTTGACACTGGAACCTTTTCGCATCAGCCTTTCAGATGGCTTTGCAGTGGTAGCTATCAAGCTCCATTTCGTTTTCATCTGAATTTCCCAGGAGACAAAGGGATGCCGTTGGGTGTCTGCATCTGTGAAGTGTGAGGACAGATGTATTAGTCTCTCCTATGAGGCCATCTGCCTCCTCCTTTCTGACTCACAGGCGTTCATATCTAGATAGTACACATGTGAGCCCTGCTGTAAACAGCCTCCTTCTGTGACTTGCCTTTTCACCTTATTAATGACGTCTTTGATGAAGAGAAGTTCCTAACTTTAATGTAGCCCAGTTTATGAATCTTTTATGACTGGTCCTTTCCCTTTAAAATCATGACCATATTCCCACTGTCATGAAGTCCTGTTCTACAACAGGAATCAGCAAACTAAGGCCCATCACCTATTTGTGTAAATAAAATTTTGCTGGACAGGGCACAGCCCATCTGTGTATGTGCTGTGTGTGGCTGCTTTTGCCCTATCACAGCAGAGTGGAGTGGCTACAAGAGACCACACGGTCCACAGGCTCAAATATTTACTATCTAGGCCTTAACTGAAAACATTTGCCCACCCTGTTCTAAAACATCCATCTGGAAGGCGACACTGGCTTCCATCATACGCACTTCTCTATGTCACCTTTCCCCAGTTTGTGAGTATTTTGATTATTTCTAATTGTCCAGTATTCTAAAACATACATCAGCTAATAATGTCAATTACTTCCTGAAGTAAACTTCCCACAGTGAACTTTTAGCTCAGAGGAATACCGGATACCTTCAAGGTTCATCATGCGTGATTTCCAAGTAGCCCTGGCAGAAAGGGCAGTGGGTCACAACCCAACAGCCTGGTTACACGCGTGTCAAACGCATCCCCAACCCAATGGGAGGAGGTGCCTGAGGGGAGAACACTCTCTCCAGAAAACAATCGCTCGGTGAATTACGGTATTCTGGAGAGGGGCACAGAACAGTCTAGCTGCCAAGATGCACTCCAGAGGGAGACACTCAGAGTCCTCGTGATGGAGCAAAGGTGTGGCCATTATTCCCACCTGGCATCTATTTTCCCATAAAATGAGGCAACAGTAGTATTCCAAAGAGCGTATTGCTTTGCATGATTCTAACACTGACTGGCCAGGCGTGGTGGCTCACGCCTGTAATTCCAGCACTTTGGGAGGCCAAGGCGGGCACGAGGTCAGGAGATCGAAACCATCCTGGCTAACACGGTGAAACCCCATCTCTAATAAAAATACAAAAAATTAGCCAGGCGTGGCAGCGGGCGCTTGTAATCCCAGCTCCTCGGGAGGCTGAGGCAGGAGAATCGCGTGAACCTGGGAGGCGGAGCGTGCAGTGAGCTGAGATTACACCACTGCACTCCAGCCTGGGTGACAGAGCGAGACTCCACTCCAAAAACAAAAACAAAAAAATTCTAACAATGACAAAAAGAATAACCAGCCCCGAGTATGCATGGAAGTGCCGGGCATGGTCCTGCAGTGCCTTCCGGGTGGTTAACGACCCCCCGACCTGAGCACCTCCAGAATCAGCCCTCTTTCACTGGGATGTGCTGGCTGATTGCCAGACACAGAGCTCCTTCTGTAGGGTATCCAGCCCTGCCCCCAGTGATGGGAAGGCATAAAATTACAAGGCCGGGGTGACGGCCAGACCTGAGTGAAACCAGCTTCTACTTCAAGTTAAAGTCAGCTTCACAGATAACCCTCTCAGAGTCACGGGCTTCATCCAGACCTGTCTTCACCTCATTGTTATTTCAAGCCTGTCTGTCTCTTGGCAATAACAATTACAGAAGATTACTTCTTTTTCTTTGTCCCAAAATTGCCATACCCGTAGGTGAACTAAGGAAGGGCTGGGTCCTCACCAGGCTTCGTGCTTCACACAGTGCTGCTTTAATCCCACTAATCACAGAAGGCTGTTACTGTCCCTATCTGCAGACAAGGAGACGGGCTCAGGAAATGTGGTTAACATGCCCAGAGTCACACGGACACAAAGGCAAACTGAAGCCAAGCCCCAGCTCCTGACCTGAGGTCCCACACTGCTCAGGAGAGCCATGTGATCCCAAGTCTCCAAAGACCTGGGGACAAATCCGCAGGCTGAGAGCCGCTCACAGATACACACACAACAACATTCATTCACCGAGCCCCAGCCACTCTCCCACCCGCTGCTCAGCCCTGGATATCGAGACGCTGAAGACTAGCCAGGCTCATAGGGGACTGTCCATCAGTGGGTGGACACAGACTCCACAGTCCTTTCTCTACACTCTGGCCACAGAGACCCTGTGAAAATCCCATCATTTTAACACCACCACCCCGAAAAACTTCCAATTGCTTCTAATCATGCTCAGCATAAAAGCCCAAGCCCTGCCTAGGCTGACGGTTCCTGCGGGCCTGGCCCTTCCTGCTTCTCTGACCAAGAGGCCGACACTCATCACTCACCATGGCCCCTCCCGCTTTTACTATGCTGCTTAAATATTCCTTAAATGCCACACCTCTCCTGCCTCAGTGCCTCTCTCTGAACGTACCATTCCTCTGCTGGGACCAATTTCATCCAGAACAGGGTCAGTGAACTGACCACCAGCCAATCCTGCCCACCGACTTTTGTAAATAAAGTGTTATGGGAACACAGCTGTGTGACTTCCTTTATACGGATTCCCTGTGGCTGCTCTGGGCCATGATGGCAGAGCTGAGCTGCAACAGACCACAGGGGTCTCCGAGCCCAGGCTGTTGACTGGCTGCCCTTTCGAGGACAGCCACTGTCCGCTGCTCTCAGTCTGTGCAGGGCCGGCAGCGCCTTTCCACAAGAGCACCCCCTCTCGGTCTCCACCTCCCCGGTTGCAGGAGGAGCTCACGGTACTGCTTCCTGTTACCTACTGTTCTCCCTCCTCATCACCTGTGTCTGGTGGGCACTACTCCCCGATGGGAAACACAGTGAGGAAATACTCCCCGATGGGAAACACAGTGAGGAAACGGGTAAGCCATCTCCAAAGCATGAACCAGATAGGAATGCACCCCCAGGCACCTGCATAGCTGCCTCCCAAGCTCCTCTAAGTCCTCGCTCAAAGTCAGCTCCTCAGTGTGGCCCACCCTGACCGCTACCCAGCTACTTCAACAGCCCCTTCCCCTCCTCGGCCCTCACCATCCCACCAAGCTGATCCCAGGCCTTTCCCCAAGCACTCCTCACCTTCCACAGCACATCAAATCTACTTCTCAGTATAATGTTTGTCTTCTCCCACCAAAATGTGAGGTCCACAAGGGCGGAATGTTCGTCCGAGGGCTTGGAACGCTGTTTGCCCCAGAAGGGACCCTCAGTCTTTCCTCGCTGAGTGCACGAGTGATCACAACGTGCAGCGATTCTGTCAGACCCAAAGGGGGCCACAGCCCTGACACTCGGGGAGAAAGACGCGTGCGCTCACTTGGGACAAGTAAGAATGAGCACACGCTTCTGGGTTTGGTTTTGATAGTGGAGAAGACAGAGGTGGGGAGAGACAGAGCACGGAGGACACAGGGAAATGTGTGCCTGTTGGCCCGGGGCAAGGTCGGAAACAGCCTGGCCAATGAAGCCGCGTGCAGCAGCCAGGAGAGAGAGGCCTGCGTGCCAGGAAGGGGCCCAGCCTTCAACACAGGGCAGGGTGGGCCACCAGGGGTGGTCAGCTAGGCCGTGGTGTAGGCAGCCTGACATCATCTGCATTCAGTGGCCACTAAAAGCGCTCTCAGAAATACTTCCCACAAAGAGGGCTCTCAGAAATACTTCCCACTCCCCAAATTTTAAACTTAACTTGAAACACAAGTTCGAAAAGGCAAGTACGTCATGATCGGAACACAGGCAATAAAAACCCTACGTGAGCTCCTGACACTCCTATCCCTACAGGAAAACACACATATGCCAGTTGAGGCCTTTCAATAATTAAGCAAGACTAGAAATTATGCAAATGAAATACATTCAAGTATGCAATGAATTTTAAATGACAGAACTACAGAAAACTTAATTGCTGTATTAGCATGCTATACAAACACTAATCATAAATGTAAAACAATGCATGCACATACTTATATCTAAATTGTCCTGGTGACACCAAAATCAAATTGTTCCCTCCCACTGTGTTCATATGCAAACCTACCTCAATATACTGCAGAAAGAAAAGATAATACTGGAGCTTCACTCATCATTTTTAACCATTAGACTCACTAATGCAAATGTTCAATGTTTAATTAGTTTTTGTGCCATGTTTCTGAAATACTTATTTTAAAAAGAGCCAGAAATGTGATTCTCGATAGCAGTAATTTTTAAAAAGTTACTACCCTGCTTGCATAAAATGTAAACATTAAGTAGTATTACTTGTGGCTGAACGGTATGTTCTAGACTAGATGTTAGTTTTTCATAAAAGACAAGTCATGTTTCTCATCGTTCTTCATTGAAGTTGCACTGCCCACTCATCAATTAAAAATAAGGCTACTAGAATCATGTTAATTACAAATCATAAACACAATGAAAAAGAGTCATTAGTGTGCCAGACCCTGAAATAGGTTCCCATTCAAGCACAGCTTTGGTTATCTGCCTTTTTAAGCTGGACAAATGATAAATTCTGAATTCTGGGTGTAACTGTTAACCTCTGGATCCTGGACGGACTCTCGGACTGGGATAAACCCCTCCCATCTTACCCTACTCACCCGAGCCCTCCCAGACGACATGCTCATGGCTCTCAGCCAGTCTCACTCAGCCTCTCTCCTCCCACGCGGGCCTCCAACGCCCCAGGCGGGTTCTCCTGCCCAGGTTCCTCAGCCCAGGTGTGTGCTGCCTGCAGTGGCAGGCATAGCGCATGACTTTCAATGACCTGCTTCCCAGGTGGCTCATGTATACCCCACCCTGTCCCACTGGAGCCTGAGTGTCCTAGAGCAGCCGTCTCCAACCCTGGGCACCCATGAGAACCCCCAAGAACCCAGGTAACAGGATTTCCTGAGCTCCCCAGGTGATACTAACATGTGACCAGAATGGAAACCCACAGGTGAAGAGGGCAGGCCTGAACCTCCCGCACCCTCGCCTCCCATCCCCCGCCTAGCCGCAGGGTGGCACTCTCTGGACTGCGTGGTTCACAGCATGCCGGAGTCAGTCAACAGCCTGGCGCCTGAGTCCACCCTAGAGATTCCAATTTGTTTCATGGGCCCGGACACAAGGATCGGGAAAAGCTCCCAGGACAGTTGAACTGGAAGCCAGGGTATTCAGGGAATGATACAGAGGCATCCTTGATTGGGGAGACCCCTTCCCTGCTGAGTTCCCAGTCCCCACCATTGTCCCAGATGTTCTTGTAACCCCAGCACCTGCAGAGGGCCTGGCTGAGGGCAGATGTGTGAGCAACATGTGCTGACTCGGGGATGGGTGACTGGCATTGTGCACTGTGCTCCCCAAATCTCTACTCTTACAGAAGGCCCAGAGCCATGGTGCAGCATGACTGCCTGGGGAGCTGGATGGCATCAGTGCTCACCAACAAGCTGGATGGCATCAGTGCTCACCAACACAGGGCACGGAGCGTGGCGAATGCACAGTGAGCACTTGCTCCCGGAAAAAGAACCAACGCTTGCTCCCTACTCTAGCTGCGAGAGTCCTCTTACCCCACCCCTGTAGCCTTTGGCCCCTCAACTCCCTTCCCTGTCGCTTCCCAGTTCTTCCTGTCCCAGCTCTAGTCCCCTCCCAAGAGCCCGCCAGGAGCAGCCTCCCCTTACAACCAGCACTGCTCCTCCAAGCCAGACACTGGGCAAGAACAGCCGGGTCCCGGAGTTGCCTGCCCACACGCCTGTCCGCAAGAACCTCTGAATGCACGGTCTGATGCAGGGCAGGCGCTCAGCCAGGGACAGACACAGGGCAGCAGTGCACTGGGAGCACGGGAATAAGATCCTGAGAGAACGGGCTCTGTCTCCATGTGGCCTAGGTCTCTTGGGGCTGGAGAGGGTAAGAGAAAAAGACAGACCATCTACCGTCTGTTCTGCGGGTCCCAGGGGGACAACTTGGTCTTCTTCCCTGCCTGCTATTTCCCAGCACCGGACACAGTGCCTAAAACACAAAGTGCTCAATAAATGCTAATGGATGAATGAATGGATGAATGCAATGGATTAGTGGAATGGATGAAAGAATGAACCAACCAATGGCTCTTTCAAGGCTTTTCTCTTCCAGAAACACAGGCTCACCACTCCCCCCTTAAATCCTTCAGGATAAAACCCAAGCAATGGGGCGACAGGGAGGGCAGTAGGGCGCCTGTCACCTGGCCTCCTCTTGGGCCCCTCTACCCCAGCCTATGTTCCTGCTTGTCCCACCCTGACTGTGTGCCCCAGCTCTTACAGCCTCCCCACTTCCCACTAGCAGAGAGAACACTAACATCCCTTTTGAGATGTCACGTAAGATGCCACCTTCCCCAAGAAGACTTACCTGGCATCCTCATGAACCCTTTCTTAGCATCCTACACTTGCAAGGACAAGCTTTGCTCCCTGACGTAACATTTATTTTCTACTCATCTGTCAATCCAAGCCCAGAGAGGGCCAAGAACCACCATGTTCATCTCTGTGCCTTGTGACTGCAAGACTCCCCATCCTCCCCTCCTTCCCCACCTGCCATGGCCTTGCAGATCCCAGGTGTGAAGTCCCCTCCTAGCAGAAGCTGACCCTCAGCACTAAACTGCCCCCACGCTGTGGTACTCCTCCACCCCCTGGTTCATACTTGTGTCCTGTCCAACCTACAGTATGTAGTCCCGGCCTCCACCACCACTGTCCCACCACAGGTCTGCAGCACCCGACCTCCTCCTAATGGCAGGCTAGTGTCTAATTCATCTCCATCTCCCAAGCAAAGGACCCTGGAAGGAATAATGGTTGAAGGACTGCATGTGTCTTTCCTTTCATATGACAAAGCCCTGAGAATGCTCAGGCTTTCTCTTATGAAAGGAAAATACTTGGGCCCCCAAGATCACTAAAAAACTCAAGCTGGAAACTGCTCAGGGCAAACCTGCCTCCCATTCTATTCAAAGTCACTCCTCTGCTCACTGAGACAGATGCACATCTGATTTGCTTCCTTTGGACAGGTTCATCAGAAACTCAAAAGAATGTAACCATTCGTGGATCACCTATCGGTGACCTGGAAGCTCCCTCGCCACTTTTTACATGTTTTGATCAATGTCTCATGTCTCCCTAAGTGTATAAAACCAAGTTGTGCCCTGACCACCATAGGCACATGTCGCCAGGACCTCCTGAGGCTGTGTCACCAGTGCACCCTCAACCTTGGCAAGACAAACTTTCTAAACCAACTGAGACCGTCTCAGATTTCCTGGGTTCACACACTCTCACTTGCCTCACCGGCATTCCTGGCTCAGACTCCGCCTGCACCCGCCTGCCCTCCTGTCCACAACCAGCAAAGTGGGGCTGTCTGTCACCTCCCTCTCTGCTCCTCTGTCCCCTGAAACCAGAGTGTCCATTTCCACAACAGCCCCTATGCTACACACATTAGGGAAGTGGAACCATAACCCGCGGAGGCTGAGAACTAGAAGAGAAAGAACAGTATAAAATAACTCACGTGAGACTTTCCACCTAGACACGGCACATCCTTAACAAACAGAAAACTGCAGTTCGGTATTTTCATCAAAACTTCCTACAAACTAACCTGAGAAGTTTGCAACCTATCGGAGGGGACATTTAGAAAACTGGATATAAACTGGAAAACTAGGTTAAAATATAAAAGCACAAAACCAAAATGTAAGCAATCGCAGCAAGTCTAATTTTAATTGCAAGGAATATTTAATTAATAAATATTCACTGTTCAGAGCTGCATCTGCATTTAGGATTATGAGGTACTAAGCTGTAAATTTATTAAGACTCATTAGCCAGGAAGAGTCTTTTAAATACTAAAAGTCAGACCCAATTTAGAGTAAACACTTAGAGCACACTATTGACTTAGCTCCAAAAATAATGAAAAAGGAAAAGAGAAGAAAACTGTCTATAACCAATTCTGAAATGGTCGGCAGGGCCAAACTCACTTGCAATGGTAAGCCTGAGCTAAGAGTACGAGGGCGTGCTGATGGTCACCACCGCCTACCCCAACCTTTCCCAAAGCGCTTCCAGACAGGCAGCTCAGCGCTAGAGCTGAGGCAGCCGGAACTCCACACTCCACCCAAGAAACACAAACCGCTTCTCTCATCCACTTTTTTCTTTTCCTAACAACACTACTAATACTTACAAAAAAAACTTGGTAAAACATATGTCCTTGTTTTCAGCATATCTCAAACAAATTTAAAACGTATTTCCCTGTTTCAACTCCTCAGAGTTGAAATAACCATCTATGCTGAAACCTTTCTATATCACAGGCTGGAACATATAAAGATTTTCTATTAATAAAATCTGAGGGGAAAAAACACCATTGTCGTAATTATGATCTATCCTTGTTTTCTGCCAGTGCTGTCAAACCAAGCTTAAAATTAAGCAAAGAATGGAAAATGTCAGTTTAGCCATAGCAAAGGCCTTTATCACTGCAACAAAGCCAGGGCAAACCCGTGGGCAGTGGCTGTCAGGCCCTACTCAGGCCAGACGCCCGCAGTCCCTGCGCACAGGAAGGAGGCGCTGATGGGCGGCGCGGTGGGACTTACTGAGAGGAGCTTCCACGTCATTGGACGCACTGGCTTAGGGATTCCGGACCAGCTCAACTTCCGTAATTCCTCTGTTGATGAAAAAAGAGACAAGGAGAAATAAGATTCACAAAAGTTAGCAAACCTCCCCAGTGCTTTAACACATTCCACCTGTTTTATTAGGAGGCAATGAGCCCCGTGAACAAATTAAACTAAATGATCAACATTTCAGATACCAATTGATTTCAGTATCTCAGAGAAGGTAAGTGACCATTCTACTCAAACCAAGCTACCGGTCACCTGTTTACAACAGAATCCGAGTACATGTCTGCAAAAGGCATCCCCAGTGCCCCTGCAGCTACCCTGGGACAGGTGAGGCCCCGTGACCCCTTCCCTCCTTCAACCAGGGAAGTCCAGAGAACACCAGCCTCCTTCACTCCCACCTCCTCCTCTCTCTCCCTCTGCCTCCCACCTCCTTCTCTCTCTCTCTCTCTCTCCCTCCCACCTCCTTCTCTCTCTCCCTCCCACCTCCTCTCTCTCTCCCTCCCACCTCCTTCTCTCTCTCTCTCCCTTCCACCTCCTTCTCTCTCTCTCTCTCCCTCCCACCTCCTTCTCTCTCTCTCTCCCTCCCACCTCCTCCTCTCTCCCTCCCTCCCACCTCCTCCTCTCTCTCCCTCCCACCTCCTTCTCTCTCTCTCCCACCTCCTTCTCTCTCTCCCTTCTCTCTCTC
>NC_037678.1:3708496-3897053 GCF_003255815.1 Theropithecus gelada
TCTCTCTCTCCCTCTCCCTCCCCCCCCCCTCTCTCTCTCTCTCCCTCCCACCTCCTCCTCTCTCTCTCCCTCCCACCTCCTTCTCTCTCTCTCTCCCTCCCACCTCCTTCTCTCTCTCTCCCTCCCACCTCCTTCTCTCTCTCTCCGTCCCACCTCCTTCTCTCTCTCTCTCTCTCCCTCCCACCTCCTCCTCTCTCTCTCCCTCCTACCTCCTTCTCTCTCTCTCTCCCTCCCACCTCCTTCTCTCTCTCTCCCTCCTACCTCCTTCTCTCTCTCTCTCCCTCCCACCTCCTTCTCTCTCTCTCTCCCTCCCACCTCCCTCTCTCTCCTGAAGGCTTTTACCACAACCTGATCATGTTAATTGGTTTTCCTTTCTTTCATCCATCTCACTTTCCATTTACTATTTAAGCATACCTATATGATGCCGTTTTTTCTCACTACTGGTTTTGAAAGAAATCGTTTCACGGAGATAAGTTTGTCTTTATACACCATTAATTAAGGATGTGGCCATATTCTACACAGACAAAGTCTTCAAGGTAGTCTAATACAAGTCAATGAGGCTTTACAAATACCCACAAGTAGAAAAAATCACGAGAGGGGAGGGGCTGGCCAGAGGCAGAGGGGTCCTGGAGCAAGGTCCAGCACCTCCAAGGGCAGGGAAGGACAAGCATCGGGGCAGAGGGGTAAGGATGTGGGCCCCGCATTCCATCGACCTTCTGAGTCTCCTTGAGTGTCTCATTCCCATGCCCTGAAGGGCGGGAGAATCTATTTCAATGTCTAGGTATAGCAACACTTGCCCAATCCCACGGAAACTCAAGTAATTATTTCTTTCCTTTAAGTTAGGAATCTACCATTAGGTTCTTCTCCTAACAGCTTGGAGCTAATGATTAATAACAGGAATAAAAGAAATGATTAAAGAGAAGACTTTGCTAATATAATCAACAAAATACAAAGTCCTGACATCTAATCTTTTTCCAATTACTAAAGTCTAAGTAAAATAAGTACAGAATAATTGGGCGACAGTCGCAGCAATAACTTGCATTTTACAGCAATCTCAGAAAATATCAAATCTTCCCCAGTACCCTAAGGATATTATGAAAAGCAGGAACCTCATATCTGAACACCAATAATGTAATGTTTACCAACCATGTTCCCAGTGCCTCTCCCTCAGCATAACTCTGGTTTTCTGATTATGGTTTATGAGGAAAAGCTGAGAGGAAACTTATTTGTTAACGTTCTCTGAACCTCTCTCCTCACTGGAAGAAATTCACAAAAATTCAAAAATCCTGAATCTACATAATGAGACAAGGCTCTAACTCTGCTCAAGCTTTGGTGTTAAAAGAGAGCTTTCATACGTCTTATCTCATTTGATCCTCAAAACAAGCTTGTGTTACTTAGGGCTGTGATCACTATTGTATACGAAAGAAATAGTCTCAGAGAGGTTAAGTGACTTGACCAAGGTCACACAGGAGCTAAGCAACCTTCAATACCAGGGTCTTTCCACTACGTCCCTTCCATTCTTAGAAAGACTTTTGTAGCACAGACAAATCTCACTTCTGAATACAGACAAAAAGATCCAAAGTAAAACCTTAGGAGATCAAAGCACAGCAGCAGGATAGTCAAAGAATAATACACGTAAAGAATGAAGGAGGGACGGTTCAACGTCGGGAAATCTTGTAGCTTTACCGACATGCTGAATGGGGTTGACAGGGAAGCCACATGACCATCCTCAGAGGTGTTTGGTGCATCTTTCTAGCAGAATCCCAGCTTTGCGAAGTATTCACACCTCCCTGCAGCAGCCCTGTGGGTGGGGACTCAGCCCAGAGGCCGCTGAACCCACAGGTGGGCCTGGTTGGAGCCCTGCAGAGCTAGGCCACACCTCACCAATGGCTGAGTCAGCAAAGGGCCTAGGCCCCTACTTAAGCCACTGAGCACAGACAGCTGAGGGCTTCTGAGAACACTCCGCCGGGTTCTTGGGAAGTTCCTGGAGGCAACCCACTCCTCTTCCACTGAAAGCTACCAGGGTCAGATGTGGGGGTCGGAACTGCTGCAACCATCTGCACCCAACCAGCCTGAGGAATGACGCCAACAGAGACAGACGCAGAACCGAGAGAATGGCAGGAAACGGAGTTCTGAGATAAGCAAGATGGCCAAATACAGGAACATTCAAAAATCAATAGCCCTCCTCTGCCAGCAAAAAGAAAATAACATGGCATAAACTTAACAAGAACTGTACAAGACCTCACGAAGAAAACTACAAGTGTTCACTTGAACACTTACATAAATAGGAGGAAACACCATGCTCACTGACACCAACCTGCATTTACGAAGCTCTTCCTCTGGGCCAGGGGGAGTAGGGGAATTACAAATGTGAGCAACACCAAACACAGTCCCCGTGCCTACACAGACCCCTGTGCTGGACAGCCTGCCTGGCTTAGAGAGTCCCCTGGGCTTCCAGATCCGCCCTGTGCTTAAGAGAGCGCACCTGTGCTTACAGAGCTTAACTGTGCCTAGAGAGTTCACCTGTGCTTAGAGTTCACCTCCCATTCCAAGGAAGAGCAAAGTAAACTTACAGCTACCCTGAGTGCTCAGATGAAGAGGCAAAGGGTGCCCTGAAACCGTAAATGGGGAATTGTACCTTGTTAGGAAGGTCAGGGAGGTTTCCTTGAGGAAATGACAATGGGGATAAGATCTAAGAATGAGGGGAAATGAACTGAGTGAAGAGTGAGGCCAGCAGGGGAGTAGTCAAAGCCCAGGGAACAGCTAATGCAAAGCCTGGATTATCCTGGAGAAGAGACTGGGGGGCCAAGAGTGGTCATAAGGAGACCACTCAATGGACTACTTCACAAGCCCAGTGTAGGGGTGATGATGGCAGTGAAAGTAAAGCAATGACCAAGGAGATATTTGGGAGCTGAAAGCAAGAAGACTCAAACAACAGACTAAATAGAATACATGGATCTAAGACTCAAAATTACAATGCTGTCAGGTGTCACTTTAGAAATCGTCAAGTTCAATGCAAACCCAATCAAAATTCCAACGGGATATATTTATGTGTTCTGAAACTTGGTAAGTTGACCCTAAGTTTACCTGGAATTTGATTGGCATAAGAAGAGCCAATAAAATTCCCAAAAGGAATAATGTGAAGAAACTCACATTAACTGATAAGAAAAACATATAATGAAGCTACGGGAATTAAGACAATAGGGTTCAGAGAGACAGACTAAGACAAAGAAATCAAGGACACAGAATGAATGGTTCAAAATCAAGCCTATGTATTTATGAGCACTTAGTTATGATAAAAATAGCATTTCGGCCGGGCGCGGTGGCTCAAGCCTGTAATCCCAGCACCTTGGGAGGCCGAGACGGGCGGATTACGAGGTCAGGAGATCGAGACCATCCTGGCTAACCCGGTAAAACCCCGTCTCTACTAAAAAATACAAAAAACTAGCCGGGCAAGGTGGTGGGCGCCTGTAGTCCCAGCTACTCGAGAGGCTGAGGCAGGAGAATGGCGTAAACCCGGGAGGCGGAGCTTGCAGTGAGCCAAGATCGCGCCACTGCACTCCAGCCTGGGAGACAGAGCGAGACTCCGTCACACACACACAAAAAAATAGCATTTCAAATCAGGGGGCAGTCAACCAACGATGGTCATACAATATGGTATCTGGAAATTCGACCATATATCTTACCATACACAATTCCAGATGCTTACAGATCTAAACAGGTGGGCGGATGAGTGTGTGTCTGTGTGTCAAGGAAAGAGTGAAAACACTAGGAAAAACTATCCTGGTGGGGGAAGGGACTTCCTAAGCAAGACATAAATCTCAGAAACTATAAATAAAAGTATTAACAAATTAACTACATAAAAGATTGGAAATGACTGTACAGTGAAGGACTTTTGATATGCAACCAACAAATAACAGACTGAAAAATACATGCAACATATATAAAAAGGTTAGCATCACTAATATACAAAGAGCACACAGTAAAGTAGGACGATGAACAGCCAACGAAAACTGGAAAATACACAGAAGAGGAAATGGAAATGGCTAGTAAACATATTGTGTAAAAGACATATGACCTCAGGCTGGGCACAGCAGCTCACGTCTGCAATCCCAGCACTTTCGGAGGCTGAGGCGGGCGGATCACTTGAGCCCGGGAGTTTGAGACCAGCCTGGGTAACATGGCAAAACCCAGTCTCTACAAAAAAAAAAAAAAAAAAAAAAAATTAGCCAGGCATGATGGTGTGCACGTCTAGTCCCACCTACTCAGGAGGCTGAGGTGGGAGAATCAGTGGAGCCCGGGAGATTGGGGCTATAGTGAGCCATGATCACTGCACTGCACCCCAGCTTGGGCAACAGAGTGAAACCCTGTCTTTTAAAAAAAAGAAAAGACACATCACCTCAATAGTGATCAAACAACAAATTAAAACAAGAAATCTGTCAAAAATAAGCTGGATAACATTTTTAATGAATGATAGTGCCCAATACTGATAAGACTTTGGGTAAACAGCCACTCTCTCACAGTTTGGTAAAAGCATATATTGGCATAGATTTTTTGTTGGTCAAATTTCAAAAGTATATAACCTTTAAGCAGCAAGGTTTTTTTGTTCTTTTTGTTTGTTTGTTTGTTTGTTTGTTTGTTTTGAGATGGAATCTCGCTCTGTCCCTCAGGCTAGAGCATAGTGGCGCAATCTCGGCTCACCTCAACCTCTGCCTCCCAAGGTCAAGCGATTCTCCTGCCTCAGACTCACGAGTAGCTGGGATTACAGGCAAGTGCCACTGTGCCCAGCTAATTTTTGTATTTTTAGTAGAGACGGGGTTTGGCCATGTTGACCAGGTTGATCTCGAACTCCTGACCTTCAGGTGATTCGCCCACCTTAGCCTCCCAAAGTGCTGAAATGACAGGCGTGAGCCACCGCGCCCGGCCTTGCGCAGCAACTTTTAAGAAACCTGTTCTACAGAGAGATTTGCAAAGGAATGCAAAGGCTATGCACAAGGCTGTTCATTTGAGTGATGCCGTATTTTAAAATGCCCATGAATAGGGAGACGATCCATGCACTGGAATACACTGTTGCCGCAGAAAAGAATGTCTGTCTTTTTGTGTGGACACGAAGTTTATCTAAATGATAAAGTAAAAAGGGAAAAATGAAAACAGTCTGTAAATACAATGATGATTTCTGTAGCACATACGAGAATCTGAAAGCACAGGCAGCACCTGGGGAGGGGTTCCCAGGATGGAGTCAGGGATGACAGAAGACTTACTTTCCACCGTACGCACCCCGGTGTTTCTACAGAACTACAAAGTTTCTGTGACATCGCCACTTTAATCTCCGATTGGTCAAATTCCATGCAGCTCTCGGGGCCCATTGCAAGACCTGCCACGTCTAAGATGCCTTCCTGACAGCTACAGCCCTCACTTCTCTCTTCTATGAGCGCCAATGACAGAGGGTGTCATGAGCACCCGCCCTGTCTCCTAGGAGTAATGTATGCGTTCCTGAAGGTCAGACTCCACCACTTGGCTTTTTTCTGTCTCCAGTTAAGTGCCGGACAGAATGCTCCATCCTTTCTTCCTCCCCTTTAATGATTTGCTTGTTGTGGGGTGTGATATTTTGAAATCAAAGTATAATTTACATATAATAAATGTATTGCTAGGCCAGGCGCAGTGGCTCACACCTGTAATCCCAGCACTTTGGGAGGCCAAGGCGGGCGGATCACCTGAGGTCAGGAGTTCCAGACTAGCCTGGCCAACATGGTGAAACCCCATCTCTACTAAAAATACAAAAATGAGCCAAGCATAGTGGCTGGCACCTGTAGTCCTAGCTACTCAGGAGGCTAAGACAGGAGAATCACTTGAACCTGGGAGGTGGAGGCTGCAGTGAGCCGAGATCACGCCACAGCATTGCAGTCTCGGTGACAGAGTGACAGTCTGTCTCAAAAAAAAAAAAAAAAAAAAGTATTGCTGCCCTCAGACAAGACATAGAACACGTCTATTGCCCTTTTCTAATCGTTCTTGGCCCCCACTCCAAGTTAACTGCCTTCTGATATCTATCACCATAGACTGGACTTGCCTGTTCTTGCAATTCATATAAACGTTACAGACAGTATATATCCTTTGTGTCCTATTTCTTTTGCTCAGAATGTGTAAGAGTCACACACGTTGCCAGTACCAGTAGTTCATTCTTTACAAGCAGTAAAAGTATTCTAAGAATATACCACAACTTGTTTACACATTCACCCATTCATAGACTTCTGTGTTAGTTACTAATTTTTACCATGAATAGGCTGCAATGAACACTCTTGTGGATGTATGTTTTGTGGGTTGTATGTCTCCATTTCTCCTAGGCAGGTGTGAAGGAGTGGAACTGCCGGGTGATTTTTACCATGAATAGGCTGCGATGAACACTCTTGCGGATGTATGTTTTGTGGGTTGTATGTCTCCATTTCTCCTAGGCAGGTGTGAAGGAGTGGAACTGCCAGGTCACAGGGCAGATGTACATCTCCCTTTATTTAAAAACTGCCTTTCTGCAATCTATGCATCTGACAAAGGTCTGATATCCAGCATCTATACGGAACTTAAATTTACAAGAAAAAAACAACCCCATTAAAAAGGGGGAAAAGAGGGGCCGGGCGCGGTGGCTCAAGCCTGTAATCCCAGCACTTTGGGAGGCCGAGACGGGTGGATCACGAGGTCAGGAGATCGAGACCATCCTGGTGAACACGGTGAAACCCCGTCTCTACTGAAAAACACAAAAAAAACTAGCCAGGCGAGGTGGTGTGCGCCTGTAGTCCCAGCTACTCCGGAGGCTGAGGCAGGAGAATGGCGTGGACCCGGGAGGCGGAGCTTACAGTGAGCTGAGATCCGGCCACTGCACTCCAGCCTGGGCTACAGAGCGAGACTCCATCTCAAAAAAAGAAAAAAGGGGGGAAAGGACATGAACAGACACTTTTCTTTTTTTTTTTTTTTTTTTTTTGAGACGGAGTCTCGCTCTGCCGCCCAGGCTGGAGTGCAGTGGCCAGATCTCGGCTCACTGCAAGCTCCGCCTCCCGGGTTCCCGCCATTCTCCTGCCTCAGCCTCCCGAGTAGCGGGGACTACAAGCGCCCGCCACCTCGCCCGGCTAGTTTTTTTTTGTATTTTTTTAGTAGAGACGGGGTTTCACCGTGTCAGCCAGGATGGTCTCGATCTCCTGACCTCGTGATCCGCCCGTCTCGGCCTCCCAAAGTGCTGGGATTACAGGCTTGAGCCACCGCGCCCGGCCGAACAGACACTTTTCAAAAGGCCAGGCGCAGTGGCTCACATCTGTAATCCCAGCACTTTGGGAGGCCAAGGCGGGCAGATCATTTGAGGTAAGTAGTTCGAGACCAGCCTGGGCAACATAGTGAAATCCCGTCTCTACTAAAGATAGAAAAATTAGCCAGGCATGGTGGCAGGCACCTGTAATCCCAGATACTTGGCGGGCTAAGGCAGGAGAATCACTGGAACCCAAGAGGTGCAGGTCGCAGTGAGCCGAGATTGCACCACTCACTCCAGCCTGGGTGCAAAGTGAGACTCTGTCTCAATAAAAAAAGAAAAAGACATACCTGTGGCCAAAGAAACATGAAAAAAAGCTCAACATCACTGATCATTAGAGAAATGCAAATCAAAACCACAATGAGATACCATCTCGTATCAGTCAGAATCGTGATTACTAATGGTGGTGAGGTTATGGAGAAAAAGGAACACCTTTACACTGTTGATGGGAGTGTAAATTAGATCAACCATCATGGAAGACAGTGTAGCAATTCCTCAAAGACCTAGAGACAGAAATACCATTTGACCCAGCAATCTTATTACTGGGTATATACCCAAAATAATACAAATCATGCTATTACGAAGACACATGCGCACCTATGTTCATTGTAGCACTATTCACAATAGCAAAGACATGGCATCAACCTAAATGCCCATCAATGGTAGACTCCATAGAGAAAATGTGATACATATACACCATGGAATACTATGCAGCCCTAAAAAGGAACAAGATTGGCCAGGCATGGTGGTTCACGCCTGTAATCCTAGCACTTTGGGAGGCTGAGGCGGGCAGATCACGAGTTCAGGAGATCGAGACCAACCTGGCTAACATGGTGAAACCCCATCTCTACTAAAAATACAAAAACAAAAAACAAAACAAAACAACAACAACAAAAAAACAAAAAACAAAATTAGCCAGGCATGGTGGTGGGCACCTGTAGTCCCAGCTACTCAGGAGGCTGAGGTGGCAGAATGGTGTGAACCCAGGGGGTGGAGCTTGCAGTGAGCTGAGATCGTGCCACTGCACTGCAGCCTGGGTGACAGAGTAAGACTCTGTCTCGGAAAAAAAAAAAAAAAAAAGGAACAAGACTATGTCCTTTGCAGGGACATGGATGGAACTGGAGGCCATTATCCTTACCAAACTACAGCAGGAACAGAAAACCAAATACCACATGTTGTGGGGCCTACTGGAGGGCGGAGGATGGGAGGAGGGAGAGGATCAGGAAAAGTAACTAATGGATACCGGGCCTAATACCTGGATGATGAAAGAATCTATACAACAAACCCCACGACACATTTTACCTATGTAACAAACCTGTGCATCCTGCACATGTATCCCTGAACTTAAAAATAAATAAGTAAATTAATTAAAATAAATCTGCCATAAGGTTCTTTAAAGTGATTGCACCATTTTACACTTCTCACCAGCAGTGTATGAATTGTTCCACATCTTGGCCAAAATTTAGTGTTGTCAGTCTTTTTATTTTAGCCATTCTAGTAAGTGTTAAATGGTATCTGATTGTGATTTCATAGAGCAATTCTATGAAGATTAATGATGCTGAGCACTGAAGAGATTTTCATGTGTTTACTGTGGCCATCTCTATACTTTCTGCGAGGTGTATGTTGAAATCCTTTACCCATATTTTATTGGGTTGTTCAAAATGTTATTATTGATCCATGAGTCTGTTTCTAATTACTAATATTTTTTCTGATTACGGGTCATATTTTTCCGTTCCATTGCATACCAGTTACTTTTTTACTGAATGCCAGATATCCCAGGTATCAGTTTATTGCCACTGTGATACTGGAACTGGATCTTGTAAAAACTTTTCCTTTGTCAGCTGGCGCGATCTCATCCTAGTCAATAGAGAGGGCTGGAGGGACACGAATGGTGTCTTTCAGGTTCATGTGGCTCATTTGCCAAGTTCCTGCAGGTGCCGTCTCTCCAGCACTCGATTCCCACAGCTCTTGGGATTATTCAACTCACTGCTTTCTGGTGACTTTCCCCAGCTCATAGAATTCCACCCTACTCCTGAGCAGATCAATACTCAGCCAAGGACTTGACAGGACTTTGCAGACATCTGGGGTTCTCTCCCTGTACAATTCCCTCCTCTCCAACACTCTGCTCCATATATGATTTCTGTTTCGGCCTCCTCAAAACTCTTTCCTAATTCCTCAACTCAGCAAAGCTGCTTGGTTTCTTTGGGTTCCCCCACTTATGCTGCTGCTTGGCAACTGCATTCAATTGCAAATTGAGTCCTTATACAGGTCACCTTACTTATGTCCTATCTCACAGGGTCACAGTCCTGCACTGCCTGTTGCCCAGTATCTGAAAACAATTGTTTCACATATCTGGTCCAGTTTTCTAGCTGTTGATAACAGAAGAGCAATTCCTTTGGCAGTTACTCTTTCATAGGTTAAGGCAAAAGTCAATTTGCTAATATGTTTTTAAAGAATTTTTTGTCTATATTCATCATAAATATTGGTCCCAGGTTCCCTTTTCTTATAATGTCTTTGTTAAGATTTTGATATCAGGATTATGTTACCTTAAAAAAATGAGAAGTGTTTACTCCTCCTTTCTTTTCTGAAAGCGTTCCTGGAGGATTGCTATTATTTCTTCTTTAAATGTTTGATAGAGTTCACCAGCAAAGCCATCTGGTCCTGATGTTTTCCTTGCATGAAGGCTCTTGTATAACAAATTTAATTTTTTAAATCAATATAAGGATAATAAAGGTCTCCATTTCTTCCTGCATTAGTTTCAGTTGTGTCTCTCTAGAAATATCTCCATTTCATGAATTTATTGGCATAAAATTGTAAATAACATTCCCTTATTAGCTTTTTAATGTCTGTAGGATCTGTAGTGATGTCCCCTCTTTCATTTCTCATATTGGTAATTTGTTTTTTCTCTTTTTTTCTGTTCATTAGTCTAACTAGAGGTTTTTCAAGGGTCTCTTCAAAAAAACTTTATATTTTAGTGATTCTTTTCTTGTTTATCCATTTTTCAGTTTATTTATTTTTCACCCTTATTTAGATTGTTTCTCTTCTTTTACTTGGTTTTTGTTGTTCTTCCAGTTTCTTAAAATGAGAGCTTTGAATACTAAGTTGAAACCTTTATTGTTTTCTAATATAGGCATTTAAAGTATAAATTTTCCTCCAGGCACTGTTTTAGGTGCATCACACAAATTTTGACACGTGTTGTCATTATCATTCAGTTCAAAATTTCCTTATGATTTATTTGACCCATAGGTTGTTTAGAAGTATGCAGGTAAATTTCTATCTGAGGATTTTCTGTGTACCTTGTTGTTATGGATTTTTAATTTAAAGCACTTGGTCAGATGAACTTGGTGGTATTTCAACCCTTTGATATTTACTGTCAACTTTTTGGGGCCAGCATATAATCTACTTGGTGAATGCGCCACATCCTTGAAAAGGATTAACATGATCAGTTAGCAGATGTGGTATTTTATAAATCAATTAGATCCCACTGGATGATAATGTTATTCTAATCTTCCATACTTTTACTAACATTTTAATTTACCTGCTGTTTTAATTACTCACAGAGGGCTGTTAAATTTTCTGCCTAGGATTGTAAACTTGTTTATTTCTTTCTTTATTGCTGTCAATGTTTGCTTCATGCATTGTAAAGCTGGCGCATACACATTTAGGATTCATCTCTCTACTTAATGAATTGATCCTTTCATCATCATGAAACATCCCTCTTTGTCTCTAATACAACTCTTTGTCTTGAGGTCTACTTTTCCTGATGTAATTATAAGCAAATTCGTTTTCTTGTGATTAGAGCTTGCATGACATATCTTTTTCTACTCTTTTATTTCAACTGCCTGTCTTTATGTTTAAAACATGTGTGTCTGGCTTTTGTTATGGTTTGAATGTTTTTGTCCCTCCAAAAATTCATGTGTTGGAAAGTTAATCCCTGGTTAATCCCCGGTGCAACAGTGTTAGGAGGTGGCCTTGTGGGAAGGTGTTTAGGGCATGAGTAATCCACCCTCGTGACTGCATTAAGGTCATTATAAAAGGGCTCCCAAAAGTAGGTTTGCCCTCTTCTGCTCTTCTGTCACATGAGGACGTAGATTTTGTCCCGTTTTGCCCTTTGCCTTTGACCATGTGATGACATAGCAAGCAAGCCTTCACCAGATGCCAGAGCCTTGATGCGAGACCTCCCAGCCTCCAAAACTGGGAGAGACGGAATTTCTGTTGCTTATAGATTATCCAGTCTGTGCTATTCTGTTAGAGCAACATGCAACAGACTAACACGGCCTTCCTTTCAGCTTTCTGTCTCTAAAGTTTCATACAGTCAAGCAGTAAAATCATAAGTGCTCTGAGACAGAAAACTAAAATGTAAGAAATACTTACATAGGTAGAAAATGAATGAGATTAAGTAAATGAGAAATAAATACCATTTCTCCTACAACAGTGGATTTCCTTTCTGAGAACTGAAACTTTGGAATATTTTCAGGAAAACACCACCAAAATCACAATTCCATGCTCATCTGCACTGTGAAAGCTTTACTTCTCAAGAGGAAATTACCAAGCGCTAACTCTAAAGCGAGCAGAGAGAGAGCAGAGCGTAGAGTGACAAACACTGGTTGTGGGTTCAGTGCACCTGGTTCAAGGACCAGCTTGGCCAACAACTATCTGGAGGCTCTGGACAGTCCCCTTTATCTGTCGAGCTTCAGTTTCCTCCACTGAAACACAGGACAAATAAAAACACCTGCCTTGATTAAGTCACATAATTTTTACAAAGAACAAAGAGACAATACATGGGGAAACATTTGTGAACTGTGACATAATATACAAATGCAAGAGCACGCTTCTGTTATGCTGACAGATGCAGTTATTCAGCACACTCTGTGAACCCAACCCATAAAGCAATTGGGACTCATTCATTCTAATTGGATGTAAAATATCACATCTGAGACTGAACCAGAAATCTGTCACAAAATGGTATATGCAAAGAACTCCTAATTATAAGCACCTTTTTTCTGAAAAGCCAAGAATAACAGAAAAATCAACCCATCATTTAAACTTCTTTAAGATTCATTTCTTATTAACTGCTTTTAATTATGATTTTTAAAACCTTTTGTAATAATAAAATCTGGGAGAAACACTGAACAATAGTAAGAAATGCATGTGCACTGCACTTAGGCTTACATGTGGTTCTAGACTAAAAGCTGAGTGTCACCAGCATAAGGAGGGTCTACAAAAATATGCATATGTGCTGTTCCTAAAGCCACATGCAGGGGAGCCTCACAGATCAACTCCATGTGGCCAGCACTTGCTGAGCACGCCCCCTGTGTAAGCTGCCTCTGGGCAAAGCCACTGAGATGCTCCCCAGGCCGAGTCCACCCACACATTAATCCATCCCATTGGCAGGTGCCAATCAACACTCACCACAGACCAGGCCCTGAACTAGCCTCCAAGGGAGTGATTAAACCCAGTTCCCTCCCTCAAGGGGCTCACTGTCAAATAGCAAGAAGAAACCTATCCAGTGAAATCACTGTTCACCAGGACTATGAGAGAAAGGAATGCAAGGTACAGTGAGTCACCAGAGGGGTGGTCTCTTCTCTGAAGAAGGGGACATCAGGAAAGATTCTCCATGAGCTGCTACTGGAGAGCCATCTTGAAGCTAAGCGAAGCACAGATTTATCTCTACTTCCCCTAATTCTCACCAACAGGGCAGTAAAGGAACAATGTCATAAACAAGGACAAGGGTGTAAAGGAGGCAGAAAAGAAATGTCAGCAGAAATCTGAAAGACGGACAGCAGACACAGTAGTGGGAGGCGGCGCAGCAGCACGGACAACAGCCTGACAAGGGGACGACAACAGGGAGCGGCCAACTGAGGACAAAGAACCCCTAGAAAGGGCTGTGTTGGAGCAGAACACAGGAGCAAGCCCACCTACTCCCACCCACACAGTGAGCTCCCCCTACCTCACCCCGCAAATGAACAACTTTAGGATAAAACAAGTTATACGTGACAGGTACTCAGTCACGAACCAGAGTTAGAGTTATCACATCACAAACAATGAATCCCAATGTCATCAAAAATTAAACTGAGAGAATGGGGAAGGAGAAGAGGAAGAAGCACGGTAAGAGAGTTAAACCCTCTGCTTCAGAGTAGAAAGTTAATAAATACGGCTAAACTGTAAAAATCTGCAAAATTACCACAGTATTTAGAAATACCAAGACCAGTACCAGCAGCAACAGCCAAGAGGTACAATCACAGCCTCGTCTCAGAGACGGAAGGCAGGGATGAGGAAGGGTGGGGACGGCGGACTACCCTTTCCAGTGCAAATCTTATAGTGCCTGTTGAGTCTCCCTTATCCAAAAAGCTTGGGATCCCAAGTGTTCAAATTCTGGGTTTTTTCCAGATTTTGGAATATGTGCATATATATAATGAGATATCTTGGGGATGAGACCTAAATCTAAACACAAAATTCATTTATGGTTCATATATACCTTACACATATAGCCTCAAGGTGATTTCATACATTTTTAAAATAATTTTGCCTGTGTGTATACCGAACCACCTAGAAGCCAAGGTGTCACTATCTCAGTCACCCGTGAGGGTAATCTGTGGTCGTCTGGCACCACCGTCATTCCCGACTCTAAATTTACACGCTACCAATAAGCAATCATTTTCTTACACTTATTCCCACATAAGTACTTAACAATAAAAAATATGACCTACCATTAATACAGTGAAAAAAACTGTTCAGAGTAGCTAAGCGCCACGGCAGCCTCCCCAAAACACCCGCGTCCACTGCGAAGCAACAGCGGCAACAAACAATGGCGGCTTCCAGTCTCCATCTACGGTACTGGGTTTCCATTAAAAGGTTCCTGGACACTGCGGGTTTTTTGCTTTTCTCAATGAGAAGAAACATCAGAAGCAGTTGAGGGACCGGGAAGTGAGTGCTCTAGGGATGAGAAGGCATTCTGCCCGGTGGGTTTTTTAAATGTTTCCTCTGGAGTCATCTGTTCATTAGCGACAGTTTTTGTCTTTTAAGTGTCTCTTTGATTTTGTAAATTGATGTGATTTCTTGCTCTGCTGTGAACACATGCTGCCCTAGCCCTTCAGTAAGCCTGTCGCACATTTTCCTATGTCATCTGTAGGTGCTTTTTCTACAGTGTGAATGTCATCGTTTTCATCGTCACTATCATCACAGTTACCTCGACTCAAAAACATTTTTGCTATTTCAACATCTACTGATGGTTAACAACTGGTACCTCATTTATCGATGCTGAGGACTTCTTTGATATCCACTTCTTCCAATGGTTAACAACTGGTACCTCATTTATCCACGTTGAGGACTTCTTTGATATCCACTTCTTCCAGCTTTCTGATGAACCTTGAAGGTGTATGTAAGGAGGTCAGACATCACTTTTGTCTCGCTTGACACGCAGAATCCTTCAAAGTCACCACTTTGTTCATCATCATCACTGAACACACAGTCACAGCCCAGAGACTGTGTCAGGCATGCACAGCTGTTTGTTTTGTCACTGTGTTCCAAGTGCTGGCAGCAGCAGATACAGCATCCTTCGTGCTAAACTCCTTTGGACAACCTTCCAAACCCACGCCGCCTCTGTTCACTGCCACTGACATGCGGCCTGAGAAAGTGTTTGGATATCGATTCTTCATTGATCTACAAATACTTGGTCATGTGGCTGAATTAATAAAGTCAGATCTCGGGGGAAATACATGGCATAAACATTACTATTGTTGAGAATTTCAGCTGGAGAAGAAGCAGAACAGCTGTCATGAAATGACAAATCCTGCAGTCATCATCCAGTCCAGGCTCCCTGCAATGAGCACAAGCCACGGATACAAAACGTTTGTGAAGTGAATCAGAAAAGATGTCCTTGGTGATCCATGCCTTTGTGTGAGCATAATAAAGGACTGGTGAGAAATCCACTCCTTGAAAACAGCAAGGATACAAGCTTTTGCGGATCACAGCAAGTTTACGCTTCCGCATGCCTGCTGCATTAGCACGTCCCAGCACAGTGATTCTGTCCCAGGATCCTGAATTCCTGAAGGGGCTGTCTCATCAGCTGTCGTCAGTATCTTTCTGGGGCAAGAACACCAAAGCAATGATGGTTCATCAGCACTACAGACTTGTTCCGGCATCAGCGTCTCATTAGAGATGATCTTGGCAAACTAAGGAATTTCTCCACCGCTTCGTGATCAGCACAAACTTTTAAACATGTAATGCCTTATCTAGTCTTAATTTCTGCAACCAGCCTGCACAAGCGTCACAGTTCCCTTTAACTTTTAGTTCACGGCGAGAGAGCTTTGCTTGCGGCTTGACAGGTAAGTATTGTTAAGTGGATGTGTTCACTGTGATGCTGATGGATTCACTCTCTCAATACACAATCAAGATCTTCATTTTTGGGGTCATGCACGGTGGCCCACACCTGTAATCCCAGCACTTTGGGAGGCCGAGGTGGGCCAATCACTTGAGGTCAGGAGTTCAAGACCAAACTGACCCAACATGGTGAAACTCCATCTCTACTAAAATACAAAAATTAGCCAAGCAGGGTGGCACGCGCCTGTAGTCCCAGCTACTCGGGAGGCTGAAGCCGGAGAATCGCTTGAACCCAGGAGGAGGAGGTTGCAGTGAGTCAAGATTATGCCACTGCATTCCAGCCTGGGTGACAGGGTGAGACTCAGTCTCAAAAAATAGATAAAATAAAATGTTAAAAGATCTTTATTTTTTGGCTTTATGCACTGGTTTTTAATTTTTCATTAACTTCTATCCATCAATTTTGGCACAGAACTTCAACGGTTTCTCCTTCTGATTCTTCAGGTCCCATATGGTGGTCATTCCAACACCACACTCTTGGGTAAGACGTTTCACTTATACCACAGTCCAGTTTCTCCAACAGCCTGACTTTTCTGTGCTACAGATAAACATCAATGCTCCTTGTTCTTATCACTGTTACCCACAGGGGTATCTACAGGTCTTTTTTGGCATTTTCAATAGTATCTTTACGCCCCAGAACAAAGAATAAGCAAAAAGCCACAGTGAGTAATGCACAAAGGCCTCGCTCATGGGGGGCTTCAGGGGGAACCGGCCCTTGGTGTGTCCAATGCACAAGTGTGGTCTTATTACCCCCTGTGGACATGCCTGTGCAGGGGAACCTGGACGTGCGCAGACAAGACACATCACAGCTGAAGGGGCTGGAAGGCTCTCATTTCCCTTGGGGATACTGATAAACTGTGTGTTGTGCACCTAAGAGTTCACATGTGATTTCACATAAGATCGGGTGAAGAATTGTCTACCTGTGGTGTCAAATCAGTGCTCAAAACGTTTCAGACTTTGGAGCATTTCAGATTTTAGATTTTTGGATTATGGATGGTCAACCTACACTACTCCATTTTTAAAACCAGGTACATAAATGACTTTGTAAAATAAATATCTGACCTAAAACTAACCAAGTAAGGTATATGTCAAGGACACTGCAGCTAGAGAGGAAGCAGCACAAATAGAAGCACAGAGTGTGAAGCAATAAAACATCTGGCCGTCACTGCAAGAGCTTAACACAGTGCACCCATCCAGAGGGTGGAGATGGGGGGTGCCTGCAAGAAACAAGACTGGAGAGGAAGGCAGGGCCTGGATCCTACAGAGAGGCTGGAACAAGTGCCAACTACCTGGATTTATACACACAGGTGCTGAGGAGACGATGGGGATTGGGAGACAGACGTTTGGCAAAGATTTCAGAGGTATGACCTGGTGTGGGTTCGGTGAGAACACCACCAGTATTTGGACAGATGCCACAGGTCTTGCTGGGTGACTTGGGAGGTGAAAGTCAAGCACAGTAATGGGACGCTCATAACAACCAGAAACGGCAGAGCCCAAATGGGAGCCAGCAAACCCCTAGGCCTGAGTTACTCACTCACTCACTCACTCAGTTAGTCGCGCCGCCAACACTCAACACACAGGATGAACTCGGTATGGGCCGGGCACTGTCCTGCAACAGAGGTGGGAATCCATCCAGCCAGGAGCTGCCCACAGTACCCCCTCAGGTCCCCAAAACAGTGCAGGTACACCTAGAAGCAGACTACACCCCCATCGCCCTCAGGCTTTCAAAATGGAATAATTAACTTTCTGAAAAAGGCTATGTTTCTTCTTAGGTGAAAATAGGGGGCAAGAGAAAACCACCAATCCAGAAGACGATGTTTCAACATTTATCTGCTGAATTGTGTGCTCCTTACCAATTTGTTTGTGCAGAAGGCTGAATGTCAGAGGGGAAAGTACAGCAGACCTGAGAAATACGTCTGTTCTTTTCCTCTCCAGCCTTTGGCAGATTTCAACAAGGTTTCATTTCCACAGACAGAGCTAGGAGGGAAACTGGTTTTCCCCGATCAGGTGATACAGTTAAATGAGCCTTTCGGAAGGTGTTCTTTCTGCAGGATCCTGGAGGCCAAACCGCAGCAAGGGATGGTGGCTGCTCTGTCTCTGGTTCCACCGCAGGACCGTTAGAGAGCCATGGATGCTCGTCACCTGGCAGCTTTTCTAGAGAGTTATCGGAGTCTAGGCTTCGTGACCCTTAATTCCTACCATTAACATAACAGAGTTTTTCAAAATAACTTCTCTAGCTTTAACTTCTTCTTTTATTTGAAAGTTGGCGGGGGGGGGAGGTGTGTGTGTAATTTCAGGCAGCTTCTGGTTACAAATAGGAAGGAATATGCACGTGGAGGCATCAGGACTGTCCGAAAAGGTGTTGGACAAACGCTCCTCTAGGCCATGTGCTGTGCTGAACCCCAGGGAGGCAAACAGCTACCTGAGTGAATAAACACAAGGAGGGGGCCCAGGGACAAGTCGAGAGGCCTCGTACAATGCTAAATGCTGAGCTAGAAAAGGCCTCGCAGAGGAGGCTCTATGCCTCTGGAAATAAGAGATGTCCGTGAGGCCAGCAGACAGAATCATGGAGGGGGAGCGTCTGAGAAAGCTACGCAGGCCAGAGGCAGGTGCAGCCCAGGCTGGGGGAAGGAGGCATTTTAAGGGAAAAGCTGAGAGAGACGTGGGGGCTGAATGAGGCTCCTGAATGACAGAAATGCTTTTGTTTTGTGTAGAATCATATCGCATGACCCCTTTGGTTTCCAAAACACTTTTAAAACCCCATTATGGGGCTCTAATTAAATCCTAATTGGGATAAACACAATGACCAAGAAAGTACATCAAATGACAAGGTTAAATACTAGAGGTGGCTAGTTGCTGAGATACCAAATAGACCAACTTATCCTGACCAGTCAGAACCCAGCCAGCCTGAAAGAAACGGGATCAAAGGGAGCAGGGCTCTGAGCTCACTGCTCAGGTGGCTTCTGTTCCTTGGTCAGTTGGAATTAGTATGCACCACCTGTGTCACCAATGCAGTGCGTGATCAGAAGAGACATTCCGAATTTACTACTGGCATTTCTGTACGTCTCCTGCCCCTCCCCCTCCCTCCGAGGCAAGCCCTGCTCATTCTTGGAACATCATCTCCTCCATGAAGCCTCCAGCTCCTCCTCACATTGTCTTGGAGAGCGACCACCTGGAGAGCCACCTCCTGGCTGCTTGTCATGGGTGCCCATCAGACTCAAGGCCCTGGGAGGACGGGGCGCATGCTGTGGGCACCTAACCTGTGACCAGTGTGACCACAGAAAGAGAAGTGAGAGTTGCTCCACTCCTCCAGGAGGGCAGCTCCTGCTGGGGCAGCCATGCCACGCTTACCCTGTGCAGACTATGGCAACTGCAGTGGTAAAACCTGGGCAAGATGCTTTGGAAGCCCATGGACCAGAGGCACTCTACCTACAGGCAGAATTTCTAAAACAGAAATTTCAATTTAGAAATTTCTAAAAGTGGGTCCACGGTGCCTCTTCAAGAGACTGTCCCCTTTCCTCCCATGCTCCCCAGTCCTGCATCCCAGAATCAGAGGTCCCCTCCATTCCAGAAAGCCCCAGCATCCGGCCTCTCAGCTGCACCTCCCAGGGTGGGGCCTCCGCCCTGCCACAGCCTCCTCTCTGCTTCTCTATGGCCACAGCAGGCGATCCACCACCCTTCTGGGCTGCTGCCTTGGATGGGAAACCCCCTACACCCACCCCTGCAGACCCTCAGCTTGCAGCACTCCCACCCTGTCTCCAAACAGCCAATTCCCACAGCCCCGCTCTCACTGGCTGGTTCCCGGGGCTGAACAGCACTGAGTGGAAGCAGGTGCTTCACTGGGAGAATGGACTCGGGAGCCATTTTCAACCAAGGTGGCAGGCTCTGGACAAGCCACAGAGACAAGCATGCATACATGCCCTAAGAACAGAAGTAAGAGAGGACTGAGGAAGGCCGGTGGCAAGAGAAAATCTCCAAATCTCATCTCACTGCCAATTCCACCACCAGCACCTCCATCTGCAACCATTCAAGCCTCTCCTGCCCACAGCCTCCCTGGGCCACTGTCAACTTCACACACCCACGATTTACAGAGGACCCATTTCGTGAGGGCCAGGCACCCCAGGGGGTGCTAAGAGCGAGAAGACCTCACGGAGCTGGGGAACAAAAGCTGACATTCACTGAGCACCTGCTGTGGGCCAGGTTCCATCCACTGTTCATCCAATCTTCACATCCACTCACTAATGCATGAATGATACACCGTTCCAGCCAATCTTCACATCCACTCACGAATACATCAATGTCATCACTGAGGGCCAGGGGAGTGCAGCCACTTGCCTGAAGCCACAAGGCCAAGGAGGCCACACAGAGGCCCCAGTATGCTGTCCTGACACCACATGCTCAGTCCCTCCCAGAAGCACAGGAAGGGACAAACAGGGCCAGGGACTGTGCTCTGTGCCTTCCACACATGTTCTCATGGGATCCTTAGGCCAAGGTGAAAAGTCAGAGTCAAACTGGGTCAACACCGCCACAGCCAGAGAGAAGCCGAGCGGGCTGAGGAAGCCCACCTCCCACCTCACTGTCAGCCACGCCGAAACGACTGCTCAGAGCCCCAGCGCGGCCGGGATACACAATTCTGAGTTTGCCCATGGGTTCTGAGCAGGTGGGCGTGAGGTGAGGGCAATAGCTGCCCTCCTCCCTCTCCTGGGAGGTGCACAATTCTGGCCAGTAGAACATGGGCACCGTGGGCCCAGGTGGCCACCCCAGTGAGAGACAGAATCTGAGGATGCAACGTCCTCAGAGACAAATTCAAGAACCACAGGAGAAGCCAGGCCATCCACTCCCAAAATCCTGCAAGTTCTGAATGAAGGGGAGGCCCCCTGGGGTCTCCGGCCATCTGGGCTGCTCACAGAGGACAGAAACCTGCAAGCCACAGGTAAAACACACAGTGAGGCCGCCTGCGCTAGA
The DNA here is from genome assembly GCF_003255815.1 of Theropithecus gelada. NCBI lineage: Eukaryota > Metazoa > Chordata > Mammalia > Primates > Cercopithecidae > Theropithecus > Theropithecus gelada. Next base: position 3,729,129 of record NC_037678.1, read on the forward strand.
CGCTGGCCATGCTATTAGATTTTTAAAACCCGAATAGACGAATGTTTTAAAAGGAATGAAAAAGTAAAACAGGGACATATTTTATTCTAGAAACTGTCCTACGATTAACTAAGTCATTTTATGTGAGACAAAACACAATTCTAAAAATTGAGTTTATAATCCCAGCACTTTGGGAGGCCGAGGCACGGTGGATCGCTTGAGCCCAGGAGCTCCAGACCAACCTGGGCAAAAGGGTGAAACTCCGTCTCTACAAAAAATAAAAAAATTAACCAGGCATGGTGGCGCACACACAGTCCCAGCTACTTGGGAGACTGAGATAGGAGAATGGCTTGAACCCGGGAGGCAGAGACAGTGAGCCAAGATTGGCCAGGGCAACAGAGCTGGACCCTGTCTTTAAAAAAAAAAAAAAAAATTTAATTTATTATCTGTTTTCAAATGTGCCTTCACCAAAAGAGCTTCTTAGAACGAGCAGAGCCTCCCCCAAAGGAAGTGGAAGCTGATGTGCACCTTCTCCCTCTGCCCCACACCCTGTAACCCCCACTCACTGCCACAGGAAACACTCATGTAATTTACACTCGAGCCCGAGATGGCCTGACCTGCTCACTGCTCCAGGAGACCCATCTGGCAGCAGGACCCTCCCTCAGTGGTCCCAGAGCCAGTCTCTAGGACAGATGTCACCACAAGACGCCGGCCGTGCCAGAGCCAGGAAGGGGTACAGCACAGCGCAGACTTCTATCTAAAAGGATTCTGGTCCGCGCGGGCACGTGGGCCTTTTTTTTCTCATCATTTGTTTTTGTTTTGCTTGAATTTGCTAGTTTTAACAGTCATGTGCAACGCACGTAGAATTCTTTTATTTTTAGTAATTTACCACAGTGAACGCACCCAAATCATAGCAGGAAAAACAAATCCTATTAGGAGAATAACTCCTCTACCCTACTCGGCGGTGGGTGTCCTCCCTCTCCTTAGCCCTTCCATCTGGAATGGCCGAGGCCACCTCTCCCAAGAAGCGCTTGAAGCACGCCGGCCAGCGCATCGCTCAGCGCTCCCCCTCGGTCCACCTGCTCTTCTGTAGGAGCGAGGTCTCCTCCCACAGTCAGCGGGGAAGCATCGGGAACGCCTGCAGGCGCCTCTGCAGGGACACGGATGGCGTGCGTTCCCGCGACTACTTCATCATAAACATGGAACGTGGCTCTGAGGCCCAGCTCAGTCATCCCTGAGAAACACATGGATCAGAGCTGGGGGAAGGGGTGTTCGCCACAAGAAACAAAGCCTGCTGGCCCAGGGCGGCGGGCCTGCTGTCGGCTGCCACCAGCCTGGTGCTCACGGCAGCCAACTAAAAAAATAAAAAAAATAAAAAAAATAAAAAAACCAGTATTGAGTGTCAAGAGTCTTGGATATCAGTAACAAAAACATGAGTAATCCAATTAAAACTGGGCAAAGGGTATGAATAGGCATTGCTTCAAAGAAGATATACAGACAGACAATAAGCATGGGAAATGATTCTCAAACTTAAGAGCCATCCGGGAGCTCAAAACCACAATGAGATACCCCTTCACGTGAGGATGGCAACAACGTTTAAATGTGGGATCACAAGAGGACGGCGACAATGTTTAAATGTGGGAAGACCAGAGTCCTCGTGCATTGCTGGTGGGAAGGTAAAACGCTGCGGCAGCTGCAGGAAAGTCTGGCAGCTCCTCGCAAGGTTCACCATGGAGTTACCACGTGAGCCAGCAGCTCCACTCCTTGGTATATCCCCGAGAGAAAGGAAAACATGACTGCAAAAATGTGTGTATGAATGTCCATAGCAGCAGTCTGCATAATAGTCCAAAAGTGGAAACACCCCAAATGTCCATTCACTAACAGTGGATGAATAAAACACAGCATATCCATTCAATGGAATCTCATTTGGCCAAAAAAGAATGAAGCAGGCGTGCTGCAACCCAGATGAGCCTTGACAGCCCCATGAAGGGAACGGCGAGCCAGTTTCAAAGGCCACAGATTGTGTGATTCCACTTATACGAATCCACAGAGACAGAAAGCAGACTCCTGGTTGCCTGGGACAGGGGGAAGGGCTGGAGGAGTGGGGAACGATTACTAATGGGTACAGGGTTTCCTTGTGAGGTGATGAAATTGTTCTGAAATTGACTGTGATGACAGTCACACAACTCTGCAAACACACTAAAAACTATTGAATTGTACACTTTAAATGGTGAACTCTATGGTACGTGAATTACATCTCAATAAAGATGTCTAAAAAGAGTCTAGAATAAGGATGTTTTAAGGACATTTATAAGCCCAACTACCTTCTCAGAAGGCAGCTCTCGGAAACAGAGGCCCTTTGCTGTGGGACTACAGCGATGATGGGCTTTGATGTGCAGCTTTTGGGTCAGAGCTGAGGAGGGCTGAGCAGCCCCACCCAGGGGCAGCAGGGATTTCAGTCTGGATGGTGCTTCCTGGATGGCGAGACGGCAGCAGAGCAAAGAGAGCTCTCCCAGGGACTCCAGGCCTGGTTACACTAATATAAATCTTCGCAAAGGATTGATGTAAACGGTTGTGTTGTTCTGTTTTTTTGTTTTTAACTGGAGAGGGCTTGAGGTTGGCATAGGGCAAACCAAACCTGCCTGGGAAGACACCGTGACCCCATGATGCCCACAGCCTCCCTTCCACAGGGGCACCCCACACATGGGAAACACAGGCATTCTGGGGAACACTCCAGCCTTCATCAAGCAAGAAATAGGCCTGGAGGCAATTCTATGACTAGACCTCATGGGGAGAGATGCCTCTAGCTCGCATCCCAACCTCATTTAAAATGCTTGCACCCTCTGAGCCAGTAATTTCATTTCTGGGAATCTGTCCCAAGGAAATTATCCAAAATGCAAACAAATATTTATGTAGAAAGATGGTCATCACAGCATTATTTATACATCGAAAAAGATATGATCTAAATGTCTAATAATATGGAAGTGATTAGAGCTATATCCCATTTGTCGCTGACAGGAAATCAAGAAACAGACCCGAAATGTTTAAGGGAAAACCTTGGCCTTTCAAAGTCTATAGCAAGGAAAGGCAAAGTGCAACTAATCTGCACGTCCAGTACCAGCCCCCACCCCCACTCTTGAAAGAGAGCCCTAATCATTTGTTAGTCACTTCACAAGGCCTAATTACACTGTTTTTTCCTTCAATATCATTGATCTCACAGCCAATGTTGCATGGCATTTAATTAAAGGAAAGGCTACTGCTATTTCATGTTAAAAAATGTAAATCCTTTCAAACAAATTAGAAGCTTGAAGTTCACATTTTTACTTTCCAGTACGACTCACTCGGCCTCTTATAATTTCAGCATTAAAACATATACAGCAGGACTCAGCTCAAGCCCCTTCTGAGGTTAGCAGCCTTTGTTGATAATAGTACCTGGCAGCAAGTTACTCCATTTCTTAACAGGCAGAGTCAATAACAAGATTGGCTTCAGCAAGGATAATCATTCTGATGCTACGATATGTAAATATTAATGGGGCAGCCGTGCAGAGGCTCCTGAGACAGTTTTCCACCGCATCCACGCTTTGGGTAGGGCCCTGGCATCACAAGACCTCTCTGGCACGTGCTGTACTCCAGGTTCATCACTCCCACACCTGTCACCCTGTAGAAGCCCCCGGATCAAACCTCAGGGGACATGCAGAGGAGAGGCGTAGCCTCTCAGCACTGCCGAGGGACTCCCTCTGCCCACTTTCCTTCCGTGGCTCTGGAGGCCAGCATGCACACGCCTAACTGTCACACGTGACTGAGAAATCCACCAGACAGGAAGCTGGATACACAGAAAGGCTAGAGAGAGTCTTGTCCGTGATAAGCTCAATTAATTTTAGATAAGTATGCAATGTAATTATGAAGGCAAAGCAACATAATCCCACAGTCCCCTGCATATAATTTCAAATATAAGGCACAGAAGCACAGAAGAAAGGCTCAGATGGCAACGAAAGACCCCGGGACAGTCAAGAACTGACCATCAACCTCCCCTGCTGGCCCACAACCCACACGGCACGGCCAGGCTTGCTTTATCCTGCAGAAGCCTGATCTGGTGCCCCAGAGCGCTTCTGTCTAAAACCCCATCAGTCCTGGATTTCTACCCAGCAGCTCACTGCTACTCCGTGAAAGGGACGGCATGGATCCCACCCTGACTCCCAGGCTGCACACGGTCACTGCTACCCCATACTGGCACAATCACTCCCTTCCTGCACTCATGCCAGCAAGAGCTGTACCTGCTTCCAGGCCCCTCTGAACCCCAACCACAAGCTCGTGGTCTGCACCTCCCACGTCCCCGTGCTCCTAACTCCTGGTGGTATCACTGCACAGACGAGGTGCTGAGGAAGGTTTGTTAAACAGAACACAAAAAATAACAATATGAAACCCTCCACCTGTCTAGTGAGATGGGCAAGAAAGAAGGGCTCTGGGTAAGCTAGATTTCAGTGGAGTGCCATTCACACTCTGTATTATGTATAGGTAAGGGGACCATACAATGTACCGTCCAAAGCAGACACCTTGGGCACAAGTAATAATTATCCTAGGACAGCAGGGGTAAACCAGCACCTCAGCCTCTGATCAACCTGTGTCCACGGCTCTGCATAGGTGCTTTCGGTAGCACAGGTGCAGGAGGCTTCCTGGTAGCACTGGGCCCATAGAAAACGGGTGGAAAGACACCGTCCAGGCAAAGAAAAATATTAATCACTGTTACTTATTATTAACTATTATAATGGCTACTACCTTGCCATCTATTGTGTCACTGGAGTATTCTGTTTTCGCATATATTTCAATAGTTACTGTTCACAAGTATTAGGCAGAGATTAATAATGAACCGGAGGACCAGCAGGTTCCTATGTCTGGATGGAACAGAGGATGAACAGGTAATCAGGAGTCCGATGAAGAAGGGCATTAAATATCAGGAGTGTGATCTCTGTCCTGCAAGCGACGGGGAGCTGTTAAAGCAGAGGTGAAAGCCACGTTTCAATGTGATTCACCTCCTGCCAGGACGTGGAATGCATCGCAGGGGAAGACGGAAGCAAGGAGACTTGCTGAGAAGCTACTTCAATGCCTGGGCAGAGATCATAAAGGTGTGATCTAGGGCAGACCCATCAAAGCCAGGAAGGAAAGGCTGAAGGAATTAGCGCAAGAACATGCGGAAAGAACAAGAACGGGTGGGGGTGGGCTTCAGCAATAACTAGACATGGGGACAGAGAGAGGCCAAAATGACAATGACCAAACATTACCCTGGAGAGGAGGATTAGCACCATCTATGATGTAAACAGGAAGTTGAGGGGGCGGCTTGTTCAGTGGAGGAGGAGCAGGGAACGGGAAGGGGCAGGAGAGAAGGGATGTTGAGGCTGTGCAGCAGCGTCTGTGCCACGCACTGGTTTCCACGTGACAGTCTGTCGTCCTGGACAGCAGTTCCCATCCCCAGTTTACAAATGAGGAAGGGCAACTCGGGGGCCTGACTCTCAACCAAAGTCCATGATCTTCCTATCACACGTGACACGTTTCTCACAGGGAAAGTCCCAAGACAGTGCGGTGGGCACCTCCGGAAGACAGGGACACTGGGCAAGGAGGCTCAGGGGTGCGGAAACGCAGGTGGAGTCCCAACCAAGGAAGAGCGTGTTAAAAACAAGAAGTCCGGAAACGCACATGGGTGTGAAGGAGAAAGAGAGCCCACTCACAGGGGACACTCAGAGACAGTGGGGGAGCATCAGAGCAAAATGTCACAGAACACTAGGAAAAAAGTTTTCACGAAGTGTCCATGGGTGCAAAATGCCCCTGAGGTCAAGCGGCATGGCTGAGAAAGCAACCCCTGAAACAGAAAAGAGCCGCACGTGCCGTCCGGCACTGCCCGCGCCCAGCTCTGTGCCCATCACTCCGACCGGCCACCACACACCGTCCGGCACTGCCCGCGCCCAGCTCTGTGCCCATCACTCCGACCGGCCACCATGTGCTCACTGCTGCGTCTCCGGGGCCCAGCAGACGAGGCCCTGCCTCGAGTGAGTGCTCAGTAAGTATCTGTTGAACAATGAACCTCTTCCCTTCTTCATCTATAAAATTGATTTAATTAACTTCTCGGTTCTCGTTCCACTCTCAAGTACAACGAGGCAAATGTGGCGTCTTTGGTGGCCAGTTTCAGCAAAGTGAGTGAAAACCAGATTTTAAGGGAAACAGCACTTAAAGAACACTTCCGAATCTCACGCCATCCCTCACGGCAGCTGACGTGAAGCTCTCGCTCCTGCGCACGGAGCCTCTATTGGAGGCTGGAGGAAATCCTCGAAAGAGTCACGGCCAGCCACGTGGGCACAGAGCCAGGCATGGGGCCAACCCTCATGTAAAGAACATTTTTTCAAATGTTCAAGACGTCCTGCGCCCATCCTTCCGTGGTACATCCTGTAGCACATCCTGAAGGAGGCAGCTTCATGCCTCTCGCCTGCTTTCAACATTCCCAAGGTTCTGCTCAGATCCTAGAGGTGCCTCTGTCACCCCTGCCCCACCACAGCAGGTGAGAAATGTGACCAGGCTGGGGTGCTGATGGAGCATGAAAGGATGGACGAGGGGAGGCAGAGCCGAGGACGAAGGCAGAGAGCGGCAAGTGCTTTGGAAACACACTCAGATGCTCAGCAAAGGCCCTGTCATCCTCTCAGGCCTCCATCTTTCCACAGACAACTGCCTGCTCAGCTCCTGGTCTTAAAAGGCCTCCAAAGTGTCCCCTCAGCAGGAAGGGCTGCAAAGGAATCATGCTCCCAACAGGAGCAGCATCGGAGGTCACAGTGTGCAGGCAACGGACTGTCGTCCAGTCCCACAAGAGCCAGGGGACCCAAACCAGGCTCTTTAGGCAATACATGGATGGACCTCAGTCAGCAGAGATGCAGAAAATGCCAGTGACATGGCGCTCCGGGACAGGCAGGCTCCGAGCACAGGGAGATGGGCAAAGCGCAACTCTGCCTACAGGAGCTCGTGATGCAGCCAGGAAACAGCCAACCTTCCACAAGGCGAGATGGACGAAGCTCAGACAGAGACGCAAGCAGGAGCAGAGAGCCAGGAGTCAACAGACTCAGCAGGAGTCTGATGTGAGGAAAAGGGTGGGCACTGATGGTCAAAGGCATCAAGAAGGAAGCCAGATGAGTGAAGTAGGACAAAGGCAGAGGCCTCGTGGAGCCAGAACCACGAACAAGCCTTCAACCCGGTATGACGTTTCCAGCGGCAGATTCGTCCACCCCTGAGAAAACAAGGACCTCACGCCACTGAGATTCAGACAAACGTTACCATGATCCCAAATACAGACGCAAGATTCCGTAAGTCTCATAACGTTGTGCTCAGCCTCAAGGGAGTGGGTACCAAGGGATCAGCATGTGAATGGTGTCGCTGAAGAAACAGGTCAGACCACAGACAGGGGCACACGCAGCAGCAGCAGCCACCCTGCGGTTCTGGAAGACGGAGGTGCTAAAGTTCTCTGCGGGCAGGGAAGCCGGGAGGCCCTGGAAGGGGAGGGAGGCTCCGAAGAGCTTCAAGGCACCCTTTCTTCTGTATTTCTCTCACTCACTTTGAGAAGGACAAACCAGCAAGGGCTCACAGAGATACCAGGCCACTGTGGTGCCCATGATATCCCCCCAAATAGCTCAGCAGCCGCAGCACGCATGGGAAAGACAGCTGACTCCCAGAAACCACCAGAGCTGCACGGCTGCCTGCGGCGCCCCTGAGCCCCACCACAGTGCCCACGAAGCATCTTCCCCGCCACAGTGCCCACAAAGCATCTTCTAGGCCCAGTTTGTCCAAGGAAAAGCCTCATGTCTTCATCAAATCCAAATGCACAACAAAACCAGAGGCTGCCACCGGCTCGTGGCCCCTGCCTCTTAATGTTCCCTACTTTGACCAACATTACATTCACGGCAGAAAGACAGAAAGAGCACACCCCTATTAAGAGCCTAAAACTCAACTGCCACCGTGTGCTGAGCCATGCACCCCTTCCTAGCCCTGCCAACCACAATCAACAAAGAGCTATGGAGGTCGCTAAGTACCTCTGAAATTCCATTTCCGATTCTTCTCCCAATGGCACCTCTTCCCATCTGAAGACGGGATGAGGAATTCTAATCGCTGCACTAAATCCCGATGGCTCACACAGGCCACAGAGGAGAGCTCCCAGGACTCCTTGTACTCTGTCCTTATTGGGGCAGAGCAGCCAGGACCAGGAAAGAGCACCAAAGCAAACCATTTCAAACAACCTGGGTCAGCGCCTTCTCAAACCATCGAGGGTCTCCTGCCTCAGGGCCGGGGACAGGCCGGCACCAGCAGGCTCTCGGGCACAGGCACTCAGGCACTAAGCTCTGGGGAGCCTCTCTGGCTAGAAGGGGTCTCTAGAGATGAGTGCAGCAGCGGGAGGGGCTCTGTGACCTGAGAGCGATGCCTGCCCCAGCCCGGGTTTGAACCCTGGAGGTGATGTCAGGTAGGCATACGGTGAAAGTCAAGCCTGTTCAGCTGTGTTTTGTGGTCTAACACTATTCCTCACCTCTCCGACAGACTGAAACCTCTTTGAGGGCAGAGTCTCTTCTGGATCCCCTTAGGGACATCCCATGGCAAAGCCAACAGGTATATGTTTTGAGTTTTTTTATTGAGACATAATTCACAAACCATAAAATTTAACATGTAGGACTCAGTGGTTTCCAGTATTATGCAGAGCTGTGTGACCGTTACCACTGTAATCACAGAACATTTCCATCACCCTATACAGAAACCACGTGCCTGTTCACCATCACTCCCCACCCCCTACAACTACCGATCCACTTTCCGTCTCTATGGATTTGCCTGTTTTGCACATTTCATATAAATAGGAGTCACACAATATGTGGTCTTCTGTGAGTGATTTACTTCACTTAACATAACGCATTCAAGGTTCATCCACTTATTCCTTTTTATCACCAAATAATATTCCACTGTCTGGAGAGACTCTGTTTGTTTATCCATTCATCTGTGAGAGACACTGAATTGTTTCCCCTTTTCTGGCTACTATGAAAAATGCCGCTAAGAATATTCACGTACAAGCCTGTTTGTGGGCATGTGTCTTCATTTCTCTTGGGAATATACATACCTAGGAGTCCCGCTGCTGGTCACGTGGCAGCTCTTCGTTTAACTGTCTGAGGAAACCTCAGGCTCTTTTCCACACCAGCTGCATCACTGTATGTTCTCAGCAGCGGCATATAAGGGTTCTGATTTCTCCACGCCCTTGCAAACATTGGTTAATGTCTTTCTTTTTCTTTTTGGCCTTTTTTATTATAATCATCCTAGTGGGTGCAAGTGGAACATTTTTGGAATGGGATAATAGTTAGTTCCCAAAATTTTGGATCTAGTTTTAAACCTTCCCAAAAGGGTTCTGCACACCACATTTGCATGTGTGAATTTCTAACGCACGCGCACACACACACACACACACAGCCACCAGGCTGGCATCAGGTGCATGACAATGCCAGGGGATGAGACATTTCACAGTGTACCTCAAAGGCACCCACAACCCCACGGCACACAGCAGCCTGTCTCCTGAGAGACAGGGCAGACAAGAGGCCCTCCTGTGTGCCCCTCAGCACTCATCTCCATCCCCACTGACCTGTAAGCTCCAGAGGCACGTGGCCCCTGCCTGCATCCACCATGCACTCCAGCACACAGCAGGAATGCAGTCGAGCTGCTCCACAGACACACACCCAGGAAGGAAGGGCTATGTCCCCACAAACGCAGCAGCTGTTCCAGGGGCAGCTAACTTCCTCCAGATGTTCCCCAGATAGCAACCACGACTAAACTAAAATATCATCACCAGCTGTCTTTTGCCCAAGTTCATCTAAACCAACCTGGCTAAATACGTAACTAACAAGAACAACTTAAGTGAAGACAAAGAAGGCATGTTCGGAAATCCACCAGCCACGCAGCACAGAAAGAGCACTCATGACCGAATGAGAGAAACTACGGTACCAGGCGACGGTCACGGTGCACGGCAGAGCTGACACTTGTATCTGGCACCTCATTTTGTCGTTGCTAGCTGAAGACCCCCAAAAGTTGCACAACCGATCCAAGATCACTCCATTAGAGAAAAGCGGAGACAACAAATGAAATCGGGTTGTGTGACCCACATTTCCAGGTGTCCCTTTGCCTGCTGCCCACTGCCCAGCCTCTCCCAACAATCCTTGCAGGCTGGGATGAGAGTAAAAAGATAGATGAACATGTCCAGCCCAGGACATGTGACTTGACTTAGCTGTTCTCTAATAAAGATGACAGAAACTGTGTCTTAGTCAACAGCAGGTTCAGTGAGGACCAGAGCGCGTGGAAGCTGTCCTGGGAGGTAATGGGATCTGAGGCCTCCACTAGTCAGTTCTAGAATTTCGCAGAGAAACACTGAGAGACAGAAAGGTGTCCAGGAGGAAGGCGGTTGGCAGAGGGCCTTGAAGGCAGGCTGGGGCTGCATGAGCAACGGCAGGTCACCCACAGAGCAACCTGCCAATTGGAGACCCACGTGGACAGAAGCATCTACTCCAGCAGCCAAGGCCAGGCCAATGGGGACAACCTGCAGGCAGACGGCATCGCCACAGAAGAACTGTCCGGCATCGGAATAACAATGGCCGCAACCAGGCACTCTGCCTAGAGCATCACATAAATTGTGAGATAGCCCCTCCCGACAGAGGAGGTTAAGTACTGTAACTAGCTACTAAGCGGTGAATCCAGGATCTGAGGGTGATCTGTGAACCGTGTGTCACAGAAATGGCTCAAACAGAGATGGAGACGGGGAGGGGAGGGTGCACTGGTTAAGGGTCTCCACAAGGTCCCCATTGGCAATGAAATCTCACAGGAGTTTAAAAAAAACAAAAAACAAAAAACACAGTGAAGCAGTGAGGTGCTATTACCGTGGGCTGAAGCACACTCAGAAAGAAACACCAAGGGAAAAATACAAACTGCTCAGCCCTGCAACCTGAAGTGTACGTGAGACTACTTAGAGCAACGTGTCACAATGCACTCAAAACTGTAACAATATTTATGACTATTTGCAACAGAAATAGTATGCAATAAAAAGTAATATACGGTAACAGCATAAACATCATCATACAGACTCAGCAATGCCAACCAAAAGCCCTTGTTACCAAGAAAAAGGCGATAAATATTTCTACCAGAGAGCCTAACTGGATTTCTATCTAAGGCACTGACAGAAGGGCTGCAAACAGCTGGTCGACCCCCTGTTGTCCCAGGTCTCTCCCTCAGCTTAGAGAACCATATAGGCTGCTCTGAAATCAGAGCCTCGATGAGGCATCACTTAAACTTCATATACAACCTGCTTTAAAAACTCACTGCAGTTACTCACAGACCAGTTCACGAGCTTAGAATCACCTCTAGCTGGCTCTCCACTACCTGCCTTCCAGCAGCAAGCACTCCTTCCCTCGTCTCCCAGGGTCCTGATGGAAAGCTTCTAGCATGAGATTTATGCCCGCAAGGGTGGAGGGCACCCTGAGTTCCACTAGAATACTTCCAGGGCTCTTCTGACACCCCCTCCACGATACCATTTTTGTGGAGTGGGGAAAGTTACAGGCAGAAGTGTGAAAAAATTAAAGGCTTTAAAGCCGCTCTTAATGAGCAAAAACTTCCTATTGCAAAGTCATCGTCCAACTAACTTAGATCACTCTCCTAACTATTTAATCGTTTCCCGTCCTCACCCTTCTCAGACAGGAATGTCACCCAGAAAGAACATCTACTGCTCAAGAAGTGTTTGCAGTCTTCCCTCCGGGTGTTTACTGTGTAGAGCACATGCGCGCGCACGCACACACACACACACACACACGCACACACACACACACACCCCCACACACGCACGCACACACACACACACACACGCACACACACGCACACACACGCACACACCCACACGCACACACACACACACACACACGCACACACCCCATGAGGTGCCATCGGAACTGGTCCTCTACATGTTTTTAGATGTTTTACATAAAAGTGTCCATTTACAACGGAAACTGTTTTCATTTCAAACCCATGTTTCCTCCCTGGAATGAGTGGGGCACTCCTCTCCAAACACGGAGGACCAACAAGCCGGGGCGCCGCGACTGCAGGGTTGTTTTGTACATAGAGTCCTTTGTAAGAAAGGACCCAAGAGTCCCAACCTGGGAAAAACACAGACCTCAGATACCAGCAGCAGACCTGGCAGGCGTGACTTAGACCAACAGGAAAACCCAACGCATCCCACATTTTCCTACAGACACGTCCGCACGGTGGGGCAGGAGGAGAGTGTGAAGAGAAGGGACAGAAGAAAGGCAGAGAAGCCGCAGAATGCCTAACGATGATCATCCTCAACACGCAGAAAGTGTTCTTGACAAACAAGTCAGGAAAACGACAGATAACGTAAAACAGGCCAAACTTAATGCCTTAGGACCTACTGGGCACGTCTATGGCAGATACTGGTGGATACGTAAACCAGCACTGGCTAGTGACTTCTGCTCTTCCGAAAAGGTGTATTCTGGTCTTTACAACTCTCCAGGACACCTGAGGCCAGGCCTCCTCCCTCCCAGATCTCCCATGGTGGCAATCTCTTCTACAGTATTTGTCCTATGTGGGAATCTAAATGTCAAACTAATGGCACAAAACATACCAAATTCCTCCAGGTTAGACCCACCTGGGGTCTCCGAAAATGAGGGAGAGGTCACTGCAGAATTGATTTTCCACACTGCAAAGTCCTCAGCCCAGTCCCAATTGACCAAAGATCATTAGCTGCACGGCCGATAAGAAAGGCCAACGGCTTCCAAGGCCCGGCCCTGGACTGCTGAACTCCACGCGAGATTCCACAAAGGGGGACACCCGCCTAAAGGGTCTCCCGACGGCACCGGCACCAGGTTCTGAAAACAGCATTGTTTTGTTTTTTGTGGAATGCATACTGACGTTGAGAAAGGGGAAATGACAGGATGTCTGGGGTTTGCTTTGAAATACTCCAGCAAAGGAGAAGGAAAAGAAGAAGAAAAGCAAGGCACAGATGAGAGGATGGTGGCGTATCTTGATACCCGCCGAATCTGGGCGATAGGTATGTTGTTTCACTGCACTGTTCTCTCAACCTTTGAGCATGTTTGAAATTTTTTATAACACAGGTTTTGTTGTTGTTGTTGTTTTTTAAGCGTGAGAGATGGTAAAGGTGGCCCAGGCCTGCTGACAATGATTGATGACATTCCCGTTTGGGAAAACTCTGTCCATTTCCCGAGAAGCAGAGCCTTTCCCCCTTCTGGACAAGAAGTCACCCCTCCTCCCACACTTAGGTACCCCACAGCCCACAGTGAACTGTCTCCTCTGACCTCAACACTGCTTGCAGGGTAGCTCTTCAAGATGGAAAGCACAGATGAGTAAGCTATGTCACCAGGCCCACTGACAAACATACATACAAATGGATCAGTGCTGCTAGCAACAATTCTAACTCACTAAACAGTTCCCATTGAAAGATCACAACAGCTATTGCCTGTTCGCCTCATTATTTAAAACTACATCATGGTATATGTGTGCTGTCGAGATAGATGAGTAACAGGAGAGGGGAGAAAAAGCACTCGGCACATCGCTGCCTTCCAGATGCATTGTGGCAAACTCCGTGGTTTCTGCCTGGCAACAATACTAATGGCAAGATACCCATTTCTTGTCCCAAACAGATGGATGTCTAAAAAGCATCTCATCTTTTAAACACAGAATTTTTTTACCCCTAAGCCAACACCCCAGCCCTCCCACAAAGCCTTGGCTGCTGCCAGCTCCCCGGCTGCTCCTGCAGGCCGACTGCAGCAAGGTGCATCATCCGCCTGGAGTGGGCTGGCCACCGGTTCCTTCCCGAGGGCTGGCGACCCAATGCAAACAGAACAACAGACTCTCAAGTCCCCAGCTTGCAACTAGTACATGACCATCATTCTATCACTTTCAAATAAAAGAGCCTAATATTTTGAGCATAATGATTTTAAGGAGCTCAACAATTTCTTTGCATGCATTATTCATTTTGTGACACAAAACTGTTATTTCACTGAGATTACTGTAAATCGCTACATGAAGAGCTGGCTTGCATGAACAATTAAATGATAGATATGATAAACTAGATTTATAAGCTTTATGTTCCCATAACATAAATTCCTTGAATGATTTAACTCAGCAGAGCTAGAAAATTCTTTTCAGACACCAGGTTCGTGGATCTCCAGCTCCCCCATCAGCATTTAATGAAAACTTACCTCAAAACTGAAAGCAAAAATATTTAATAAAAGGCTTAATATTACTATGGTAACCACAGCAACTTGTTTCAAAAATGAATAATAGCTCTGTTAGGTGCTTCATTAAAAATTTTCCAACCAAATACTGCCCTTAATCTTCTCAATGGAACAAAAGACTTATTCAGGATCCATGTAGAAGACTAAAAATAATGTCAGATACAACCTTGTGCTCAGGCACAGACATCCTTACGTCTCAAGCACAGAGAAAGATGGAATCTAATCAGCTAAGAGGAGAGAAAGTTGGGTATTTATCCTAAAACAATTGATTAACAATCTCAATATCCCATTGTTACATTCTTTCCTCCACTGATCAACAAAGACATTCCTCGTCTCACCAAAATGCCCTTCTCCTGACACAGGCAACCGCCTGCAGCTAATGCAGGAATCAAAGACTACAGTCGCTGGACACCAGGGTGTGACCAACAAACACCAGGGCCCGCTGGACTCCAGGAACAGACAGGACTCCCTTCTCCAGAGAATTCCAGAGTTGGAGAGGTCCAAGAAACCAAACCTGACTATGGCACAGGACTTCTGAGACCACCCACACAATACTTGCCGGGATGGAGGAGAGCGTGGCATCTCCAACCCAACAGTCTCCTACCGCTCTCCACTCAAGAGCCCAACAGGACCCCTGGGCCTGGGATGACTCTGCTCAGACGTCTAGGCCAGCCTCACTGTGCTCAGACCATCAACCTCTATGATGCCTGCGAGTGAGCAGGAGGACTTCGTTACAACTGGGTAAGGTGACTGCTCCAGACCCCACAGGGGACCCAGATGGAAGCATCCAGCTCAGCCCAATCCTTCCCAGGAATCACTCGGCCCCACCTCTGCCTGGTGCACTCTGGCTGTGCTGTGCTCCTCTACCCACCCATAAGCTCCACCCATCCTCACACTCAGGCTCCTGCAAACTCACTCCTGTCCCACCACCATGTCAAGCTGACGACTCAACCACACAGACCTATGGCACCCAGTCACTAGCTTTATGCTGCTGGCTATGCTGCCTGGCACAGAGGAGGTGCCAAATGAGTGCCCACAGGGGGTACAGTCAGAGGGAGACAGGGCTGCCCAGATGCTTTACAGCTACATGCAACTAAGCTTATAAACTTCTCCAAAGAGGAGAGTAAGAAGAGAATGAAGCAGCACGCAGTTGAATAGTTCACGGTCTACACAGCAGTTAACGGCATGACACGGTGGACACGGGCACCGTGGCACGGTGAGACCACAGAAGGGGATGCTTCTCAATGAGGCTCCTACTTGGAATGCTTAGAATGGCTTGACAAGAATTGTGCTTGGATCAGAGTGCCCACGCCCAGCATCCAGCATGCCTGACCCACATGTTTACACCCACAGGAAGGCTGGCTGGCCAGTCCAGCCCAAGCTTGTACTCTTTTGCAAACGACAACCAAGAAGACAGAGACCATGTGACCATCAAGACCAAACAATCCCACAAACATCGATCTGCCCTGAGATTTCCTGACCCCATCCCGAATGCTTTCTGGCCCCAGCATAGCATGCCAACAGCATCTGCCCGTGTGGTGACTGGAAGGCAGCTGAACTTCCTGATGATGTGAGAACACAGGGTGCTGCTGGCTGCTACTCACCAGGCTGTGTTGATGCTCACAGGTGAATCCGCTGTGAATGAGGTGCAGTTTATTTTCATTAATAGAAAAGCTTAGCCTCCTTCACCCCAGGAAACTAGGATATCATCCATCTCAGTTTACCCAGCTCACCGCTCACCTGCCCCTCTTCAACTGTCAAGAGTGCCCCGTTTGCCCCCAAAACAGATGATAAATAATACGGCCCCTCTACTGAGAAACCCCAGAAGTCTACAGACATCATCTACAGAATGCGTGACACCCACTCCCAGCCCCAACTTACTTCTGGATGGGTGTAAAAGCTTCACCCAAAATGTACTGGGGGCCACACCGTGTGCTCTTTGGGGCCCAGATAACAAAGGGGGCACGCTGAGGTGGCTTAATCACAGTGAATGATTCCTATTTGGGACAGCTTCAGAACAAACCCGAGAGTCTCAATTCCCTGGCACCCCAGGAGGAAGAGCTGCTGCAGACCCGGCCGGGTGGCCACTGTATACCCATGGCTGTTTCATCTCTGCAGAGGAGTTATTATTATTACAAAAATCAACAACAACAACAACAGCTGACTTGACGGAGCGCTGCTCTGTGCGGTTGGTGGTTTGTATCAGTGTATTTGTACACTGAATGCACGTAACAACAGAAGTGAGTGATGCCCACCTGACCAATGAGGACCCTGAGCTAACGGCGAGCAGCAGGACCGGCTCGGGGCCTCCCCCGAACCACCACACTAGAGTGGGTTGTTTCACAAAAGATGCCCTGAAATCCAGCCACCCAACTGAACACGTGGAACTAAATCCACTTCCCACCAACTGCCTCCAGTACACAAAGTGTGCATGAGGCACGGTGGACACTCAGAGAGAGCCAAGTCCCAGAGGACCCCAGGATCCTGGCCCTGCCATTCTATCCTCCTTCTATCGCCTCGTGAACATGGGCCGCCACACCTCCTTCAGCTCCCTTCTCATTGATGTTGCCCAGACACTGCTCCATTCAACTGTGATGTTGTCAAGGCATGCCCTGGGCCCGCAACAGCAGCTCTGGAACATCCCTACCCGTCAAGGCACCAAAGCCCTCCCTCCCCCACTCATCGCCCGAAGCTGCCTGCTGGATGTGGCTGTACAGTCTGTGCACTGCCAAAGGGCCCTGGAGAACTTTCTGCAGTACGGCTGATGTTCTATAGCTTGATCAGAGATCACGCTGCATGGCATGCCTTTGTTAAAACTCATCCCACTGATTTTTGTGCCGCAGATTTGTACATTTCATGGTGTAAATATTACCTCCACGAAAACCCCAAATCTAGTTAATGGCATGCACACTCAAGTGTTTAGTGGGGAAACTGATGTCTACAACTGACTTTGAAATGCATCCAAAAAAAAAAGAGATGGATTGATGGATGGATGGAGAGAGACAGAAGGAGAGATGGAGGGAGACCTAGCATATTCTATATGGCGGCTTCAATGGATGGCCATGACAAGTCTTTCAGCTTTTCTCCATGTTTGAAAAGTTTCAAATAAAATGTTAAAAATAAATTCCAAGTCTTAGATCCCATAGGGACCCAAACCCACGACTGCTCAGCCTATATAGCTTTTGGCCAAATGATATCCCACATCTTAGTTGTCCCTACTATTCAAATGACCCGAAAGAAACCAGTTTGTTATTTCAGCTCTGAGTTCTTCATGCCTTTACCAAAGAATGCAAAATTGGTGCCTGTTTTAAATTAAGGAAAAGTTTTTAAGTTGCAGCAAAAATATCTATACTTGTAACTTACAAACCCATCTGTCCTTGTTTTGTGTTGAATGGACCAAATAATAATACAGAATGTTATTATTAGGGATACAGGAATATCAGGGATGCAATTATTTTTTCCAGCTTAAAAGATGTAACCAAAGAGTAAAAATGGTATGCATATAAGATGCTCAACATGGTGTTCTGATTTATATATACATTGTGCATTTACTACCAAAATCAAGCTAATTATATCCTTCACCTCACATGTTATAGTTACCTTTTGTGTGCATGGTAAGAACACTTAAATCCTACTCTCTTAACAAATTCCAAGTATACAGTACTGTTAACTACAGTCATCATGCTGTACACCTACAGATCCCGGGGACTGATTAATCGTATAAATGAAAGTTTATTCTCTTTGGCTCACATCTCCCCACTTTGCAGCCCTCCAGTTCCTGACAACCACCATTCTACTCTCTACTCCCAGAAGTGCAATGTTTTCAGATTCCACCTATAAGGAAGATGACGAATATCTGTCTTTCTGGGTATGGCTAATTCCATGGAGGATAATGTCACCCAGGCTCACTCATGTTGCTGTAAATGACAGCGTTACCTTCTTTTTTAAGGGTGAATAATATCACTGTCCCACTCCCCATTAGTACTATTAGAACAAAATATCTGAGACTGGATAATCCATAAAGAACAGAAAATTTTTTCTCACAGTTCTAGAGGTTGAAAGTCTAAGATCAAGGTGCTGGCGGGTTAGGTGTCTGACAACGGCCCTCTTGCTGTGTCCTCAAAAGGCAGAAGAGACAAAAAGGACAAATGTCATTTCCTCACATGGCCAAATAGTAGAAGAGAGTGAACCCACTTCTTCAAGCCTCTTTCTAAGGGCCCTAACCTCAACCATGAGGGCTCCACCTTCATGAATCAATCACCTACTATAGGCCCCACCTTTGAATACTATCACATTGGTGATTACGTTTCAACACATCAATTCTGGGGATCATTAAGGCCATGGAAATCCCATTTACACACACACACACACACACCCATTTTCATTATTCACTCATTCATTGGTGAATACTTGGGTTATTTCCACGTCTTGGCTGTTGGAGAATAATGCTCCAATGAACATGAGGGAACAAATATCTCTCTGAGGCACTGACTTCATTTTCTTTGGATATATACCCAGAAGCGGGATTGCCGGATCATCTGACAGTTCTATGTTAAATTTTTTGAGGAACCTCCATACCGTTTTCCATAAAGGCTATATCAATTTATATTCCCAACGGCGTAAAAAGGTTCCCCTTTCTCCACATTCTCACGAACGCTTGTTATGATTTGTCTTCTTTTTTTTTTTTTGGAGACAGAGTCTCGCTCTGCCACCCAGGCTGGAGTACAGTGGCGCAATCTCGGCTCACTGCAACCTCCGCCTCCCAGGTTCAAGCGATTCTCCTGCCTCAGCCTCCCAAGTAGCTGGGACTACAGGCGCACACCACCATGCCCAGCTAATTTTTGTATTTTTAGTAGAGACAGGCTTTCACTGTTAATCAGGCTGGTCTCAAACTTCTGACCTTGTGATCCACCCACCTCGGCCTCCGAAAGTGCTGGGATTACAGGCATGAGCCACCGCCCAGCCTCATTTGTCTTTTTGATAAGAGCCATTCTAACAGGTGTGAAATGATAACTCATTGTGATTTTTATTTGCATTTCTCTGATTAGTGATGTTGAGCACCTTTTCATATACCTATTGATAATGTGTATGTCTTCTTTTGAAAAATGTCTATTCAGGTCCTTTGCCCACTTTTTCATCAGGTTATTTAGTTTGTTTGGTTTTCATTTTTGCTGTTGAGTTGTTCGAGCTCTTTATGTATTTCAGACATTTACCCCTTATCAGATGTAGAGTTTGCAAGTATTTTCTTATAACCCGTAGGTTGTCTCTTCACTCTGATGATTATTTCCTTTGCTGTGCAGAAGCTTTTTAATTTGATGAAATCTCATTTGTCTATTTTTGCTTTTGTTTTATGCTTTTGGTGACATATCCAAAAAGGCACTGTGCAGAACAGCGTCAAGAAGCCTTTTCCCTATGTTTTCTTCCAGTAGTTTTACAGTTTCAATTCTTACCTTTAAGTATTTTATCCATTTTAAGTTGATTTTTGTATATACTGTGAGTTAAGGGTCCAATTTCATTCTTATGCATGTGAATATCTACTTCTCCCAACGAACTTATTGAAAAGACTATCCTTTCCCTATTGTGTTCCTGGTACCTTTGTCAAAGATCAGTTGACCACAAATGCATGAATTTATTTCTGAGCTCTCTATTCTCTAATCCATTGATCTATATGTCAGTTTTTATGCCAATATCATACTGTTTTGATAATCTAGTTTTATAACATATTTTAAAATCAGTAAGTGGGGTACCTCCAGCTTCACTCTTCTTGCTCAAGACTACTTTGGCTATTTGGGATATTTTCGAATTTTAGGACCATTTTTCTTCTTTCTGCAAACATGTCATTGGAATTTTGATAGAGATTGTCCTATGTATAGATAACTTTACACAGTGTGGACATTTTAACAATATTAATTTTTCCCATTCATACCCATGGGATATCTTTCTATTTATTTGTGTCTTCTTTACTTCCTTTTATCAACTGTTATAGTATTCATTGTAAGAATCCTTCACCTCCAGGTTGCAGTGAGCTGAGATGGCGCCACTGCACTCCAGCCTGGGCGACAGAGTGAGACTCCATCTTAAAAAAAAAAAAGAAGAAGAAGAATCCTTCACCTCCTTGGTTACATTCACATGAAAGTATTTCCTTCTTTTTGATTCTTTTGTAAAGGGGGCTTTCTAAAATTTTTTGGAGAGTTGTTGTTAGTGTATAGAAACACAACTGATCTTTGTATGTTGATTTTTGTGTCCTGCCACTTCGCTGAATTTATTAGTTCCAACAGTTTTTTGGTGGAGTCCTTAGAGTTATCTACGTATAAGATCATGTGAACTGCACACAGACAATTTTATGTTTCCTTTTTGATTTGAATGCCTTTTATTTATTTTTATTGTCTAATTGCTCTGGCTGGGAAGGCATCCTTATCCTCTTCCTGATCTTAGAGGAAAGGCATTTGTAAGATCTTAAGCCACAGGATTATCATATATGGCCTTTTTATGTTGATGTACATGCCTTCTATACCTGATTTATTGAAAGTTTTATCATGAAAAGATGTTGAATTTTGTTAAATGCTTTTTTTGCATTTATTGAGATGATACAATTTTTCTCCTTCATTCTATTAATGTGATACATATTTACTGACTTGCGTGTGTAGAACCATCCTTGAATCCCAGCGATAAATCCCAATTGATCACAGTGCCTGATCCTTTTAGTGTGCTGTTGAATTCAGTTTGCTAGTATTTTGATGAGAGCTTTTGCATCTATGTTCATCAGGAATACTGGCTTGTAATTTTCATTTCTTGTAATGTCCTTGTCTGGCTTTTAAATCAGGGTATAATATATCCTCATAATACAGCTGGGAAGTGTTCCCTCCACTTCAATTTCTGGAAAGACTTTGAGAAAAAGTGGCATTCATTCTTCTTTAAGTATTTGATAGAATTCACCACCGAAGCTATCTGGTCCTGAGCTTTTCCTCGTTGGGATATATCTGATTACTGATTCAATCTCCTTTTCATTATTGGTTTGTTCAGATTTTCTGTTTCTTCATAATTCACTTTTGGTATGCTATATGTTTCTAGGAATTTATCAATATTTCCTCATTTGTGATTTCATTTGAGTCTTCTTTTTTCTTAGTCTAGCTAAAGGTCTGTCCATTTTATCTCCTTAAAAAAACAACTCAGGTTCTTTTTAATCTCGTCTGTTGTTTTTCTACTCTCTATTTCATTTACTTGTTCTAATCTTTACCGTTTTCTGTCTCCTGCTAACTTTGAACTTAGTTTGTTCTTTTTTTTCTAGTTCCTTCAAGTGTACAAGCTGGGTTGTTTATTTACAATTTTTCTTTTTTTTTTGAGATGGAGTCTCACTCTATCTCCCAGGCTAGTGTGCAGTGGCACGCTCTTGGCTCACTGCAACCTCCGCCTCCCAGGTTCAAGCAATTCTCTGCCTCAGCCTGCCAAGTAGGTGGGATTACAGGCGCCCAACACCACACCTGGTTAATTTTTTTATTTTTAGTAAAGACGGGGTTTCACCATCTTGGCCAGGCTGGTCTTGAACTCCTGACCTCGTGATCCACTGCCTCAGCCTCCCAAAGTGCTGGGATTACAGGTGTGAGCCACTGCACCCTGCCTGCCATCTTTTTTCTTAACAAGGCACTTATCACTATAAACATCCCTCTTAAAACTACTTTTGCTGTATCTGAGAAGGGTTGGTATGCTGTATTTCCATTTTCATTTGCCTCAGTATTTCTTTTTATTTCCCTTTAATTTCTTCTTTGACCCACTGGTAGTTTAGGAGTGTCTTGTTCACATATTCGTTAACTTTCCTCCTTTTATTTCTAGTATCACACCACTGTGTGATATCAAGTATTAAAGATTCTTGATATTATTTCAATCCTCTTAAATTTGTTAAGACTTGTTTTGTGCTCCAATAAATGATCTAACCTGGAGAATGTTCCTTATGACTTGAGAAGAATGTGCATTCTACATGCTGTTGGATGGAATGGTCTGTCTATATGTTGTTAGGTCCATTTGGTCCATACTGTTATTTAAGTCTGCTGTTTCCTTACTGATTTTCTGTCCAGATGATAGATCCATTTTTGCAAGTGCAGTACTAAAATCCCTTATTATTATTGTATTGCTATCTCTTCCTTAAATTCTGTTAATACATGCTTTATATATTGAGGTTCTCCAATGTTGCATACACATATACTCACAATTGTTATATCTTCTTGATGAACTGACCCCTTCATCATTATACAATGGCATTGTCTCTCGTGACACTTTTTGTTTTTGTTTCTTGAGACAGGGTCTTGCTCTGTTGCCCAGGGTGGAACTCAGGGGCGTGATCATAGTTCACGTTAACATCAAACATGTACCTAGGACTACAGGCACATGTCACCATGCCCAGCTAATATTTTTAAGAGACAAGATCTCCCTGTGTTGCCCAGGCTGGTCTCAAACTCCTGGCCTCAAGCAATCCTCCCACCTCAGCCTCCCAAAGCACTGGAATTATAGGCATAATCACTGCACCCAACCTCTTGTGACAGTTTTTAACTTAATGTCTGTTTTGCCTGATATAAAGATAGTCACCCCTGCTCTCTTTTGTTATCATTTGTGTGGGATATCTTTTTCCATCCCTTCACTTTCAGCCTGTGTGTCACTAAAACTAAAGTGAGTCACTTATAGGCAGTATATTGTTGGATCTTGTTTTCTTAATCTATTTGGTCACTCTTTGTCTTCCGATTGGATAATTTAATCCATTTACACTTAAAGTAAATACTGATTTAAGTACTTACTGATTGGTGAGGACTTAACTATGGCCAGGTTGTTAACTGTTTGCAATTGCTTTATAGCCCTTTTGTTCCTTTCCTCCTCTCTTGCTATCTTCTGCTGTGATGTGATGATTTTTTTTTTTTTTTGTAATAGCACACTTCGATTCTTTTCTCTTTATATTTTCCATATCGACTATATGATTTTTCTTTGTGGTTACCATGATGCTTAGATAGCGTTACAAAATGCATAGTGCTAACAATCTGTTTTAGACTGATAACAACATCAATTGCACACAAAAACTTTACACTTTTAGTTCTCTCTCTCACAAATACACATACACACACATTTTGCTATTGATACCATAATTTATATCTTTGTATATCCATTAACAAAATGTTGTAGCTATAATTATTTTAATATTTTTGGTTTTTAACTTTTATACTAGAGTTAACTGTGATTTACACACCATTATTACAATATTAAAGTATTCTGAATTTGACTACATGCTTACTTTTACTGGTGAGTATTATACTTTCATACGTCTTCATGTTACTAATTAACATCCTTTTATTTAAAATTTAACTCCCTTTCACAGTTCTTTTAAAGCAGGTCTAGTGGTAACGAATCTCCACCACTTTTGTCTGGGAAAGTCTTGCCCTCATTTCTGGAGGACAGCTTTGCTGGGTATCGTATTCTTAGTCGGCAGGTGTTTTTTTTCCTTTCAGTACTTTGAATATATCATCCCCTTCACTCCTGACCTACAAGGTTTATGTTGAGAAATCCACTGATAGTCTTAGGACATTCCCTTGTATATAACAAGTTGCTTTTCTGTTGCTGCTTTCCAAATTCTGTTTGTCTTTGACTTTTGACAGTTTAATTATATTACGTTTCAGTATAGACTTTCTCATGTTCAATCTATTTGGGGTCCTATGGGCTTCTTGAGTCTGGCTGTCTATTTCTTTCCCCAGATTTAAGACATTTTTTGTTCCTATTTCTTTAAACAAGCTTTCTACCCCTTTGTCTTTTCTCCCTCTGAAATTCACGTAATGTATACACGGCTTTGCTTAATGTTGTTCCATAAATCCTATAAGCTTTCTTCCCTCTTTTTCATACTTTTTATTTTCTAATTGGGTAATTTCAAATGACCTGTCTTCGAGCCTATTGATTCTTCGGCTTGTTAGAGTCTGCTGTTAAAGCTCTCAATTGCATTTCATAGTTCAGTCATTGTATTCTTCAGTTCCAGAATTTGTTTGGTTCTTTTTTATGATTTCTCTCTTTGTTGAACTTCCCATTTTTGTTCATATATTATTTACCTGATTTTGTTGAGTTGTCTGTTTTCTCAATGTCTTAAATTCTTTGTCAGGAAATTTGTAGATCTCCATCTCTTTGGGATCAGTTACTGAAAAGTTATAATGTTCTTTCCGTCAGGTCATGTTTCCCTGACTTTTCATGTTCCTTTAAGTCTTGCATTGCTGTCTTTGCATTTGAAGTAATAGTCACTTTTCCCAGTCTTTACTGACTGGGTTCAGAAGAGAAAAATCTTCCAATCAGCCTGACTAGGAATTCTAGGAGCCTCTCAGACCTTTCCTATTGATGCACCCACTCCACTCCTCTTGTTCCCTAGTTGGGGCTAAGTCTTAGGATTGTACGCCTTATCTCAATCCCACAAAGCCAGGCCAGGTGTTACGAAGTTTCCATTTATTTTTCCTAGGGCTCAGGAGTGTTGAAGGTTAAGATCTTTCTCCCAATATAGCAGAGTCAAGCCAGCTATCTGTGTCTGCTTGTACACAATCTGCAGAGGCTCACATGCTGTCTACAGGGGTGCAATTGTGCCAGCTGCCAAGGAAGGGAGGCATACAGAATGCTGGAGGCGTATGTGGGCTAGCTGGGGGTGTCTGCAGGAAACAGATCCTATGAAATTTGTGGACTAGCCTCTTGGTGAAGTCCACAAGGCAGTTAGTAGAAACTGTAGCCCTTTGTTGAGTTCCATGCCCTGACCGCTGACAGTCCCGGCCCCTTTTCTCTGCACTTAGTTGCTACCAAACTATTCAGTCATTCTGACCCCCTCAGTGTTCTGCAAGGGATGAGAAAGGAGTGGGCCTTTTGGACAGCATCCCACGTGGCTGGGGTCACTGGGTGTTCACTACGCTCTCACCTTCCCTTTTGAGAGAAATCAAGAACCAAGGGAGTCTCTGTTGGCACTGAGCTATGCTGCCTCAGGGGAGGGGTGTTATGGATAAGTGAAACTCTTCTTCTTACCCTCTTCAATGTGTCTATTCTTGAGTGTTTTTCTCCAACAAGACTGCTAAGACCTCTGCACTTGTACTCCTGTGCTCCACAAAGGTACTCTCATCTGTGGACATTTGTCAAAATCAGTATTACTGTTGGGGGGATGAGGGCTGAAAACTCCTATTTCACCATCTTTCTGACATCATTTGCCACAGTGTGCTTTTTTATCCTGGTATTTCCTTATATTATACCCTTGAGCCTCTTCCCTATTTTATTCAACCCAGCAGTCTGTATTCATTCCTCTTAATCAGGATTTGAGCTTTGCACCTGCTCCTTTTGGCTGGGGTTGAGCCTACTTCAGAGGCTAGGGATATAGAGGGTCCAAGTACAATTTAAATAAGAAAATGCTACTAATAAAAATGTTGAGAAGAATATGAATTCTAGAAAAAAATGAAAGAAAATGGAAAGAAAAGAATTTTAAAATGTTAAGGCATCTGGCAGAGAGATCAAATGGGAACAAAAACCCAATTCCTCTCTCCTGACAAGTCCTTGCACCCTGGCCTATGGTTGCTTCGACCCACAAAAACGCCTTTGTTTATTAGCACTCAGGTATCAATAGGCTGCCATGCAGTTGCAATTTTACCCAAAACCAAGGCTCCAGAGAAACCAGACCTTTCACTGCTCTGGAACTAAATTCACAACTTCACCCCACTGCTGCTTCTGGAATATTATCCCATCTCTCTATTTACTTAAGACCAAGCTCCTCTGCTCAGTTGTCATCTTCTCCTTTAAAAATGTTCCGATCATCACGAGGTCAGGAGATCGAGACCATCCTGGCGAACACGGTGAAACCCCGTCTCTACTAAAAATACAAAAAATTAGCCAGGCGTGGTGGCAGGCGCCTGTAATCCCAGCTACTCGGGAGGCTGAGGCAGGAGAATGGCATGAACCCGGGAGGCGGAGCTTGCAGTGAGCTGAGATCGCGCCACTGCACTCCAGCCTGGGCCACAGAGTGGGACTCCTTCTCAAAAAAAAAAAAATGTTCCTGATCACTCCAGCCAGATGTGTTCCTCCCTGCCTTTGAATATTCGTCCTTTTGTTGCTGGTTTGAATCCTATCAACCCATGAGTCATGAAGACCTTGAGGACAGGGACAGTAGCACAAAGCCCTTCAGGCAAGGCAGCTTGAGCCCAGTAGAAGAATGTGCCGTGGGACTCAGGAGAAGCCACTGCCTGCAATGCAAGGAGCCGGCCATCCATGCTGGTTTCTAACTGCCAATCTTCAAAGGCCCTCAAGTGGTGACAGGTAACTTAGCAGTTAGCCTAAGCTGGTCTGTCTAATTGCACATTCTCCACCTACAATTCAAGTATGTTTATAATAAGGCCTGAGCTATGACCTTCAGCCCAAACAACTTAAGCTTCCTATAAGTATGGTCAAATAAGTTAAAAGTCACGTTAGTGCATTGACACACAGCAAACAAAGATTTCAAACACTGCCTAGTCATCACATATATAAAATTAAGACTTAAACAGAAAGAGATTAACTCATATGTATCTTCCCACTAACCTGAAAGTTTCAAATCACAGCTTTTTTTTTTTTTTTTTTTTTTTTTGAGACCGAGTCTCGCTCTGTCGCCCGGACTGGAGTGCAGTGGCCGGATCTCAGCTCACTGCAAGCTCCGCCTCCCGGGTTTACGCCATTCTCCTGCCTCAGCCTCCCGACTAGCTGGGACTACAGGCGCCCGTCACCTCGCCCGGCTAGTTTTTTGTATTTTTTAGTAGAGACGGGGTTTCACAGTGTTAGCCAGGATGGTCTCCATCTTCTGACCTCGTGATCCGCCCATCTCGGCTTCCCAAAGTGCTGGGATTACAGGCTTGAGCCACCGTGCCCGGCCCTCAAATCACAGCTTTAATTGAAGCTGGGCCTCCTAGTCAGGGGAGATCTAACCTTCCCTCTTCCTGGAGCTGCCCGGGCGGATAGGGCCTCAGAACGCAGGCATGCTTTGTGCTCTCCAGGCTTCCGTTGACACTCATATTCAATCTCCAAGAGGAAGCCCCATGCAGCTTAGCTGGGATGGACACCATCTGCCTTTCTCTGTCCCTGTTCCATCCCTTCTTCCTCACACTCCACAGAGCCAAGTGAAAGCCGGGTGACAGAAAGTTCATTCCAGTGCCTGCTGGCCAAAGTCTCACCAGTGAGAATGTCGCTGGCCAATGACTTTAGTGACTTAGCACCACATATCCAAAAATCAGCCAAATAATTATCATTTATTTCCGCAGAATAAGAATAAATGTATTTTAAGTATTTTTATTAAAATATTTCATTTATGTGGACAACGTATTTTATTTACTCTTTTTTTTTTTTTTTTTTTTTTGAGACGGAGTTTCGTTCTTGTTGCCCAGGCCGGAGTGTAGTGGTATGATCTCGGCTCACTGCAACTTCCACCTTCCTGTTTCAAGTGATTCTCCCTCCTCAGCCTCCCAAGTAGCTGGGATGACAGATGCCCACCACCACACCCGGCTTTTTGTATTTTTAGTAGAGACAGGGTTTCACCATGTTGGCCAGGCTTGTCTCGAACTCCTGACCTCGTGATCCACGCACCTCGGCCTCCCAAAGTGCTGGGATTACAGGCGTGAGCCGCAGCGCCCGGCCAACACATTTTAAAAGAAAACGTACGCTTTTCCATAAATCATAACTTTCTGGGACACAATTAAGAAGGGCACAACAAGATTTCTAAAGAGAGACCACATGACTTCCCCATACACAGGCCCAGGGCTCCTGCTCTGGATCTGCCCTATGGCCACCTGGTCTCCTGTTTGGCCCTTCCCTGCCATGATGCATGGACTGTCTCTCAGATACAAGGGCAAAATCAGGCCAGACATCCTGCCCAAACCCAGCCTCTTGCTGGGCCTCCACTATTTTCCAGGACATGAAGCCCGGGAGTTGACTCAAAACAGAAAGGAATAAGAGAAATATTGACTTGCCTCCCTAAAATCCTGCACCTGCAACTGATGGCTTTTATCCCACTTAGAAAGATACAATAATAATGAGGGGGGAAGGACCTTCCAACATCGATAACACCAAACAGCAATTCACTGGAATCAGCTAATTTTCATATTTAAAACATTGCAACACTGTATCCTGTCCTTCACTTTCCTGACTTTGCCACGATGATCTACCGCTCCTTCTCTTTCAAACGGATTGCCAAACAGCATTTTATTGGGGATTTCCTCTAAAAGGCAATTGGAGGTTCCTGCAACACAATTGATAGGTGCATTGTTTCCATTTATTTTAATTTTATTTATAGCCTTCTGCCAGAGCCCGCTGGGCACAGGCAGTTATAAATCAAAGATCACAAACACAGTGCTGCTTTGTTCCTCTGTGGATGCTCACATATCAGGGGATTGTTTGGTAAGCTCTAATATGAATACTAATTACTTTTTCAATCAGACCATGGGTGTGAACTCACTTGAAAGACTGCATAAAACAAAATTTCATTGTATACTAGACATGATCTTGAACCAAAGGACACCAGGAGTGGTCCCACTTGAGAAGGGACACACACGCCGGAGAGAGCCACGTGCTTGTGCTCCGAGTCCAGGAGTTACTGCAGGTTCAGTCTCCTCTGCCAGATGACCTTGGAGCAGGTATCTTGACCTCTGTGGGCCTCAGTTCCCACAACCATTAAACGAAACAGTGGTAAAGAGAATCTACTCTGGAGAGTTGCTGGAAATCCAATGGAAGACTCTACAGAGAGTTCTGGAACAATGTCAGACACACAGGAGGTCTTCCACGTCAATGTCCTCCCTTCCATGGAAATGTCAGGGGTGGGCTCTGTCCACGCTCTCTGCTCCTCCCTGACACGAGCCCACTGGGTTATTTCATCCACCAACACCTCCATTCTCATGGTGCCAGGACCCAGTGCCCAATATCGAATGCCTTGGGCTTGCCCACTCTGCTCCTCCTCTCGTGTCCTCTTAGATGAGGTCACTGCTATCTACCGTGACTCCAACGCCCAGCATGACTCACGACAATCCTGGGGCTCCCTCATGCCACCAGTCACTAGATTCTCTGACTCCATCTTCCTCTGAGACACCCCTTAAAGCTTTTCTTTCTTCATCATCCCCACTCCAACAGCTTGACCCTCTGCCCAGAGCTCGCTGGGCACAGGCAGCTATAAATGTATTTCCCACCTACACTGACCCTGAATCATCGGCACTTTCCCAGGCCACCCTCCCTGCTTGCACCAGACTGAACATTCTAAAAATTGTAAATAGGATCACATTACTTCCCAGATTAAAATCCTTCAAGTGCTCTGAGGAGCAGCCTGTATCCCTGTTCTTGAAGATTCACTTCCCTATAAAAGGATTATACACGCCTGCCCAATGATGTTGGGCTTGGCCTTGTGCCATCAGCTGGCCAACGGAAAGTGATACGACACACACTGTCCTGGCAAAGCTCGAAGAAGCACTGGGACCTTCTACCAGCCCCTTGCTTCAGCTCTCTGCCAGGGGAGCGGTCCCAGACAGACTGCACTTTCCAACGAGGGCCTGGAATGAGGACAAGCACAGCGCTGCCCACAGTTTGCAGCCTACATGCAACATGACGTCCTGTGATTTCCAGCCCTGGGAGATCTGAGGGCTGCTAGAAACGCTGCAATGACTGCTTTGTCATTTATTGAGAACAGGACCCTACCCTCCAAGGGCTCGAAAGGTGATGGGAAGTAGCAAGAGTGGAGAGAAGAAGTCACATACGATGAGCAGTCACTCTCAGGCCTGGCAACCACAAGCCTTCAGAAAACAGACCATCCACCAGGCCGGCCTGCCTCCAGTCACTTGCCTCAGTGTCCCCATGCATGCCCGCCTTGGGTGCGGCTCGCCTGATGCCCACAAAACCTGTGCGCAGCTCCACATCCTTCCGGCCCTGCTGCACCATCAGCAACTGGGAAACGTCTCCGCTTCAGATCCTTTCCTCAGCCAGGGCTCTGCGCTCATAGCACCAGGCAGGCAGTCTGTCTCTCACCGAGCTCAGCGCCTTGGGAACAGAGCCTGCCTCATTTCCCTGTGTACCCCTGCTCCTTTCGTGGTGCCTAGTACTGAGCTGGCACCGAATCTGGTGTCTTGGGATTCTTTTTACGACCTCCATTGTTTAGAAATATCGACACACACAGTTCTTATGAAATCGTTTCACACGGCACTGAACTCCAAAGCTCTGGCTCCCAAACAGGAAGACAGCCAATTTTGGAAACAAAGGCTAGAGATAACCTCAGAAATCCATGGAGGCAGCTAAGAGCCAGAAGGCCATTCGGAGGCACAGAAACGCCACTGCCCCCACTGCATGAATAATAGCCGCATTATCATTCCCTACCTTGGGCAAACAGGCCATTGTAAATGCTTATTTTATGACTCAGACTTTCATAAATTATGCAATAAGATTCTCTTAACTTGGCTTTTCTCTGGCCTTCCAGAGGCAGTATTAATTTGGCAGCAATGTTAAGTAGATGTATTCTCTCCGTGCTAGTAAGTCCATTAAAAGAGTTCTGTCTCTAGATCAGCAGCAAAAGCAGAGGTGACTTCAGGAGCATCGGGGAGCACAGGAAGAGAGAAGCAACAGCAGAACCGCTCCTCACAAACCCCCACTCACTAGGCCATGAAGGGGGGTGAGCTCCACAACATATGCTTTCAAGACATCCCAAACATTACCTAATTTCACCAGGTACCTACGTACTATGTGCCCTGAACCTCAGAACCTGAAGATGAATAAGATGCACCCCTACCCTGAGGCCTCACAGCCCAGGCCACAAGTAACTATGAAACAATGCGCTTGATTACCGCACAGTGAATTTTGTGAGGATGGACAGAAGAGTCAAAGAAAAAAAAGCCACAAAGAGGAGGTGCTATTTGATCCGACACTTGGAGAATGCACAGAAGCGAAGGAGGGGAACCCCCACTCCCACCAGCACAGCAGGAATGCGGAGGGGGTGGGGGACACATCTGGGCTCTCATCCCAGACCCATGACATTGGAGACTGTGTGACCTTGAGGACTTTGCTTACTGTATCAGTGCCTCTAGCTCATCTGAAACGGACAATATAGTACCTGCCACAAAGGTCATTTCAAGCATGAAATAAGACCCATGAGGCACTAAGAACAGCGCCAGGCACAAAAGAAATGAGCGCTCGACCTGAGGGCGTGTATGTGTGTGTGCACAGGCGCACAGCTCACCTGAAGAGCAGAGATGAGCCCACGTGGCTAGATGACAGTGGGTGGCAGAGAAGAGTCCAAAAAGAGGCAGGAAGGTGGGGGAAGGCCTAAGTGGGAGGTGGTGAGAAGTGTGGCCTCCTGTCCCAGGCTGAGGAGTCTGGACTCTGAGCTCCAAGGAGGAGGCTAACCAAGGCTCTGAACTCAGAAGCTCAGGTAAGCGGACTGGCCTCTAACAAGATCGCCTGTGGGAGACAGGCAGGAAGAGGTAAGCTGGGCGCCCTCGGGCCAGACAGGAGACTCCCAAAGTGGCCCGGGCCAGAGACAGGGAGAGTGTGAACTCCAGGATCGGTGGGAGACGGGCAGGAACGGGCAGGAAGAGGTAAGCTGGGCACCCTCGGACCATACAGGAGACTCCCAAAGTGGCCCAGGCCAGAGACAGGGAGAGTGTGAACTCCAGGATCGGTGGGAGATGGGCAGGAAGAGGTAAGCTGGACGCCCTTGGGCCAGATGGGAGACTCCCAAAGTGGCCCGGGCCAGAGACAGGGAGAGTATGAACTTCAGGAGAGGCCATGGGAGTGGGTAGAGAAATGCAAGAGACAAACGTCTCGCAGTGACAAACGTCTCGCAGTGACAGACGTCTCGCAGTGACAAACGTCTCGCAGTGGCCCACGCAGTTCTTCAAGTGGACACGTTGTTAGAACCAGAACGTGAACAACTAAGAGGACAACAGGCCACTTCAAAGGCTTCTTGCCTTTTCAATCTTTAACTCCTTTGTCTTTCTTCCTGCAGAATTACGAGGCCTCCATTTTTTAACTTTATCACACGTACGTATATGCATTAATCCGTGGGCCAGAAATCATGCTGAGCCAATGTATCCCACCTCCATCCATTCTCTCAAACATAAAGGAAAAATCCCGCTGGAGTCCTGACCCTGCACCAGAACCTCTGCTGTGTGGAGGGCACAGGAGCACGGAGCGGCCCCTGGCCTCGAGATGCTTCTAATCTTAGTCAATGGCACACGGAAGCCCCCGGGGCGCAAAAGTCCTGGGAATAATCTGCAGCGACACCTTGTGGGGCAAAATTATACTGAACAACGCACAGGCCTAACAACATCTGAGGTTGTTTTAGGGTGAGGAGCACAAAGGGGCACGCCTGTGCCATACATCCCCACAGAGAGCTGCAGAGCGGCCTTAACGCTGCTCACGTGGTTGAGACAGACGCTCCCTGTGGATAAGACAAGCAGCTCCAGATGAAGTCTTCACTGGCCGCCAGTAGAAAGTGGCCCATCACCCATCATCCTGGGACCCCCGTATACTCCAGCCAGGCACTCTCAGAGAAGACAGGAGCCACACGTCCCACTTCAGAAGCCCACCTGAGGCCGAGACCTCCCTCACACCACCAGGCTGCACAAGCTGACCAAGCCCACGCATGTCCTCAGGTGGAAACAACAGCAGCTCTCTCTGGGCAGGCCGATCCCCTAGACTGCTGAGATGTTCTGCTGGCGGCCAGGACTCGTTTTGATACAAGAAGACCGACTTATAAAATACCATTTGGTACACGCATGTTCCAAGGGTAAGTCCGTGAGAAAGGAAAGCAGATTCTGAAGGGGCTCTGGGTGGCTGAAATGCCTTAAGAACAGGCAATGTGTGAGGTAGTCACATTTTAGAAACACAAGCTGTACCGATGGTGGAAAAGTCAACGTCACTAAGAGGACACCGAACACAGTTTTCTCCCGAGGTGATGCATTCGCTGCATGGGAGCTCAGGAACGCCGACTCGGCCTGCACGACTTGCCCCACGTGAGGTCACAACACCATTGCGTGGTGACAGCGGGCAGAGCACTCTGAAAGTTAGAAGCCTGATCTGAACAGGGGGGCCATGGGACCCAGGAGCCCCCACTCACCTGAGGACACAGATTATAACCAAAGAGTGCTGAGGAATCGTGGTGCTTATAAATAGGTTGTGAAGAACATTTTAACATAATTTGCTTTCCAGGCACAAAGAACCCTGTCAATCAACTCTACAACACGACAGAGGAAAGAGTCTCTGTTGACGGCTTCCTGGCAAAGGAAAAAAAAACAGATTTTACAGTCAGCTAATCTGTCTTTCAAAAAAAACGGAAGCTAAAACCAGATTTACGTTTTCATGTATTCATTCAACAGCTATCTGAGTGCCGACTGCGAGCCAGGAACCGTCCTGCACAGCGACCACGAGTTACACTCTGGATCGGACAAGCGTCTGCGCAGGTTCAAATCCTGACTCTGCTGTGTTAGGTGCTATGTGATTGTCCAGAGTCACCCCCCTGAAACTCATTTCCTCATCTCTAAAATGGGTATAATACTTAACTTTGTAGGACAGTAGCACTCAAGTTGGGCAAGCTCCAGGACAGTCTCCGGGACCTCGCTTCCACCCAGGCTGGCCCTGCTGAGCCTCACAGGAGCCCTGGGCGCCCAAGCTCCACCTGCATCCCATCCACCTTCCAGGGCACCAGGACATGAAAAGCCCTCTCCCAAACACACTAGGACAAGACAAAACCATCAGAGTAAAGTCCGCTCAGGGAATTGACAGCAGAAACACAGATGGCCCATAAGATGTGAAAAAAGAAAACTTGATCAAGTCTTAAAAATAGGCATATCTTTGGAAACAATAATTTTACATCGAGTGATTATCCCAAGAAAATAACCAGAGATGAGAGCTAAGATGTGAGTACTAAGATATCTGAGGCTGCGTTTAATGGGAAAAACTTGGAAGAAAAAAATGGAAAACAACAGGGGCGGCCAGGGAAGTGTGGTCCAGCCAAACGATGGAACCCCATGTCGGTACCGAATGCTGGCTTGCAGAAGAACATCCAGTCACAGAAAGGGCCACGGTTTAGCGATCAACGAACCACCACTATGTCTCATCGCCCAGGTGAACTTCTGTTTGAAAAATGTTTTTTCATATCACATATGCAATATATGAGGGCGATTTTTATTTAAAACAATTCACTGTAGGCCAGGTGCAGTGGCTCATGCCTGTGATCCCAGCACTTTGGGAGGCCAAAGTGGGTGGATCACTTAAGGCCAGGAATTCGAGATCAGCCTGGCCAATATGGTGAAACCCCGTCTCTACTAAGAAGACAAAAATTAGCCAGGCGTGGTGGTGTATGCTTGTAATCCCAGCTACTTGGGAGGCTGAGGCACAAGAATCGCTTGAACCCAGTAGGCAGAGTTTGCAGTGAGCTGAGATCGCGCCAGCCTGGGTGATAAGAGTGAGACTGTCTCAAAAGAAAAAAAAAAAAAACAATTCACTGTAATCTTTTTTGGCAAGTGGGTATTACATAATTCATATGAAGGGAGAAAACAAAGTTCTCTGCACCTCCTGGTAAAGGGAGAGGGGCAGATTCCAAAGACAGAGCCACTGCGGGTGCCCTGTGCCGGTGAGGGGAGCTGGGCCCCTGCAGAGAGGAAACGCAGCACAGGCATGCGCATGGCAGGGTTCAGATCCCCAGGAAGAAAAAGCCACCTGTAAGAAATGCCTGGTGGCAAAAGGAATTTCTTTGGGGGGAACATAGATGTTTAGGAGTCGATTTTAAATTATTACGTAACTATTACATTATCCCTGAGACTCCAAAACTCCACTGACGCCTGCTGCAAACACAAATGCCTTGAGTTAAAGGAGAACACAAGCACCACCCTTCTTTGCAGAATTAAAAATGTGTTGACCCCAGCAGGTCAGCACATGAAAAAGCATGCTGGGCAGGCCAGGTCTTATTGCAACTCCAGCGTCCACACCCCATGTCCCCATCCTGGCAGCTGCCCTGGCTACAGATCACTACAGACATGCCTGTGTCCAGCTGCCCACTTGATACCCTGACTTAGATGTCCCAAGGCACCTCAAGTTTTACATGTCCCAAGCCAAATTACGTCTCTTTTCTCCCCAAATTTGTTCCTCTCCAACTTGCCCCATCCTTGACAGCCACTCCTGATGGCCCTCCTTCCCTCATCCCTCACACCCAGTCCCTCAGCAAGCCTCCTCCCCAGAGCTTTAAAATACACCCCCTCAAACCCTAGACTTCTTACCACCTCCTCCACCCACTCCAGCCACCACCCTCCTAACTGGTCTTCCTACCTCCACGGAAAAGCCAGACAGATCTTCTTGAAAGCCTAAGTCGACTCATGCCAGTCCCCGCTCAAACCTTCCACTGGCTTTCCACCACAACTAGCATGGAATGTGACCTCCTTCTACCGCCCTCAGTGGCCTGCAGGGTGCAGCTCTGATTCCCCTCCCTCCTCGCTCGCCTCCGAGCTTCACCCTTACTTCACTGCAGCCACAGTGGCCTTCTTGGAGAAGGACCACACGCACACCAAGCTCATCCCCACATAGCCCTCCTTAGAGGGTTATGTGCCCCCAAATCATCAGGTGGCTATCTCTTCTCATCCTTTGGGTCTATGCTTCACTGTCACCCCATCAGAAGGACCATCCAAATCAGCTTCATAAGCAGCCCCTCCTTCACCCCTGTGCAGGAGCCTCGCGCCGCGCAAGCTACAGGACGCCCGAAAAGTGGTCCAGCTGAGAAACGCTCTAAGTAGGAAACACTCTAGGCTTAGGACAAAAAATTGAGTGTAAGTTATCTCATTGATAGTTTTTATATCGATTATATACTGAATTTATAATGTGTTACGATGATACAGTTTATATATTATATTAATAGAATGCATTACTAAAACTCCTCTCACCTGTTGCTTGCTACTTCCTCACCACGGCTACAGGAACGCTTTAAATCACACCCGCGGCTGGCACCGTCGCCCTGGGCGGTGCTGCCCCGGACCATGGTCTTGCGTCATCTGAATCACAGCTCCACTGTCCATCCCACCTTATGTGCTGATGGGGTCCGTCAGGTGTGTGTGCAGCACCTGCTGGTCCTGGTCACGGCCACACTCCCAGCTCCTGTGACAGCACATGGCACGCAGCAGGGTCTTAGACCAGAAGTGCTGTGGGCTGATCAAATTACATCAAGAGTTCTGGAGAAGGCAGAGCAGACCCAGCAGTGACCATGAGAAGAAAACTTAATAGCATCGCAAACATGTATTAAGTACTGCCCCCGTGCCAGGCACTATTCTAAGAGCCTGCCTTCCGTGAACTCACCGAATCCTCCCCATAAGTAGTGAGGCGGGACTGAAGCCACACTGCAGTCTGCATCCTGCCCAGCATGGACAACGGCACAAACACCACGTGGGCACCTGCCACACGGCTTCCCACGCCCCAAAACTCACCCGGGGTCCTCAGTCTCCCCGAACGGACCCGCCCTTCCCAGGGGACCACAAATGGCAGGCAGGGTACAGTAGTATCAACCACATGAAGAACAGAAACTAAAATGGAGCTGGTGATGTACACGTGGTGATTTCTTTGCAGCAGTTTTTTATATTTTCCAAATTTTCCTATAATAAATATGCATTACTTATCTAAGCCTAAAGTTTTCTATATCACATCTTTCAAGAAATCAGACTGGTAAGGCTGTGGGTCACCACGAATCACCACAGCTTGGCGTTGCCCTGGCTTTTGGATTCTTCACGGAGACACTGTCACGGACCCTCAACCTTATTCCTCATTCGGCCTCCTACATGCGTATTTCTTCAAAGAAGACAGTAAAATGCTTTGGATTTCAAACTGCAGTCATTCCCAGAAGCCTGATGTAACCAGATACTTGTGGTTCCTGACAGCAGAGGCTACCCACATTGGTCCGAATGGTCCCAGCACTGACTCTCTTGCTGTCCTTTACCCTAGGATAGTGGTTTTCAACCCAGGAATGGTGGGGTCCCTGGCTTGGGGAGCTCCCCAGGAGACAGGCAATTGTCACATATACTGGAGCTCACCCAGCTCTTAGCCCAGGGTCCCCATTCAAACAAGAGTAGGGACCCTTCATTTGGTAACCTGAGCCCCCACCAACCCTTAGCCCAGACGAGTGGGTTAGCCCGCAGCGAAACACACCCTCTCCACCAAGGGACAAAGTGCTTCCTTAAACGGGTCCTGCTCCCCGCGCCACCCAGCTGGGTGAGACCCTCCAACAGGGGTTATCAGACACCCGATACAGGAGCGATCCTACTGGCATCAGGCTGGTGCACCTAAAGGTCAGAGGTCCCAGAAGCAGCAGCAGGTCCCCATCTTGGCTGCTGTCCAGCCTCCATGAGGGACATCTCTAGGCATGGGAGCGAATCAGTTGAATAGGGCCTGAACCCCCAGCAAACTGCAGCAGCCCTACAGAACAGCGACCTGACTACTGCAAGAAAAACAAGCAGGAAGTGCCAACAGCAGCATCAACAACAACAACGAAGTCTCCCACTAAAACCCCACCGAAGGGTCGGCAGCCTCAAAGTCTGAAACCAGACAAACTCACAAAGATCAGAAAGAATCACTGAGAAAATGCTGAAAACCCAAAATGCCAGAGTGCCTCATCTCCTCCACACGATCAGTGTCTCTCCAACAGGGGCGCAGAACTGGACAGAGGATCAGATGGACAAACTGACAGGAGTAGGCTTCAGAAGATGGGCAATAAAAAACTACACTGAGCTAAAGGAGCAGGTTCTAACCCAATGCAAAGAAGCTAAGAATGTGGATAAAAGGTGAGAGGAGTTGCTAACTAGAGGAACAAGTTTAGAGAGGAACACCAACGACCTGATGGAGCTGAAAAACACGGCATGAGACCTTCGTGAAGCAAACACAAGTATCAACAGCTGAATCGACCAAGCAGAAGAAAGGATATCAGAGACTGAAGACCACCTTATTGAAATAAGGCATGCAGGCAAGAATAGAGAAGCAAGAATGAAAAGGAATGAACAAAGCCTCCAAGAAATATGGGATTTCATAAAATGACCGAACCTAAGATTGACTGGAGTACCAGAAGGAGACGGGGAGAATGGAAACAAGCTGGAAATCACACTTCAGGATATCACCCAGAACTTCCCCAACCTAGCAAAACAGGCCAACACGCAAATTCGAGAAATACAGAGAACATCATTAAGATACTCCACAAGGGCCGGGCGCAGTGGCTCACGCCTGTAATCCCAGCACTGTGGGAGGCCGAGGAGGGCAGATCTCGAGGTCAGGAGATCAAGATCATCCTGGCTAACACGGTGAAACCCATCTCTACTAAAAATACAAAAAATTAGCCGGGCGTGGTGGCGGGCGCCTGTAATCCCAGCTACTTGGGAGGCTGAGGCAGGAGAATGGCACAAACCCGGGAAGCGGACAGTGAGCCGAGAATGCGCCACTGCACTCCAGCCTGGGCAACAGAGTAAGACTCCGCCTCAAAAAGAAAAAAAAAAGAAAAAAAGATACTCCACAAGAAGATCAACCGCAAGACACATAATCATCAGATTCTCCAAGGTCGAAATGAAGGAAAAACTGGTAAGGACAGCCAGAGAAAAAGGCCAGGTCACCTACAAAGGGAAGCCGATCAGACTAATAGCAGAAACTCTACAAGCCAGAAGAGAAAGAATCAATATTCAACATTCTTAAAGAAAGAATTTTCAACCCAAAATTTCATATCCAGCCAAACTAAGCTTCATAAGCGAAGGAGAAATAAAATCCTCTCCAGACAAGCAAATGCTGAGGGATTTTGTTACCATCAGGTAACCTGCAGAGCTCTGCCCTGCAAGAACTCCCAAAAGAAGCAGTAAATATGGAAACGAAAAACCGGTACCAGTCACTGCAAAAACACACCAAAATATAAAGACCAATGACACTATGAAGAAACTGCATCAAGTAGTGTGCAAAATAACCAGATAGCATCATGATGACAAGATCAAATGCACACATAACAATACTAACTGTATATGTAAATGGGCTAAATGCCCCCAATTAAAAGACACAGACTGGCAAATTGGATAAGGAGCAAAGACCCATCAGTGTGCTGTATTCAGGAGACCCATCTTACACGCAAAGACACACACAGACTCAAAATAAAGGGAGGCAGGAAAATATACCAAGCAGATGGAAAGCAAAAAAAAAAAAAAAAAAAAGCAGGAGTTGCAATCCTAGTCTCTGATAAAACAGACTTTAAACTAACAAAGATCAAAAAAGACAAAGAAAGGCATTACATAATGGTAAAGGGAACAATTCAACAAGAAGAGCTAACTATTCTGAATATATTTGCACCCAATACCAGAGCACCAAGATTTATAAAACAAGTTCTTAGAGACCTACAAAGAGACTCAGACTCCCACACAATAACAGTGGGAGACTTTAACACCCCACTATCAGTATTAGATCAACAAGACAGAAAATTAACAAGGACATTCAGGACTTGAACTCAGCTCTGGACCAAGTGGACCTTGTAGATGTCTATAGAACTCTCAACTCCAAATCAACAGAATATACATTCTTCTCAGTGCCACATGGCACTTATTCTAAAATCGACCACATAATTGGAGGTAAAACACTCCTCAGCAAATGCAAAAGAACTGAAATCATAACAGTCTCTCAGACCACAGTGCAATCAAATTATAATTCAGGATTAAGAAACTCACTCAAAATCACATAATTTCATGGAAATTGAACAACTTGCTCCTGAATGACTTCTGGGTAAATAATGAAATTAAGGCAGAAATCAAGAAGTTCTTTGAAACCAATGAGAACAAAGAGACAACGTACCGGCATCTCTGGGACACAGCTAAAGCAATGTTAAGAGGGAAATTTATAGCACCAAATGCCCACATCAGAAAGCTACAAAGATCTCAAATCGACACCCTAACATCACAATTAAAAGAGCTAGAAGAGGCAAGAGCAAACTAATCCGAAAGCTAGCTGAAGATAAGAAATAACTAAGATCAGAGAAGAATTGAAGGAGATTGAGACACGAAAAACCCTCCAAAAAAATCAACAAATCCAGCAGCTAGATTTTTGAAAAAAAAATTAACAAAATGGATGGCTAGCTGGACTAGTAAAGAAAAAGGGAGAGAGGAATCCAAGAGACACAATAAAAAATGATAAAGGAGATATCAGCACTGACCCCACAGAAATACAAACTACCATCAGAGAATACTATAAACACCTCTATGCAAATAAACTAGAAAATCCTGAAGAAATGGATAAATTCCTGGATGCATACACCCTACCTAGACTAAACCAGGAAGAAGCTGAATCCCTAAATAGACCAATAACAAGCTCTGAAATTGAGGCAGATAGCCTACCAACCAAAAACAGCCCAGGACCAGACAAATTCACAGCTGAATTCTACCAGAAATACAAAGAGGAGCTGGTACCATTCCTTCTGAAACTATTCCAAACAAATAAAAAGGAGGGACTCCTCCCTAACTCATTTTATGAAACCAGCATCATCCTGGTACCAAAACCGGGAAGAGACACAACAAAAAAAGAAAACTGCAGGCCAATATCCCTGATGAACAGCAATGCGAAAATCCTCAATAAAACACTGGTGAACCGAATCCAGCAGCACATCAAAAAGCTTATCCACAATGATCAAGTAGGCTTCATCCCTGGGATTCAAGGCTGGCTCAACATATGCAAATCAATAAACATAATCCAAACATAAACAGAACCAATGACAAAAAAAACACATGATTATCTCAATAGATACAGAAAAGGCCTTTGATAAAATTCAACATCACATCCCTTCATGTTAAAAACTCTCAATAAACTAGGTATTAATGGAACATATCTCCAAATAATAAGAGCTATTTATGACGAACCCACAGTCAATACCATATTGAATGGGCAAAAGCTGGAAGCATTCCCTCTGAAAACTGGTACAAGACAAGGATGCCCCCTCTCACCACTCCTATTCAACACAGTATTGGAAGCTTTGGCCAGGGCAATCGAGCAAGAGAAATAAATAAAGGGTATTCAAATAGGAAGAGAGGAAGTCAAGTTGTCTCTGTTTGTAAATGACATGATTTTATATTTAGAAAACCCCATCAACTCAGCCCAAAAACTTCTGGGACTGATAAGCAACTTCAGCAAAGTCTCAGGATACAAAATCAACGTGCATAAATCACAAGTATTCCTTTACACCAACAATAGGCAAGCAGAGAGTCAAATCATGAATGAACTCACATTCACAACTGCTACAAAGAGAATAAAATACCTAGGAATACAGCTAACAAGGGATGTGAAGGACCTCTTCAAGAAGAACTATAAACCACTGCTCAAGGAAATAAGAGAGAACATAAACAAATGGAAAAACATTCCATCCTCATGGATAGGAAGACTCAACATCGTAAAAATGGCCATACTGCCCAAAGTAATTTATAGATTCAATGCTATTCCCATCAAACTACCATTGACATTCTTTGCAGAATTAGGAAAAACTATTTTAAATTTCATATGGAATCAAAGAAGACCCTGTATAGCAAAGACAATCCTAAGCCAAAAGAACAAAGCTGGAGGCATCACGCTACCTGACTTCAAACTATACTACAAGCCTACAGTAACCAAAACAGCATGGTACTGGTACCAAAACAGACATATAGACAAATGGAGCAGAACAGAGACCTCAGAAATACCACCACATATTTAAAACCATCTGATCTTCAACAAACCTGACAAAAACAAGCAATGGGGAAAGGATCTCCTATTCAGTCAATGGTGCTGGGAAAACTGGCTAGCCATATGCCCAAAACTACAACTGGACCCCTTCCTTATACCTTAAACAAAAATTAACTCAAGATGGATTAAAGACTTAAATGTAAAACTCAAAACCATAAAAACCCTAGAAGAAAACCTAGGCAATACCATTCAGGACATAGGCATGGGCAAAGACTTCATGATAAAAACACCAAAAGCAATTGCAACAATAGCCAAAATTGACAAATGAGATCTAATTAAACTAAAGAACTTCTGCAGAGCAAAAGAAACTATCATCAAAGTGAACAGGCAACCTACAGAATGGGAGAAAATTTGTGCAATCTATCCATCTGACAAAGGTCTAATATCCAGAATCTACAAGGAACTTAAATTTACAAGTAAAAAACAACCCCATCAAAAAGTGGGCGAAGGATATGAACAGATACTTCTCAAAAGAAGACATTTATGCACCCAATAAACACGAAAAAAAGCTCATCATCACTGATCTTCAGAGAAATGCAAATCAAAACCACAAAGATACCATCTCACGCCAGCCAGAATGGTGATTAAAAACTCAGGAAACAACAGACGCTGGCGAGGCTACAGAGAAATGGGAACACCTTTACGCTGTTCGTGGGAATGTACATTAGTTCAACCATTGTGGAAGACAATATGGCGATTTTCCAAGGATCTAGAACCAGAATTACCATCTGACCCAGCAATCCCATTACTGGGTATATACCCAAAGCAATATAAATCATTCTACTATGAAGACACATGCACACACATACGTTTACTGCAACACTATTTACAATAGCAAAGACATGGAACCAACCCAAATGCCCATCAATGATAGACTAGATAAAGAAAATGTGGTACATATACACCATGGAATACTATGCAGCCATAAAAAAGAATGAGATCATATCCTTTGCAGGGACATGGATGAAGCTGGAAACCATCATCCTCAGCAAACCACCAACACGGGAACAGAAAACCAAACACCACATGTTCTCACTCATAAGTGGGAGTTGAACAATAAGAACACATGGACACAGAGAGAGGAACAACACACACCAGCGAAAGAAGGGAACTTAGAGGACAGGTCAATAGGTGCAGCAAACCACCATGGCACACATAACCTATGTAACAAACCTGTGCATTCTGCACATGTATCCCGGATTTTTTCTTTTTATGGAGGAATAAAGGGAAAAAAAGGACAATCCAGTTATCTTCGTATACTGAAAGCGATGTGAACAGGGAACTGGACTCATCCAGCACAGTCCCACTTATTACAGCCAATGGGTAGAGGTTACAGAGAAAGCTATTCCAGTACAACCAAAAGGAAAACAATTTTTAAGACACTCTTGAGATACGATTGACTTACAAAAACATGTACCTACTTAATGTATACAACTTGATGAATTTAGAAAGAATTTTCTAAGCTATGCGATACAAGATGTTCTTGTTACTGGAAGTCTTTAGTGTTCGAACATCAGCATTTTGCCTATGTGAGAAGGACACTGAGAGAATTCAGATGTTAAGATCTGATGACTAGGGAATCAGAGGGAATGACCCTTTGAATACGGTTCAATCAGAGGGAATGACGCCATGAGTAAGGTTTTCAGTTTTCACAAGCTCTACCAGCTTCCTGTAGAACACCACGACAGTGAAATGTTAGTGGCCTGTGAACAAGCAGCTCTGTAGACAAATGTTAGGAAATGCGGCCTATCTTCTTTTGGTCATGGGGATCGATAATATGTATAAGCATCAAAAGGCTTTGAAAAGTACCTCCCGACAAAAAAAGAAATCACGACCTCAGCCTGTCATCTACCACATGGCTAACTTCCCTGTACTAACTGTTCCCCACCTCACTCCACTGCCTAAAGCAAAGAGCCGCACACAACGTGTCCCAATAAAATCTACTGTTGTTGAGACGTACTGTTCTCGGGTTGACTTCTGATGGAACTGGTTCTCCTTCAAGCCCTCACAGAATTTACCTAATCTTATTGGAAAGAATAACTTCATTCAGTGCTTAGAGAAGGGCAGTAAATTTCTTGAAAAGGACAGTTTTTGGCTGAGATAAGGGAAAGAATGAACACAGCTCCAGGCAGAGCTTACTCTTCAGTTTACCAAATTATTACCGAGCATGGCCCTGAGCCAGGCCCGGCACCAAGCCTAATCACTCCCCAGAGATACCCTCCAAACCACAGTGTACGGGAACGAGGCACAGGGCCACAGACAGCTTCAGTAGGGAGGCGCAGGGACAGCACTGCAGGCAGAGGAGGAGCTGCGGGCAGAGAGCAGGCAGGCAGCCGCAGCAGGAGGCCCACAGCAGGCTCCCAGGACACGCACAGCAGCCAGAGGGCCAGAGGCTTTGAACCCTATCCCAAGGGCGTGGGCGTGATTGTTAAAAAAAAAAAAACTGTAAGCCGGGAAATGACCCCACCTGCAGGATAAAATCCAATCTGCTTCAGGTTCCCAGAGCCCTCCCCTAGGCTGCAGCGGGATCCACCTGCCCATGGCACGCACCGGCACACCCCACGGGCTCCAGCCACTTCCGTCCACTCACCCCCGACTTACCAGCAGGCCTCCCCTCCACGCAGGCCCTCTCCCTCCATCTTCCATCCTTCCACCAGCCAAACCAGCCCCATCCACGGAGGTCCAGGCA
This sequence comes from Theropithecus gelada, assembly GCF_003255815.1. Lineage (NCBI taxonomy): Eukaryota > Metazoa > Chordata > Mammalia > Primates > Cercopithecidae > Theropithecus > Theropithecus gelada. Next base: position 3,773,847 of record NC_037678.1, read on the forward strand.
CCCGTCCCCTTCCTTTACCTCGCCTTAAAGCTGGAGTTCTCCCGTTCTGCCCGGTCTCTCGGCATGGATGAGCTGCCACAGGGCAGGGAGCACGACTCACAAATACATCTTGGTATCGTCAGTGCCCAGCACGAGGCAGATGCTTAAGAAACATTTTCCGAGTAAATGAGTGAACAAATCAATGAGCGAATGACTGAATTCATGAGGGAGCAAACAAGTGAATAAATTAGAAAGAGAAATGGCCACAGTCTTGTTAGAACGGCCCACCGACCTCTGAAGAATCTAGGAAGTCTGAAGCAGGGAAACCTTGGCAAATCAAACACAGGGGAAGTAGGATTGCGTGCTCTGAGAGAGACAGTATCCGAAGGTCCAAATAAATTACTGTGTGCCCAGGAGCACTTCAATTCAAAAACACTGATACAGAGGAAACGAAGGGCAAAGAGTAACCAAGTCAACAGCGGTTATCAAAGTGCACGGGGCCAGCAGGGAACCGCAGGGGCGAGCAAGACAGCACGACTGAACAAGCGACCGCCGCGCAGCTCCGATTAACACTGAGTCCTCGCCCCAGGGCTCACACTGTGGAAATACATAAGGAAGTGTTCAAGAGTTATGTGTCGGGGTCTGCCTCCCAGGTTAGTAATTACAATAAATAAAAAACAACATCAAAAACAAAACTGGAAACAACTTGAACACCCAAATAATAGAAAGTCTTCAGAAATGTTTCATCTACAAGCAGACAGAAGAAATGAATGTGTTTTGATGACTGTTACAAAGCCATTAACAATCATGTTTTCCAAGAAAGTTAGTGTCATAGGAAAAGACACTATTTAAAATAAGTAAAAATACACCGGGTATGGTGGCTCACGCCTATATTCCCACCACTTGGGAGGCTGAGGTGGGTTCACCTGAGGTCAGGGGTTCGAGACCAGCATGGCCAACATGGTGAAACCCCGTCTCTGCTAAAAATACAATAAATAAACAAACAAACAAACAAATAACCAGTGTGGTGGCGGCTGCCTGTAATCCCGGCTATTCGTGAGGCTGAGGCAGGAGGATCCCTTGAACCCAGAAGGCAGAGGTTGCAGTGAGCCGAGATCACACCATTGCACTCCAGCCTGGGCAAAAGAGCGAGACTCCATCTCAAAAAAAAAAAAAAAAAAATTAAAAGTTAAATAAATAAAAATAGATATATAATTAGATAAGATACACTGCTTGATCTCAAGTCTATGTGAAAAGGAAAACACACACATACAACCCTCCCAAAAAGACAAAGAAGATAAGCTTTGGTAACATCCTGGGGAAACCAGGGTGGTAGTTCACACGGGTTTTTATCTTTCTTCCTGAGACTGGTCTTGGGAGGTTGCACAGCAGGCAGGAGAGCCTGTGCCCAGTGGACTCAGACATTCCTATAAGTTTGAGCCCTGGCTCTGTGCCGTCAGAATCTTGGAACACCGGGCGTGTTTCTTAACCCCTTCAAGCCTCGGTTTCCTCATCTGTCAAACAGGAATAAAAAGAGCGTCCGCTTCACAGGACTACTGTGACAAATGATCAAGAAAATGCACGTCAAGGGCTCCACACCCCACACCTGGCACGTAGCAAGCGTTAAAATACATTAGATTCTATTATTATTACTCTCAGTAGTTGCTAAATTTCAAACACTGAACGTCTGTAATTTTAAATCATATTGAAGAATAGTAAAGATGAACAAAAGTAAATATTCTATAAGAAGATAAGGCAGGCCGGGCACGGTGGCTCAAGCCTGTAATCCCAGCACTTTGGGAGGCCGAGACGGGTGGATCACGAGGTCAGGAGATCGAGACCATCCTGGCGAACACAGTGAAACCCCATCTCTACTAAAAAATACAAAAAAAAACTAGCCAGGCGAGGTGGCGGGTGCCTGTAGTCCCAGCTACTCGGGAGGCTGAGGCAGGAGAATGGCGTAAACCCGGGAGGCGGAGCTTGCAGTGAGCTGAGATCTGGCCACTGCACTCCAGCCTGGGCGACAGCGCCAGACTCCGTCTCAAAAAAAAAAAAAAAAAAAAAGATAAGGCTGGTGCTCCTGCCGCGCCGGCCCATGGGTGAAGAGGCCGGGGTGTGCACTGACTATGCCAGGGCTGCGGAAAGGCAGAAAAACCAGCAGCAACTTTCTGTCCCCACCAAGGCTCCGGGAAGGAGTGCCAGGGCTCGGCCTCCAAACCACGCCACCTGCCCAAATACTGTCTGCATTTTTGGTCTGATTTCTTGTCCGTAAGGTGCCCCTGCTTTGGTGGAACACCCTGCCCCAGTCCTGGGCAGAGGAGGTGGCTCAACCTCTGGTACCCAGCACAGACAGGATACCTTCTCGCAGCTATTCTGGCCCCTGAAGGCTCCCACCCCCAGCCACATCCCCAGCAGAATCCATTACTTGTTCCTGTTTCCACAGAACTTCTGACATATGCTTAGGGGCCCTAACCCTTCCTGGCTCTACCGTAATTACCTGCGGCAGATCCGTTTCTCCACCGAAGCGGAAGCCTTCGGGTCCTCTGTGCCTCGCCTGGTAGGAGCTCACTACATATTTTAATTGAATGAAATAATCAGAAATAATTTTCACTATTATTAAAGCATTCTTCTTCTACCCCGGGAACATGGAAAAGCCAATAAAAAGTTAAAGTAAAAACAAGATTTCTCTCTCTCAAGAGCAGTCACCCGTTCTTAAATTTGCCAAAGCAAATTTAAAATCTCACTGAAGATAACTGTAAATTAAATGCTGCATACTAAAGATCAAAAACTGACTTTGCTAAATAGATCTTATTCTTTAATATTTGGCTTAGGTAATAGGGACAGAATTTTCAAGCACAGAAGCCCCAAGCCTAGAAAAGTTTTAATGACCTCTGATGGAACGGGCACACACAAGGAAATCTGTGTCTTACGAATTCAATACACACTTTATTGAGGAAATAACCGTGAATCAACGGAAGAAAAGAGTGTACTTTAGTGAAGTATTTAATGGTCTGATCTGGAAGGTCATTAAAGTAAAGCAAGACGCAAATGAAACGCAGTGGCCTGCATACAGAAAGGCCTGCAGAGCCGCCTGGGAAACGAAGAGCGGACCGAGGGGAAGCGGCGGCTGCGTGAATCACCTCGCGGGCAGCTCCGGACACGACAGACTAACAGGAAGAGATCACACACACCACGAGGATCAACTGCAGCCTGGGAAGAGTCAAAAGAAGCATCAAACGGCTTGAAAGATCCAAAGCAAGAAAAGATAAATGCGAACATTAAGTCAAAACAAGCAAGATTTTGCCCATCGAGCCAGACCAAAGCCACACACAGCCAGCAGAAAGGTGGCAGTCCCTGCAGGGGTGGGCAGAGTCCCTGCAGGGGTGGGAAGAATGGCTGACGAGGCTGTGAGGCCAGGCAGCCCACAGTGTGACCGAGCCGTGGGAGCCCCAGAGCCTGCACACTTCGAATGCCAGCCTCACATCTGGGCCGCCGTCATCCCCACAATTCATGGGTGCTCCGTGTCTCCTCAGCACCACAAGCCCGCCCAAACAGCCTCCATCCTTGTGCCTGCTGTGCCCACAGGGTGTGCAGAGAAGCCAGCGCTGGTGCCAGGGAACGAGCAGGCAGGAGGAGGCAGCGGCAGGGAAGAAGCTGCCACCAGATCAAGAAACGGCATGAGGGAGCTCCAAACAGCCACAGCTCAGAGCACAGCTAATTCACCTGCTGCTGAATTTCAAAGTGTCACCCCCACGTCACTTCCAGCCCTACAGCAGGATAATCACAAAGCACCAGAAGCCCGATTAACCTCCCCAAAGAGCAGCTCTGATCATTCCACTCCCTGCCCAGAACCTTCCGGGGCTCCCAACTGCACACAGAACAAAGACTTCCAGACCTTGGCAACCGCCTGGACCAATTCCTGGATTTTAGCGATGGGGAAACTGAGGCTACAGCGGGATTAAGCGGCTGAACGGTCTGAGGGTGGCAGCGGCAGGATCCGAGCCCGGGATCTCAGCGCCTCCTCTCTGTCTCCAGTGGCTTTCTCACGGCACCACAGCGGCCTCAAATCGAATACCTTCACCTGGCAGGCCAGACCTTCCAAGAACTGACCCCGGCTGCATTTTTGGCTTTTCCTACCACTGCCTTCTTCTGAAACTGTCAGTCCTGCAGGGCGAGACTGGATGCTGGCTCTGACACATTTGGCCTCGAGTGCTGGCTCCACTAGCTGGGCGACCCTGAGCCAGACGCTGAGCTTCTGTAAGTCTCTAGGAATCGCAGAGGGACTGCACACAACGCGCTCAGCACACAGCTCCATACATCATTGTGACTGTTGCTACTGCTGCCGCCCTCGCCACTCAGACGCCGCTCTGCCTCCTCCCCTCAACTCTCCGCTTAAGTGAGTCCCTCCCTGGGAGAGTCTTGCCCCATCTCCTACTATGGAAATCACCTCCACGAGATAAGATGCCCCCACAAATGCCAGCCCTTAGAAGCTACACAACTCAAGTACTCATCACCGTCCGGCACAGGGCCTGGCAAGGCAGGTACCTACTCGTGTCTGATGGATGAATGAAGAGATGGGAACCTAGCTTTCTTGTCACCTACGTCTCTCTGCTGGTTCCACCCCACCCCAGAATCTGTCCCTGACAGTTCCTCGCCACTCCGTCCAATGGGTCTTCCTGACCAGGCCACTGACGGGCACCACAGCCTGTCCACATGGCCCAGTCACCACCCAGTGCCTGCATCTGGCCAAAACAAGCCTCACCAAATATCCAATGCCCACTGTCCCCTGCCCACAGGAACCTGAGGCCAGTCTGCTGCCCTGCACCCAGGGTACTTGGTAATCAGCCTGTCCTGGATGACAGCCGTGTGATGGACTCTGACACACAGCCTGGCCTGTGCCAGCCACGCTCCCCAAAGTAAGCCCAGTCTCTTTAATCATCCTGCACGTAAGGGTTCAGACTCGCAGCAGCCCAGCTGCCCCCAAAGTACTCACATGAGGACAGAAGGACGGATTTGATGTCCCCTATCTTCCAGGAGGCATCTGAGTCCTTAATGGAAGAGTGTATCACCAAGGGGCGTCTAGAAGGGTCAAAAGCAGAGCTATCTATTCATTTGATTCTAAGAATAAAAACTCTCCGATTTTGTAATTATTGTTTAAAAAGACAAAAAACTCCTCCCGAAGGTTAACTATCCGCCTGTTCTTCTGCATGAGGAATACGTGAGGTGGGGGTTGTGCAGTGGTGTGAATGTACCACAAGCCGCTGAACTGTTCACCACAAAACAGTTTATCGTCTGTTATTTGAACTGCACCTCAAGTTTTTAAAACAATTTTTACTTAAAAATTTGATGATTTTATGCCATTTTGACACTCGTAATAAAAGATGATTATGCCTATATACTAAATCTCACCTGTTCTCATGCTCTCCTATATACATTTTTCTTTTTCTTTTTTTTTTGAGTGAGAAAAGGGGCACATCACACTAATATGTTTTCATTTGCATTTTTAAAAGAATGGAGTGGAGTGAGAAATACATTAACATGTCTATATAAATCTACTTGAATATGCGCGGAACACTGCTGAAAGGAGACAGAAAGAGAAGGGTGGCTCACGGAGCAAAGCAGATTTATTTGTCAGGCTGCAAGCCCTGAGGAACCCTTGTAAATGTTTTCACTTTGTATAATGTAGCTTTTCCCATTAGAAACACAGGTAAATAGAGTAGAAATCAATGTTACCAGTTCCTAAACTGCAAGTGGTGAGCCCCGAGCATCTCTCCCTCCTCCAGAACACCCCGGAACACGGCTTCTGTGTGCATGAGCTGATGTGACACGGTTTGAACACTCTCAAACAAGTCTACATTTTCATCAAGCATATAAATGAAATTTTGACTTAGATAAGCAATTTTAATAAGAATTTTAACTAGCCCGGGCGCGGTGGCTCAAGCCTGTAATCCCAGCACTTTGGGAAGCCGAGACGGGCGGATCACAAGGTCAGGAGGTCAAGACCATCCTGGCTAACCCGGTGAAACCCCGTCTCTACTAAAAAAAAATACAAAAAAAAAAAACTAGCCAGGCAAGGTGGCGGGCGCCTGTAGTCCCAGCTACTCGGGAGGCTGAGGCAGGAGAATGGCGTAAACTCGGGAGGCGGAGCTTGCAGTGAGCCGAGATCCGGCCACTGCACTCCAGCCTGGGCGACAGAGCCAGACTCCGCCTCAAAAAAAAAAAAAAAAAAAAAGATCATTTTCAAAACATTATACAACCATTAAAAATGATGGTTATGAAGATTATAGCAGCATGGGAGAGGCTGATGATGCAATATTAACTGGAATAAAAGGACAACAAATGCCATCTACAGCTTCATGGCCTCCATGGAAAACCTGGGTGGGAAGGGCACACAGGAAAAAGACGGTAAGAGCCCAGCAGCCGGGCAGAGCTCCATGCTAACCACTCCACAGATGGCCTCATCACGACTCCCAAGCACTATGGAGGCCTCTGTCATTACCCCATTCTACAAATGAAGACACTACCCAGGTGGTAGATGTGGGGAGGGCTGGATAAACACGGGTTACTGCCGCTGCAGAGGTGCAGTGCCAAGCAGTGCCAGCGTGTCATCAAGCAAATGGCTTTGTCACACAGACGCACGCGTGTGCTTCTTCCTTCTAACATCAAACCCACTGTGCCTCCCAATCAGCTCCAAGCAAAGCAGCACTGGAGCCTCAGAGCAGACAGGACAGAAGTCCTCAGCACGGGCTGACAGGCTCCACAACACCGACAAGCAGGAGAGTTGGCATCACCATCATTCCCACCACCATCATCATAGTCATCATCACCATCACCATCACCATCACCACCATTACCACCATTACCACCATCATCACCATCATCACCACCATCATCATCACCACCACCATCACCACCACCACCACCATCACCACCATCACCACCATCACCACCATCACCACCACCACCACCATCACCACCATCATCACCACCATCATCATCACCATCACCACCATCACCACCACCACCACCATCACCACCATCACCACCATCACCATCACCACCATCATCACCACCATCACCACCATCATCACCAGCACCATCACCACCATCACCACCACCACCACCACCATCATCACCATCACCACCACCACCATCACCACCACCACCACCATCACCACCATCACCATCACTCCCACAATCACCATCACAATCAATACTAATCCCTGAAGCCCTGAATTCTAAAAGGGAACAATCTTGCTACTGTTGATCCCCCATCGTTCCATGCTCGTGGTGAATTCTAATTGCTCACCACTCTCTTCCACCTTTCCTTAAAGAAATCCTCTTCCCTCTAACTTCACCTATAAAGTGTCTACAGGATGCACCTGTAGAATCTGCAGTTGCACAGGAAGAATTTGCGGTCACAGAACCTGCCAATCCTCTTACAAAATATACCAAAATTCTAGAGTATCCAGGCCATGCCTGGGGAGGAGCAAAGCCCTATTTGCTCTGCACACATTTGCTCGGCCAGCCCTGTGAAGTGGTTGACCCTCCCCTCCTCGTATCACCAAACCCAATTCCTTAATTGTATCTACTCGGGTCTGACTGGCTGAAGATCAGGACTATTCTACCCACTCCAGACCCAGGTGGGACCCACCAGCCACAGACGTCCCACCTCTGCCCCTCAGGCTCCATCACTCTGTCCTCAGGCTTACAACCCACCACCATACCCAGAGTCCCCAGAAAGTCAAAGGTACATTATCACATTTTTCTAAGTTAACACATTTTTAGATCCTTTTTTGGCTTGATTTTTTTTTTTTTTCCAGCTCAGTCTTACATGTCAGTTCTAATGGCCTGTGGTCAATCACTTGAACCTGGGAGGCGGAGGCTGCAGTGGGCCAAGATCAAGCCACTGCACTCCAGCTGGGCGACAGAGCGAGACTCCATCTCAAAATAATAAACAAAAAAAAAATGAAAAATAAATAAATAGAAAAAGAAGAAGGACGGAAAGACATTAAGGAACCAGAAATGGGGGAAGGGGGTTGACAGACACACACATCAATCTCTGTGAATAGAAAACACAGTTGGCTGCCTAAGCGATATCCAACCTGTCCCACCTCTCTATTTCCAGAATCCCAGTTTGAAAGTGTCCATGGCCAGCCCACAGGCTTACCACCAGGAGCGGCCATGCGGCCTGGCTGTGAAGGGAACCCTGCTCTCCCAGTGAGAAGACGCTGCCCTGGTGATGGCTCCTCCCATCACCCCATGGTGACGACAACCCCTTTAGAGCCGTGAGGAAGAGGCCCAGTGACTTGGAGCTTAGCTCCTGAGGACATCACCGAGCCAGCGAACCAGTGCCAACAGCTACCTGCCTCCAGGCATCTTGCTGAGAAACTTAACCCCTATTTGCTCAAAAGTCCTTGTGTCTGCTTTTCTGTTACCTACAGCAAAAACGCATCTTCACGGAAAGCCCTGGATACAAGGCACCCTGTGTCAACTGGAAAACCAGCGATGCCCCACTCACCACTCAAGAACACGGGGAAGGAAAGAAAGAGACTGACCGCTGGTGGCTCAATTAACTCTGCCAGCATTTCCTGAGAATGTGCCATGCGTGTGCCAGTCACTGGAACAGGAGGACGAGTGACTCCAGCCACGGCCCAAAAGAAGCTCACAGTCTAATGGGCAGAGGGACACAAACTCATACTCTCTCGGAGGAAACCATAATGGGAGCTAAGTTACAAGAAGAAAACGTTGTACAGCGCAAGGAGCAATGAGTTCCTGGGGATCCTGCCACAGTCGCCCTACTTTCCTTCTTCTATCCCTCGCACAGAGAAAACACACACCACAGTCCCACAATTGCTCAAGTCTCTATTCAATATCCTCACCTACAAAAGAAATTATAAGAGAAAAAAAGATAAACATGTAACAGATAAGTTTTTAAGGCGGCTCCTTTAAAACCATCCCAAAGACTTATAAACTCTCTTTTAGCATTTGCTTTGAATATTACAGACTAAAAATCACCATTCGACAGAAACAAATCACCTGAAGGAACAGAGAAAGGTTTCCTATTAAACTGAAGATTACGCTACTATGGATAGTAAATAAAATTCTCAATTTTCACCAAATCATATCTAATTTGGTTATTTTAAGCCGAGTGACATCACATGTACTTCAAATACCACATCGAGCAGGGAAAACATCGCCCAGAAAAAAGGATGCCGGCAATGCCATGAAAGGGGGGAGCCAGCGTGTTCATCTGAGGCTCTCGCATGCCCTGCCTGAAGCCCAGATCGTTCTGCAGACGAAACGGCCGCTGAGAGCAATTTCTGCTAGTGCGCTCTGAAGGACTGGTAAGAACCGATTAAGAGGGAATAAATTAGAGGGAAAAAGCAAGCACAACTCTAGTTAATACAGCATGTGGAAACAGTGGCAATTTTGGTTTGCTGGTTTTATTATCTTTTCCATTTCTCTAACTTTCAATAACATTTCTGTTAACGATGATCACAGAAACCCTTTAGTGACAAAACGAGCAGAGGAAAGAAACAGGCGCAGCTCCTGTCGTAAGTGGGAACACACGAGCAAAAGCGGGCCACGGCCTGGGGCAAGCGTGGAGGGAAAGCAGAGGAGCAGTGCTGTGGGGGAAGCCACGGAGGGGAAAACGCAAACCCACAGCCACACGGTTGGAAAAGCCCATCCTTGGCTCAAGGAGGTACCATCGCATTATTGCTGAGCTGCCACTGGATGGTAGTGTCACTTACTTACCTAGTAAATTTAAGAAACAAAGGAAAACCAGAGACAGAGGACCATGTATGCCCCAAAGGAAGGTGAGAAAAGTCTAGCTGAAGAGTCAGCGAACCATCAAATGGCAAGTGGCTACCATGTGACACTCACTGCAGGGGACTTGAGGACAGAGCAGGGCCAGCAAGGATCTGCGTGTGGCTGGGTCACTGCACGCACAGAAGGGCTGTGCGAGCGGGAGTTTGTTCCCTCCGCCCCGGGGCCTCTGCACTGGGCAGTTCTAGGTGGCCAGGGGGCTGCCTTCCTTGAGAAAGCCCTTCCCTGATGAGACTCCAGGACAAGGCCGAGTTAGCCAGAGCTTTCATCTTCGTCCCTCACTTTATTCTCTTCTGAGGCTGTGCTTGCCTTTCAGTAAGCATGCTGGACACACACAGGCACTTTCAGTAAGCACGCGGGACATACACAAGCACGCACAAGTGTAAGCAGGCTGGACACACACAGGCACGCGCAAGTGTAAGCACCCCCCACCCATAAGGCCAACGTGCCCTGCTATGTTAACACAACACAGGCTGCAAGGACAGCGCCTGACCACTAGAGGGCGACGCTGGACACCGACGGCCGGGTCGCGGGAACCAAGCATCCTCCTGGCCTCGGCTCCTGGCACCTGGCCCCAGCTCCCACACCAGAAGCCAGGATCTCCAACAAGGCCCACAGGAGAGAAAACCACCCCCGTTCCTCGGGCCTCCAACAGCACCGAGACTGACCACTGTCTACACTAACCAGAAATGTGTGACCTGGAGGCTGGGAGCCCAGCCCGGGGTGACCCTGGTTCCCAGCCAGCTCTGCCCTCACTGTGGGGCTGGAGGGCAGCCGCCTGCTTAACCTTGTCTCAAGCTCCTCAGCGGTAAACCAGCGATAAGGCCAGCAATCTGGGGCACACAGGAAGGCGGTGGGGATACAGAGCGGGGTCTGGTGACTGGTAACATCATCTCTACGGCACAGTGCCCAGCACAGAGTAAAGGCCCCCAACGGCTGTACCTATGTCATTATTTAAATACACGCTTTCCCTGGCTCTCTGTTTCATAAGGACATGATTTTGTCTCCCCAGTGAAATGCCATCTCTGGAGTGTGTTCTGATTTCTGTGTCTATCGGCTATTCCCCGTCCCTACAGACCCCAGGCTCTAAACTATGGGGGTCCTGGCTCTCGCCTTCTCGCCAGTCTACCCAGCTCCAGATCCCATTAGCCCCCGACTCATGCAGCCCACCCCACCCACATCCCCAGCCCATGGCCTCCACTCTTGCCCCCTAGTCTCCCACCCTACTCTGACCCTCCCCCAACCCCTCCCAAGAGCTCCCCAAGGACTCTGCCTAGTCCATGGCCACTGGCAACACCTGCTCAGAAGCAGCCATCAGCTCTTCCTGCCACAGAATAGCAACCACTTTCCCATGCTCTGCACCACGCTTTACTCCCTCGGTTCAAAACCTCCCAGAGGCTTCATGCTGTGCTCAAAGTAAAAGCAGAGCTCCTTCTCCTGGACTTCTCAGCCCTGGGGACCAGGTCCCTGCCTGCCTCGCAGGCCTCTCCCCACACCCCACTCAGCCACCAGGCCAGAGCCTCAGCAACCCCTCAAGCACATGAAGCTCTACTGCCCGCAGGACCTTTGCACCTCTGGGCCTGTCCCTAGAATGCTCGTGCCCCCTCTTCAAATGCCTGCCTCCATGCAGATCTCACCCCAGAAGCAGCCAACTGCAGAGAAGCTCCAGTCTCTACCCTCCACGTGCCTTGACTCTCCCCAGATGCTCCCTGATGGTTGTGGGGTTACTGAGCGAGTTCCGTCTGTCTCCTCACATGAGAATGTCAGCTCCTTGAGGGCAGGGCCCTTGCAAGCCTGGCTGCCGATCCCTCCCCACTGCCCACAACCACAGCAGGTGCCCAACAGAGCCTGGATGAATGAGTGACTCCACAAGAATTCCCGCCGACCTTCACAAGGACCCTACAGGGCAGGTCTCCTGACCCCTCTACAGCTGACGAGACAGGGAGGTTCAGCCACTTCATGAGTAAGGACACGGCCAGCCATCACACTGAGAGTCTACCCCAAGGCCACACCTGCTTCCTCCTGTCACCAACGGCCCAGGCCCCTTCAGGGCTGCCCTCCCGCCATGGACACCAAGGGGGCATCTACTCATATTAGTACTCCCGAGGTGTACGGCTCCAAACTTCTGTTCATGCCCTCCCAACCCCCAAACCCCCTCTCCTGCTGACCTCCATCTATCAGCACACTCTTATACAGCCCAGACTGGGTGCTCACCCCTCGGGGGAAGTGGAACACGGCCGTGGCCTGGCCCCACTCCTTGACAGAAGCGTGGTCATGCCTTCTGTCCTACTGTTTGAAAGCCTTGAGGGCCAGAGCTGAGCTCCACACACAGTTTGCCCTCCAAGGCCCCACTGGGGGGCTCTAGATGGCGGGCTCTAGACGGCCCTCAGGAAACTGCATGTACTGCAGGCTACCAAATCACACTACCATTTACCAGACACACGTGACCAACATGAGTGTCATTTTCTGGGGCTTCAAAGTAGGCAATCTTTGTGTGAGTAAATATTGAGCCAATGCTAAGAGCAAAATGAGCTGTTAAGTTCTATTTGCTACTTTCATCCCCAGGCTCATAACAGAGTGTAAGCTAAACAAAGAGAAACAGCACTCCGCTGGACAGTGATATTCCGCAGGTACACTCATTTCTGTAGGCACTCCTCACATCGGTGGTTTGCTTCTCCAACATTGGCAAATATTTGCCACTTATGTCTTTCATGTAATGTGAAGACAGTACATTCCACGGTCTTCCAAAGCTATCTCAACTGCCTTATAAAAACAGACAATTTACTGGCGATGTTTTCTCTTGCTACTAAATGCAAATGCAGTAATCGTTTAACTTTGAAAGCTCTGCATTGAGCTTTTTGGTTTTAGATGTGATATTTACATAGAATTATAAAGAAAGAGAAAAACCCACAGTCCCCTCAACCTAACAAAATAACCTGATTTTTACACGGTAAAATCTAGCCCTACATACTCCCATCTTCCCACAAGTCTTGAAAGCTTTACTTTTAAGTATGATTTTAATTTCCAAAAGTTGCTTCAATTACAAAGTCCTCCAGAATGTTCCAGGTGGGTACTCAGAGCCTGGCCCAGCACAGGGTTCCCATCAGGCAAATCTTGCTTTCATCAGCTGTCTCTCCGCCACCTGCCTATTGCTGGAAACCACAGGACACAACCAGGACAACATCTGTAAGTCACCTGACTCGTCAATGACTACAAAAGTGACCATATACGTCAGCAGCGCAAAAATCAAGTGAGAAGATAAAAAGATAAAAAGGCCAGTTCAAATGAACATAACAACCACCATAAAAATAACTAACATTTTTGAGTGTTTAGTATGTGCTAGGCACTCTCTTAAGCATGTTATACGTACTATCTCATTCAAACTGCAAAATGAGCACTGCTTTCGTCATGCCTATCACGCAAACAAGAACTCTGAGATGCAGGATCATCACCAAGCTGGCTCAAGGTCACGTGGCGAGTAACCAGTGGAGCCAGCTCTCCACACAGGCAGCCTGGCTCCAGGATCTGCTCTCCTAGGTGCAACGTGGTTCTGCATCCCCGTGCCACCCTGGAGGCACGAGAGCCAGCAGAGAAGGGGCGCTGGCATGCTAGGAGAGGAAGTGGCTAATACATCAACTACAAGACTCTACTCCCGCAAGCACGACCTACCTTCATCTCCTGTCTTGGTGGGTGACACTTCCACCTACCCGGTGCTCTAGCCGAAATCACAGAGTCATCCCCCACACTGCCTTCTCGCCTCACCCATGGCTAGGGATGCTCTGTGAGCGTCACCATCACAGAAGGAGGTTCAGGTTCCTGAAGAAACGTTCTCGAGTTGTTTGTAATAATAGCAAGTTAGGAATAACCTGTCTGCCCATCCGCAGGGGCTGGTGCAGTCAAGTGGGGCACGTCCATAGGATGGCATGTTACAGGGCACTCCAAAGACTAAGGCGGTTCTCCACATACACCACGGGAAAATATATCATTCCTTTAAAAAGTGAGGTGCACAACCCTTACCGTGCAAGGGGAGAAAGAAAAACACCGTAGAAATGCACAGACCCCAGAGCGTCCCTCTACAGAACACTTCATCACCAAAGGAAAAAGGGGAGCTCTTCGGCGCAAAGAGCTGGCAGACGCCACCTCAGCCAAGTGATCGGAGTCCACGTCAATGCGAGGACCCACCAGCACCACGTGCCCCACTGTGATGACCAGGAAGAACACAAATCCCTTCAGGGATGTTCCTGCCAAAAATTATCAACCAGAATCTCACCGTGGGCAAACACTAGACAAGCACAAACCAAGGGACATCCCACAAAAACACTGGCCTGTGCTCTGCTAAAGTGTCAAGATCGAAACGCAGAGACAGGCAAGGCTGCTGCTCCAGGCTGATGGAGAAGACAGAAGCGTGACACCCAAATGGAACGCGTGGTTCCCCACTGGAGTCTGAGCTAAGAAAAAAACAGAGAAAGGACGTTACGGGGACGACTGGCAGAATGCGACTATGGACTGCGGATTATAATAATAAAAGTGTAAAATAGTACTGTGTCAATGTTCAATTTCCTGATTTTGACACCCGTGCTGTGATGATACTGAGGGAATGTCTTTGTGCTTAGGAAATAGGCAGCGAAGGTTTTAGAGGTAAAGGGATGTATCTCCAACTGACTCTCAAATGGTTCAGAAATATATATATATATACACACACACACACACACACACAAAAACAGGCACACACATGCAGAACGGTAACGGGCAAATGTAAACAACTGGTGATTCTGGGTGCAGAGCATATGGGAGTTGTTGGCACTATCCTTGCCAACTGTTCTGCAAGTTTGAATTGCATCAACATAAAATGTTTAAAACAACACATGCATGGGCCATCACTGGAAGGAGACACCTGGAACTGTGGAAAGGAAGGGAAGGTGGAGGCTGGGACAGGCCTCATTTTCACACAGACCCTGCTGTGCTGTGTCATGTTATAACACATGCAAGTGTTGCTGTTTCAAAAAAACAAACATAAGGAAGAAACAACCACCCGCTTTGAGAACGCTACGCAGAGCTGTGTCCTCCTTGCCAACAGACCTGCCAAGAGCCCTCCCCAGCCTCGGGAACACAGCTCCAGCCGTGCCCTCTGAACCGCTGCTTCTGCCCAGAAACCCTCTCCCTACCCTGGGCCTGAGCATGAAGGCCCAGATGCTGCGAGCTCCTGCATGGCCCCTGCACAGCTCCTGCGTGGCTCCCGGCAGCCCATCCGCGTGCGCCACTCGCCACCTCCTGGCCAAGCCACGCGTTGCACCTCCGGCTCTCAGAGTGCCACAGTGACGCTGGCCGTAACTGTCTGATACAGGTTTGTCCCCCCAGTGAAGCAATCTCATGACCAAGGCCACATTCCAGTCCTCCCGAGAGCTCCAGCATTTAGCAAACGCCTAGCCAGAGTGGCGCTCCACAAAGATGAGATACGGAAAGGAAGGACGTGAATTCAGCAGGAATGCCACCAGAAGAACTCAAAGCAAGTGCGTTCCACAGAGCCTGGCCACGGCAGTCCACAGGGACACTGCGTGTGCCTGGAAGCAACTTGCACAGGAAGAGTCACGCTGGTGACTGTGCTCTGCCCTGCGGGCCTGCCCCTCTGCCCCAGCCTCACCCTTGCCCCTTGCAGGGCTCACAGCCTGTCACCCTCTGATGACTGCCAGCCCCAGGGCAGGAAGGTGCAAAACCAGCAGATCGAGTTGATGGTCACCAGCGCTGCGCCCCCATGAGCCACTGTCTTCAGAATACTATGACCAACAAGGATGTCCACCTGGCCAGCCTCGAAAGGCTCACCAAGGGCGGCAATAATGAAGACTGCAATTGGGACAACAAGAAAACAGAATGGGCCAGGCGCGGCGGCTCACGCCTGAAAGCCCAGTGCTTTGTGAGGCTGAGGCAGGAGAATCTCTTAAGCCTAGGAGTTCAAGACCAGCCTGGGCAACACAGGGAGACCCCTATCCCTAGAAAAAATTGTTTAAAGAATTTGGTGAGCGTGCTGGCACAATCCTGTAGTCCCAGATACTCAGGAGGCTGAGGCAGGAGGATTGCTTGAACCCAGGAATTCCAGGTTGCAGTGCGCTATGATTGCACCACTGCACTCCAGCCTGGGCGACAGAGTAAGACCTTGTCTCAAATTTTAAAAAAAAGAAAACCAAAAGGAACGCAAAATACATTTTCAAATTGCACTGGAAAAACACTAACAAAACATGTCTAGAGGCAACTATCAGCACAAATTGCTACTACCTTAGTGACTTACTGACTTGAAAATATTACGTGAACTCATCACCTTCCTGCAAGGCAAATTACACACGGAAGCGTGTGCATTACCTAAGCCCACACAGAATCCTTTAAGATGTGATCTATTTCAGAAACGGCAAGAAATGTCTGTGTGTGTCCTCCAGAGGGCAGGGTGCTTACCAAGGTCTGTGTTGGGGCCGGCAAGCAGCTGCTTGAACTTGTCGAGCCGGGAGGCCTCTCTTTCGCTGAGCGCTGAGCTGCTGAGGGTGCTGGGGTCAGATGTGCCACCCAGCGTGACGGTGGCCGCGTGTGGGAGAGACTGGGACCTCTGCAGAGGGGCGGCATCGCTGGCACTTTCTGCAGGGGTGAGAGAACGGGGGTGAGGGTGAGGGCGTTCCTCTCGACCGCATGTTCCTCCTGGCTGTGCCACCGTCTCTTTGTGAATGCTGTCGGGTCACAGTGGTCCCTTCTTCCCATCACTGAGCAGTTGGGGACCTCAGTTTCTTGAGCGGTAACATAGAACTGACACCTTTGAAATTCACTGGCCTCACTGGCAGAGTATCAGTCATCAATGAAATCGAGCACCTCGCATAAAAGCAACACAAAGACAGCCAGAAAACTCCAGGGTCCCTCGGGCTGTGTTGGCGGTCAGGCTCCCACCAGTGCCTGGGGTGGAGGATCAGGGCCTTCCCAGGTGACACGACCCAGAGGGTCTGTGCTGGAGGGTATTCCCAGGTCAGCCAGGCCTGAGCGTAGAGGGCAAGTCCGCGAGTTACCGTGAGGGAAAGGAGAAAGCCTGCAGAGGCGCTGAGGACAGGAGACAATGGTGGGGACACAGCAGGAACCAGGGCACTGCGAGGGTACTCACCTGTTGTCTCAAGGGCATGCCCAACCCGCCACCTGCCTGGCCCTCCCTGGGTCTCCCCAGTGCCCTGGGAGGAAGGTCCCACAGGGACCCTCATCCCAAGGAAACAAAGGAAGCCAGACAAGTAAGGAATGGCACCTTCCCAGACCCCACCACAGGCAGTGACCGAGGTGGCACTAGAGTACAAGCTGCCCGCCCTCTGCTGCTGCCCACCAAGGCCTCGCTGACCCCCAAGATGGACAGGCCCACAGGGGCCTAAGCAGGAGGTGAGACAGCACGTCCCACCTAGCAACCCGGGACTGGGTCAGCCCAAGGGAAGACCCTAAGGCCCTCAGGTCACTCAACACGGCCACCCAAGACCAACAAGCAAGAGGCTGGGGAAGGCTCCAGACTCCTAGGTCTAAATCCTGTCTAGCTATCTCATCTTTCAAAAGCTGAAAATTAAACTAGAGTGAAAAATAAACTCCAGGAAACGGAGCCGAAGCACATGCTGCAATTGACCGGCTGACATCCACTCCAGCAGCCAGGAGCAAGGAGGTAGGAGCCGCACTCCGCCGCGCCCTTCTTCCCACACAGCACCCCCATTTCCTCATAACCTGGGGGTGGGGGAAAAGAATTCACACAGAAACCCTCAGGCTATCCAGGAGCCAAGCAACCTATGGCTTCTGGGCAGAATGTGGTCCAGTTAAATTTCCAGCGAAGTCTGCTAAAGTGGGGGCATAGACTTCAGAGTACCGCCCTGTCTCTTCCCCCGATCCCCGCTGCCCACTCTCCCTGACACCCCCCAACCCCCGGGAGAATCTCCTCCCAGCAGCCTCAGTGCCCTTGCTGTGATTCCTATTTTGTAGCAGCCGCACGCCGAGCAGTGGGCTGGGGCCCCAGGCCGGGGCATCTGGCTCCAGAGTTCCCGCTGCCGGCCTTACCGCAGGGCGGGCTGAGAACCAGCACCTGGGCAGAGGGGAGGACCATGGGTAACAGTGCCCCTGTCCCTCCTTCAGAGGCTGTTGCTTCAGCAGCACTGACAGTTCCTCAGAATCAACATTCAGCAGGAAGAGCAGCTGTGCACCGAGTCCCCGAATTAAAGGTGCTCAGCTGGACTTCCCTGCGATCCTTAGGAATGACTGATGTGGCTTCATCAGGACACGGAAGGGGCCACTCAGTCCTGAGCAGGGCCCACAAGTCCATGCCCTAGTGTTGCTGCAAAGTTTAATGAGTTTAGTATCACAGAGACGTGATACGGTACCTGCCGCACAGTAAACGATCAATATATGGTATCACCATTACTATACTGAAGTGCTCAAAAAAGTCTTGCCCAGAAAGCAAACACCGGAAAAGTGGCCAACTCCAAGGCAGGCGGTGGGGGCACAAGGCAATGAGGTCACAGGCTCCCTTCTCCCAGTGCAAGCTGTCTGGAGCATCCTTTGTCTGGCTCTTCCAGGATGAGGCCATCCCAGGGTGACATCCCACAGCTCCCCGACCCCGGTTGGTCGCAGCCTGAGCCTGCCTCTTGTCAGATCCCCCAGCCACACACAGTGTGGTCCTGCGGCCCTGGCCACTCTCAGCCTGAATCTTGGGGGTAGGGGGCGGTGTGCTGAGAGGCTCACAGAGCCTCAATGTCAGCACCACCCTCCATGAGCAGATGAAGTCAGGGATCCTGCCAACTCCGACTCTGCCCAGGCTGAAGGGCGCTGCCCAGGATGGGCCTGCAGGAGGCGGTCAGTGCATGCTTCAGTCAGTCACCAGGTTTCCAAGCCTCCCGCAAAGGCCATCACCAGATTTCCACTTACAAGTTCAAATACTTTAAAATTTATTAGATTCCAAAAAGAAAACTGATCAAATGAAATCACGCACAGCGTTCTCAACTAATGAGAGCTGTAACATTTTAGAAGTTAACCAATTCCTGGAAAGTGGTTTTAAAAACTAGACCTAGGTATGAAACCTAGTTCTGCAGGGTTACCTCAGACTCTTCTAACAATCTCCATCTTCCCAGCTGGAAATGTGGGGAGAGCACCCTAGCCCCCAGAAGACCTTGGAGGGAGGTACCTATGAGGGCCTGTGGCCGCCCCGGCTAGCCCTTGCCCCTGCCCCTCAGCCCTGCCTCCCAACAGCACTGCTCACGCAAGGACACCCTGACCTCCTCATTTAAGATGATACTCACTCGCCACTGCTCTCACAGCCACCGCGTTCCCACCCCATTCTCTGCCTCTCTTGACCATGGCACCTGCTGCCTCCCAGCACACTCTGTGCCCCCTTGCTGGCTGTGGGCAGTGCTGCATCCATCCCTCTCACCAGAACGGACTTTCCACAGGGCACAGATGGACCTCAGTCTGTCCAGTGGGGTATCCCAAGCTCTGAAAACAGTGCCCGGGGCCCACGGTGGGTTCATCACATGACCGTGCGGCTTTTCTATCACAGACGTGATGGCCTCTAACACCTAAAGAGCGGCAGCCACAGAAACAGCCTCAGGAACAGCTGCTGCGCACCAGTGCCATGCACACGGCCCCAGACACGACCCCACCCGAGGGGGTCAGAATGCGAATGTGGCCGACCGAAAAGTCAGACTCCCAGCCGCTTCGGACCTGAGCCCACGTGTATGCACCCCGGGCAGGAATCCTGTAAGCTGCCTAGAGGGCCAGCCCCTAAACATGCAGGCTGGCAATGTCACCCATGGAACCATTGCAAGCTGGTGGAGTTAGGAGGGAGACAGTGTCCCCAGGTGCTTGCTCCTCCATGGCCCTCTCACGGCTGGCCCACAAAAGCCTGGTGCCTCCACTCCACTCGGAGGAGAGACACACTTAGCTAGGAGAGAAGAAAGCACGTGGGGGCCCTAGGATAGAGCGCAGGCTGCTCCCCTACCCTTGGAAGAGAACCGTAAGGGCTCTCATGGGCCAGGGGGCCTGCTGCAAATGAGGACGGGAACCCACTGATTCTCCCACAGTGAGTGGGTTCTGGCCACTTTCTTAGCCTGGCCAGAAACCCAGATCATCTCTTCAGTCCTCCCATCATACCTGCAGGACAGGACGTGTGGCTGTGGCTCTCACTGACAGACTTCACCAGCCGGAGGTCACCGCTGGGAGGTGAGGGCGGCTCTGCCTCAGGCCTGGGTTTCTGCTGAAGCTCCGGCCCCTCCTGCAGCGTGGGCCGCCCCTGCCGCTGGCTGTGGTTACGCAGCACCCGGTTGGCCGTCTCCATGACCACCTCGGAGTTCAGGCTCTCCGCTGCCATGGCCAGGAGCTCGTCGTCGTCCTCCCCAGCGTCCCAGGCATCACTGGTATTGCTCTCAAACTCCTGAAAGGTGCTGACCCTCTTGGCCTTCACCGGTGTGGTCGGCATCTTGGCCGTGGACTTCGGCAAACTGCAATGCAAAGGCGGTCTTTACTCGTACACGCTTGAAGGTTTCACCCAAAACCAGCCAGGAAAGAATTCCCAGGTGAAAAGACAGGCATAGAAGTTTTCAGCTTCGATCTAGCAACAGTGAGTGAAAAAGCAAACACAATTCACAGAGGCAGCCAAAGGAGCACAGCAGGTGAAGCCCATGAGGACTCAGTGGCAGGAGGGGAGGGGGCTCCAGCAAGGCCACCTGGGAGGAGGCACAGGGCCACATGGTGCTGCCCTGCAGACCCAGCCCAGCTCACTCTGGCCAGTGGCACCTTCCCCGAGTCCCAGTAAGGCTCCTGCCCAGCAGTGGGGGTGTGGGCCAGGAGCGCCTGTGCAGGGTATGGGCCTGTGGTATACGGATTTGAAGACACGATCATTTAAACAACATTTCCCCAAAATATGACAACACACAACACCGGCCCTACCTCATGTCAGAAACTCGTCAGACAGGTGCAGTCCTGCAGGGCCACACCAGTCAAGCACAAGTCCCACACCCTGTGCTCCCGCCTGCTGCGGAGGGGCCAGGACAGGCCAGGGCCGGGCTCCAGCAGCCGGTGGAGAATGTGGGAAGGAGGAGCGGAAAGGACGAGCCAGCATGAATGGCCTGCAGCCAGGCTGCCCGTGGCTAAAGGATGCCGGCTCCTGGCTCTCCCCAGTGCTCCCCCGCCTCCCCGCATCAGGCTGTGGCTCCCACAGCCACCGTCCTCACTGGGATGGGAAGCATGGGGTGTGCAGCATCTCACACAAAGCGACTGCTTGATCAGTGTGGCTGGATGAGAAGCCACTCTACTCCCTCAGGAATGCCTGGGAGCAGAAGGGAAGCAGGAAGAGCAGGGTTGCCACAGCCCTCCCACATCAGAGCCGAGATGCCAAGGGAGACTGGAACGTCACTTACGTGCCATGTAACAGTGGATCAAAGGGGGGGTGCTGGGCGCCATACACATGCTGGATGCTGATGGAAAAGAAATGGAAAACCAGTGAGCCTCTCTCCTACCTTCCCAAGAGCCTACCACCAGCTCAGCCAAAAGGTGGGCTCCCAGGAACCCACAGGACTGAAGGAAGCAGCTTCTCATTGGCTGCTGCAGGCCTCCCTGCAGCCACCCGGGGTCCTGAGGGCCCAGTTCAGAAGGGATGAATGGCACCATACAAGCCCACACCCCACACCCCACACAAGCAGGGCATTCAGCCCCTCCCTGAGAATAGGCCTCAGCCCAACAAGCACCACCACAGACCCTCGGGCATCCACACGGTGATGAGGGTGTCTGGGAGTGCAATGAAGAAACTGCAGACTCTGCCCACAGACTAAAAACTCCAAGAAACGCCCATCTGGGAATTCTCAACTGCCATCATTTTGTCTGAAACTGAATACAGAATTGCAAAAGATAAATATAATTTTTTTAAAGATTTAATGGGCTGGACACAGTGGCTCATGCCTGTAATCCCAGCACTTTGGGAGGCCAAGGTGGGTGGATCACAAGGTCAGGAGTTCGAGACCAGCCTGGCAAACATGATGAAACCCCGTCTCTACTAAAACTACAAAAATTAGCTGGGCATGGTGGTGCACACCTGTAATCCTAGCTACTGGGGAGGCTGAGGCAGGAGAATGGCTTGAATCCAGGAGGCGGAGGTTGCAGTGAGCCGAGATTGAGCCACTGCACTCCAGCCTGGGTGACACAGCAAGACTCCGTCTCAAAAAAAAAAAAAAAAAAAAAAAAAGATTTAATTGTTTTATTATAAAAGTATTTATTATAAAAGTCTTATATTCATCAGAGCAAATTTGGAAAACCGATGGAAATGAAATACTCCACATGGCGGACACTGTTGGTTGACTGATCAACCTCTACCCAGAAGCCTTTGCTCCTTTGGCTGACTTCAGCCACGGCTGGCCCTGTGACACACATTTATTTCTCACAGCCAGCAAGAAATAAATGGGGGTTTTTACTTTTCTGGGGAAAAAAAAAAAAAAACAGGCTTACCTAGCACCCCTTTGGTCCCTAGCTTCTCTCCGTTTTTTTCCTCCTGGAACACAGAGGTGAGGCCTGGGACCTCAGCCATCATGTGTGAGTGAAGGAAGATGCCACCATGAAGGGCAGCAGGGCAGACAGGCGGGAAAGAGCATGGGGCTATGACGGCTTTGAGCTGCTGCCCAACCCTGCACTGCTCACCACAGACTACCAGACACATGAAACAAATGAATCTCTGTTTGTTGATGGCAATACTGGCAATGTTGGGAGGCCGAGGTGGGTGGATCGCTTGAGCTCAGGAGATCAGGACTAGCCTGGGCAACAGGGCGAAACCGTGTCTGTACAAAAAATATAAAAATATTGGCTGGGCGTGGTGACACAAGCCTGTGGTCCCAGCTACTTGGGAGGCTGAGGTTGCAGTGAGCCAAGACTGCACCACTGAACTCTAACCAGGGTTACAGACTGAGACCCCGTCTCAAAAAAATAAAATAAGTGATTACAAAAAATATGGTGGGAATGATCGCTTGAGCCTGGGAGGTGGAGGTTGCAGTGAGCCAAGAATGTACCATTGCACTCCAATCTGGGTTACAGAGTGAGACCTTGTCTCTAAAAAATAAAATAAAATGGGGATTACAAAAAAGTAATAAAGATATTTGGAGACAAATATTTGCACACAACTATGATAACCTCTTGAAGATAGACTCCTAGAAATGGAAAGTTTGGGACATAAAGCACGCATTAAAAATGCTGCTGGTCCACACTGCCAAAGAGCCGTGGCTCATATCCCACCAGCAGAGTCAGACACCACACATCACTGCTCATTCAACAGGAGAACAGTGGTCTCCGTGTCAGCTATGTGCCTTTTCATTCATTAGTGAGGTAAAACATTTTTTTCTAATTTTGTTCATTTGTACCTCTTCTTTTTGTAAATTGTTCATACCCTTTGTCCATTTTCTAATGAGGTGCTCACCACTTTCTTACTGCTTTGCAAAAGAAACCTTGTAAACAGACCATTCCTTGTTAGTCATTCCGGTGGTGTGGTCAGCAGAATAACGGCCCCCAGCCAAGATGTCTACATCCTAACGCCTAGAACCTGTGACTGTGTCACCTGACGTGGCAAACGGGACTTTGCAGATGCAATTAAGAACACAAACCCGGAGGTGGGAGACCATCCTGGGCTATCCTGCTGGGCACAATCTAATCATGGGTACTCAAACGCAGAAAAGCTTCCCGGCTGTGGCCAGAGGGAGACATGACCACAAAAGGTCACACAAATGCAATATAGCGTTTGGAGAAAGGGGCCATACGATGTGGGCGGCTTCCTGGCGCTGGAGAGAGTAGGGAAAACGCTCTCTCCTGGAGCTTCCAGAAGGAACCAGCCCCACCATCACCTTGGTGTTAGCCCAGTGAGACCCACGTCAGACTTGCAAACTCTCGAAGTCTAAGATACCATGTTTGTTGTAAGCCAGTAAGTTTGTGATGATTTGTTAGAGCAGTGACAGAAAGAGAAAGGCGGTGGCCAATCTGTTTTCCTTGGTCTGGGAGGCTGAGCCACTCTTGTGTCCTTTCCTCATGATTCCACTTTGGGGACGACACTTGGAAAGGCCCAGCCCTTCCAAGAGGGCACAAACATTTCACTGCGTGCTAGCTTCATCCTTCTAGAGGGCTCGTTCCTACCCTTACGTTTTCAATCCACCTAGAATTTATTTTATTTTGCTATATAGCATTTAGTAGGAAACTTTAAAAAGAAAAAGAGTTCAAATGTCATTGATTAAGTAACCTCTCCTTTCACCCAGTGAAATGATATTCGAGAATATCATTTTTAACATTAAAATATTACATTAGGTCATTTTTCAGCTTCCCACTCAGTTTCTACTCAGTATCCCATTCCTATGCCTGCAGCACAATATATTAATTATACCAAATGTTTACTGTTATAGTCTAAGATTTTTCAGCAAAATTTAACAAACATTTTTTCAATACTGACTCTCAGGGCACTGGGGAGGCCAAAATAAGCACAATACAGTTCAAACTATTCAGGCCCTTACAGTTTACTTACAAAAGCAACACAAAGCAACACCTCCACTGGCATTTTGAATGTTCCAGGATAATTCCTGCAAGAGCATGCCACAGGAGTATGGAAACCCAGTCTTACTGGGAGGCCGAGGCGGGCGAATCACGAGGTCAGGAGATTGAGACCATCCCGGCTAACACGGTGAAACCCCGTCTCTACTAAAAATACAAAAAATTAGCCGGGCTCGTGGTGGCGGGTGCCTGTAGTCCCAGCTACTCGGGAGGCTGAGGCAGGAGAATGGCGTGAACCAGGGAGGCGGAGCTTGCAGTGAGCTGAGATCGCGCCACTGCACTCTAGCCTGGGCGACAGAGCGAGACTCTGTCTCAAAAAAAGAAAAAAAAAAAATAGCCTGCCCAAGGTCACTCACACCTGGCAGGCTGCAAAGTCAGCTTAGTGACATATAGGACATAAGGAATAACCACACAGACACTACCCAGAGATTCACTTCCACCAAATTCCAACATTTGGTCATATAACAGAGTTGAAACCCTCCCCATTCTGGTTCTCTACCTGCCTCCTCCTAGGTAGCTACCAACCTGTATTTGACATTTTCCATTTCCATGTAAGAGTTTATACTATTATGGAAGAGAGGTGGATCTCTAGGCAACATACCATATTATTCTGCACATTTGCAAAGTTTACATTGTTATCATTTCATACGTATGTATCTTTTTGCAACTAGATGTTCCCTCAAGATTGTTTTTTATGTATCAATGTTAATGCATGCGGCTCCAGTTTTGTTCTGTGGGGTTTAACTGTACTTTAGCAGTAAACCAACTTTTCAAAAGAAATGTTACATGGAAATGCCAAACAGGTAAAGGCAGAGCTACTCTGGTGAAGGGGAGACGCAGGAGCCCCCACATGCACTGGCCACTCAACAGAAAGAAGGAGAGGCAACTTCCAGAACCACAGCAGGACTCCAGGGGGATGCAGAAAGCTGCTGGTCTGGTTATTTCCTTAAATATAAGGAAAATGAACAAAACCGAGAGATGGTTCTCTGAGTAGATGAATAAAACTGACAAACCTTTCGCTAGACTGACTAAAAGAAAAAAGACTCAAATTACAAAAGTCAGAAATGAGGCTGGGCATGGTGGCTCACGCCTAATCCCAGCACTTTGGGAAGCCAAGGCAGGTGGATCACAAAGTCAGGAGATCGAGATCAGCCTGGCTAACACGGTGAAACCCTGTCTCTACTAAAAATACAAAAAAATTAGCTGGGCGGGGTGGCGGGCACCTGTAGTCCCAGCTATTCGGGAGGCTGAGGCAGGAGAATGGTGTGAACCCAGGAGGCGGAGCTTGCAGTGAGCCCAGATCACGCCACTGCATTCCAGCCTGGGCGACAGAGCGAGACTCCGTCTAAAAAAAAAAAAAAAAAAAAAACAGAAATGAGGAAGAAGACATTATTATCAACCTTACAGAAATAAAAATAATTATGAGACTATTATGAACAACTGTACACCAACAAACAAGATAAATTAGATAAAATGTACAAATTTCCAGAAAGATACATACAATTGAAACTTACTCAAGGAGCAGGAGGAAATATGACTAGATACATAACATGTAAAGAGGCTGAATTAGAGGCTGGGCACACTGGCTCATGCTTGTAATCTTTGGGAAGCCAAGGTGGGAGGATCACTTAAACCCTAGGAGTTCAAGATCAGCCTGGCTAACAGAGCAAGACCTCATCTACTAAAAACCAAAAAACTAGTGGGCATGGGAACACACACCTGTAGTCCCAGCTACTCAGAAGGCTGAGGTGGGAGGACCTGATACCAAAATCAAGCAAAGACATCACGAAGAAACAAAACTACAGACCAGTATCTCTTATGAATATATACATAAAAACCCAAAACACTAGCAAACCAAATCCAACAACACATGAAAAGAGATTATGTGTAATAATCAAGTGGCATTTACGCAAGAAATGCAAGGTGTGTTTAATAAACAAAAATCAATTAGTGCAATACACTATATTTAAGAGAATAAAGTACAAAAACCACATGATCGTCTAAATAGATACAGAAAAAGCATATGATTCAATTCAACATTCCTTCATTCTAAAAATTCTCAACAAACCAGGAATCAAAGGTAATCTTCATCCTGATAAAGGATATCTACAAAAAACTCACAGTTAACACCATACTTAATGGTGAAAGGCTGCCCCTAAACTCAGGAGCAAGGCAAGGATGGGAGGTGGCTCACACCTATAATCCAGCACTCAGAACTTTGGGAGGCCAAGATGGGCAGGATCACTTGAGCCCAGGAGTTAAAGACCAGTCTGGGCAACAAAGTGAGACCTCTATCTCTACAAAAAATCAAGAAATTAACCAGGCATGATGATGCATGTCTGTGGTCCCAGCTACATGGGAGGCTGAAGCAGGAGAATCACTTGAGCTCAGGAGGTTGAGATCAAGGCTGCAGTGAGCCATGTTCGCAAAACTGCACTCCAGCCTGGGCAACAGAGCAGGACCTTGTCTCAAAACAAAAGTACTGATACAAGCTACAACATAGATGAATCTTGAAAATACTATGCTCAGTGAAAGAAGATAATTACCAAAGAAACGTGCATTATATTATTCCATTTGAAATCCCTAGAACAGACAATTCTATATACAGAGAACATAGATTAGTGGTAACTTGGGGACCAGAATAGGGAGGAAGGCAGGAGTGATAGTTACAGGACACACGAGGTTTTTTAGAGGCAATAAACATGCTCTAAAATTGATTGTGGTGATAGTTATGCAACTCTTTGAAGACACTAAAAAACCACTGCGTTATTTACTTTAAATGGGTGAAGGCCATTGTGTGTGAAGTTACATGGGTGAACTGTGTTGTATCCGTATCTCGGGGAAGATGTTGTCATTTTTTTAAGTCAACA
The DNA here is from genome assembly GCF_003255815.1 of Theropithecus gelada. Lineage (NCBI taxonomy): Eukaryota > Metazoa > Chordata > Mammalia > Primates > Cercopithecidae > Theropithecus > Theropithecus gelada. Next base: position 3,801,083 of record NC_037678.1, read on the forward strand.
CAGTTTCTACCTGGCCCTCTTGGGTTCCCGCTCTTGGAACCCAGCTACCCATTCTCTGAAGACACCAAAATTAGCCACAGGGATCTCCCATATGTACACATTACAACCCACAGCACCAGCTAAAGGCCCAGCGGACAGCCTGCATCACCGCTAGACAAGTCAGTGAATCAGCCTTCTTATAATTTCAGCCTCGGCCTTCCGGTCTTCCTAGAGAGGCCCCAGACATCATGGAGAAGAGACAAGACATCCCCACTGTGCCCCATCTGAATCTCTCACCCACAAAACCTATCAGCAGAAACAAATGCTTGCTCTATGCAGGGGGAAAAAAAAAAAAAAGATACAGCCTGCTTAGATCAAGCACAATCTATCTGTCATGTCCTTTCCCTGAAACGTCTTGGATTTCTCTCTGACACTGGTAGAAAGCTTTCAGGTTTAACAATCAAAAGGCCCAGGTTCAAGGTCCAGCTCCAACACTTACTAGCTGGTAAAGTTTTAACCAAGTAAGTACTCTGAATTTTCGTTTTCTCTTCCTGGAAATGGGAAGAACACGTACAAAATGAGATAACCATATATCACAGCAATCCAAACACTGTGACGTGGCCTACGAATAGCAATCATCAATTTTTTTTTTTTTTTTTTTTTTTTTCTGAGACGGAGTCTCGCTCTGTCGCCCAGGTTGGAGTGCAGTGGCGCAATCTCGGCTTACTGCAAGCTCCGCCTCCTGGGTTCACGCCATTCTCCTGCCTCAGCCTCCTGAGTAGCTGGGACTACAGGCGCCTGCCACCACGTCCGGCTAATTTTTTTGTATTTTTTTTAGTAGAGACGGGGTTTCGCCGTGTTAGCCAGGATGGTCTCGATCTCCTGACCTCGTGATCCGCCCGCCTCAGCCTCCCAAAGTGCTGGGATTACAGGCGTGAGCCACCTCGCCTGGCCACAGTCATCAATATTATCAATCTCTCTTTATATGAACATTTATGTTCTTCCTATCATTCCCCAATGTATCTCTATTGCTCAAAACCAGCATACATCTCGGCCTACTTAAAAGGACTATTTACACGTCCTTTTAAAAACAGTCTCTGTCACATTATCACAGGCCAAAGGCTTTTCCTCCCAGGACAGCCGGAAATTCATAAATTCTTCATAGGCAAACCATTTGTGTTTACTAAACAAAAAATGTTCCAACAAAGTTCAGCTCAGACTAAAGGAATCCCATTTTATCTTACCAAAATTGCACTTTTATTTGTTTTTGCATAGCTAAAAAGAAAAGCAGATTTCAACTAAAGATATTTTTAAAAGAATATGTAGCTCATTTCAGATAATGAAATCTGTCTTTAAAAAAGTATATTAAGGCCGGGCGTGGTGGCTCGCGCCTGTAATCCCAGCACTTTGGGAGGCTGAGGCGGGCAGATCACAAGGTCAGGAGATCGAGACCACCCTGGCTAACATGGTGAAACCCTGTCTCTATTAAAAATACAAAAAATTAGCCGGGCATAGTGGCGGGCGCCTGTAGTCCCAGCTACTCGGGAGCCTGAGGCAGGAGAATGGCATGAACCCGGGAGGCGGAACTTGCAGTGAGCCGAGATCGTGCCACTGCACTCCAGCCTGGGTGACAGAGCAAGACTCTGTCTCAAAAAAGAAAAAAAAAAAAGTATATTAACCGGCCAGGTATGGTGGCTCACACCTGTAATCCTAGCACTTTGGGGGGCTGAGGCAGGAGGATCACTTGAGACCAGGAATTCAAGACTAGTCTGGGCAACATAGTGAGACCCCCATCTCTACCAAAAAATTAATTTAGCTGGGCACAGTGGCATGTACCTGTAGCCCCTGCCACTCATGAGGCTAAAGTAGATGGATCACATGAACCCAGGAGTTGGAGGTTGCAGTGGGCTGTGATCACACCACTGCACTCCAGCCTGGGCAACAAAGCAAGACTCTGTATCCAAAAAAAAAAAAAAAGAAAAAGTATATTAGTCAATAAACTTCTTAATGAATTATACTGCTTTGAAACATTGCAGCAATCTACTGTTTTAAAGAGAACCCTCGTGATTCCTTATGAAAAGCAGATACATATGACATAATTTCACTTGACAGACAACCTGGAAAACCCTTGCACAAGCACACAGGAGATGAGCTCAGCAATGTCTAGAATGCTAACAAAGAAAAAAAAAAACTTTTTGAGATAAAGCTAGATGCCCATTGACTGAATAATGCGTAAGCCAGAATACATACATATGATGGAATACTACGCATAGCAGACGGGAATTAACTAGAACCACCAGAACCAATACAGATAAATGTCATAAACAGAACAGTGAAGAGGAGAGCAAGCTGACAGTGTGACATCCTTTATAAAAATGTTTTGGCTGAGTGCAGTGGCTCACGGCTGTAATCCCAGCACTTTGGGAGGCAGAGGCGGGCGGATCACGAGGTCAGGAGATCGAGACCATCCTGGTTAACATGGTGAAACTCTGTCTCTACTAAAAACATTTTAAAAATTAGCCTGGTGAGGTGGCGGGCACCTGTAGTCCCAGCTACTTGGGAGGATGAGGCAGGAGAATGGCCTGAACCCGCTAGGCGGAGCCTGCAGTGAGCCGAGATCGTGCCACTGCACTCGAGCACCTGGGCGACAGGGCAAGACTCCGTCTCAAAAAAAAAATGTTAAAGGCGAAATGATACTGTATATCATTTTTGATACATATATGAGTGGTTAAAAAAAACTCCTGCACACATGGGAATGGAAATACAAAACTCAGAACAGGGGTCTGGGGAGTGGGTAAGTCAGGCAAAGACCCCACGGCAGCTTCAACTGTGTGTGTGCACTGTCTTCTTTCCCGTGCCGGATGGAGATACGGTGTCTTCTGTATTACATCAGCCTGTGTGCCCTTTCCGAATGGCTGAAACGCTTTCTAGTTTTTTAAAGATCGCTCTGGCTCTGTGAAGGTGAGGTGTGCGTGCCCTGGACACGGGCACACTGCTGGAGCACTGCCTTACTCTCCAGAAGGGTCAAAACATGAAGGGCTCCTGGGGGCACGCTGCTGATAACTCTAAGTCTCCCCATTCTTTTGATACTACAAACAGAAGTCTTTCAAAAAGTAAGCTCAGTATCATTAGCCATCAGAGAAACACAAATCAAAACCACCATGGGATACCACTTCGCACCCAGCAGAATGGCAGAAATTAAAAAGATGCTAAAGCGTGATGGTGAGGATGCAGAGACTGGAACCTCACACACTGCTAGTGGGAATGAAAAATGGGCAGCTGCTGTGGAAAACAGCTTGGCAGGTCCTCGGAAGGTTACATGGAGTTATCACGTGACCCTGCAATTCCACTCAAAGGTAGATACCCAAGAGAAACGAAAATACACATCCATACCAAAACCTCGTACAGCATTATCCATAACAGCCACAGAGTGGAGGCAAATGTCCACCAGCTGATGAATGGGGTCAACACAACATGGCCGAACCACACGATGGAGTAATATTAGGTCATAAAGGGAATGAAGTCTTGGTACACAACATAGCATGGGTGAATCTTGACAACATGAAGCTGAGAGAAGCCAGATGCAAAAGGCCGCACACTGTATGATTCCACTGACATGCAACATCCAGATAGTAGACCCGTGGTTGCCAAGGGGGCGAGGAGAGAATGGGAAGTGAATGCTAACAGGTACAGCTTTGCTCTCTGTGGTGATTAAATTTGTCTAAAATTGACTGTAGTAATGACTGCATAACTATGAATATACTAAAAACAGCAAGCACTTTAAATGGGCGAACAATGTGGCACGTAAGTGGTATCTCTATAAAGATGGAAGGCAGGACAGGAAAGGCCCCCTCCCTGACCACACTGTGTCCCAGGAAGGCCGGTACGTCATGGAAGGGAAGGCTCGAGATGGCTGACCCGTCTTATTCATTCAACCTTTAAATAGACCAAAGTCCGGCCAGGAGCAGTGGCTCACGCTTGTCATCCCAGCACTTTGGGAGGCCAAGGCGGGCGGATCACGAGGTCAGGAGATCGAGACCATCCTGGCTAACATGGTGAAACCCCGTCTCTACTAAAAATACAAAAATTAGTCCAGGCGCGGTGGCTCACGCCTGTCATCCCAGCACTTTGGGAGGTCAAGGCGGGCGGATCACGAGGTCAAGAGATCGGGACTATCCTGGCCAACATGGTGAAACCTCATCTCTACTAAAAATACAAAAACTAGCCGGGCGTGGGGGCGCACGCCTGTAGTACCAGCTACCCGGGAGGCTGAGGCAGGAGAACTGCTTGAACCCGGGAGGCAGAGGGTGCAGTGAGCCGAGATCATGCCACTGCACTCTAGCCTGGTAACAGACTGAGACTCCATCTCAAAAAAAATAAGAAGTCCAAGTTCACTTGTCCCACCATGAATGACAAGTTTGTAGTGCCAATCACCACAAAACAACACACTTCAGCATGTGCTTCACATGAAAATGACAGATTTCACCACCCCCAAACTTGAGGAGGGCTAACCGGTTAGCAGTGAGCAAAGGCAGGGGCCATTAGTTGGGTGTTCTGGTCGAATGGATACACATCCCACTGATCCTACACACACACAGCCGGGGCCCTCAGACAGAAAAGCACGTGAGCAAACACTGACAAAGGGTCACAGGCTCTAGCCCGCGACAGCAGAGGCCGCACGCAGGTGAAAGTGGAACAACGTGCATGAGGGACAAGACACCCCAGGGCAGGCCAGGGAGGGGCCAGCAGAGAGATGCCCCAAGGGGCTGGGCCCTGAAAAAGACCCCCAACCAAAAAGACCTCCCCATGCTCTCCCCAACAACAGCCCTCAGGATTGTGGCCAAAGCTCACCTTTTCAACACAAGGCACAAGGAGACGCAACTGCAATGCCGCCACTCGTGAGGGGAACCCGAGGACACCCATGGCAAGGGAAGCAGGTAAACTAAGGTCTAACACAAGAACTGGGGTTGGGCATGGTGGCTCAGGCCTATAATCCCAGCACTTCGAGAGGCCAAGGTGGGCAGATCTCTTGAGTCCAGGAGTTCAAGACCAGTCTGGGCAATGTAGTGAAACCCTGTCTCTATAAAAAATATAAAAATTAGCCAGGCATGGTGGTGTGCTCCTGTAGTCCCAGCTACTCAGGAAGCCGAGGTGGGAGGATCACCTGAGCCCAGGAAGTCGAGGCTGCAGTGAGCCAAGATTGCGCACCACTGCACTCCAGCCTGGGCTAGAGTGACACCCTGTCTGAAAAAAAAAAAAATTGGGAGGGCACCTCCAGGGAGAAGGGGGGAGGGGTCACAGCATGAGAATAGGGTGGAGGAAGAGGCTGGAGACACTGGTCAGCTGTGGGGGTCGGGGCAGAGGGAAATGCCCAAGAGAAAGAGAATGGGTCCCTGAAATCAACACCATCTCTTCAGGACTGTGCCCGGAGCTGTCTTTACAACATGACTCAGAAAACCTTGAATTTAAATAAACAATAAACAAAACACAAGAATCAAATACTTGCTGAAAATCTACTTGTGGATAGCCAAAGCCTCCACTTGGTTCTCGCTTGACAGCAGCATGAAACACAGAAGCCTTCAGCTTCTACTGACTACACTGTGTTACGTTTCTCCATTCAAGTCACTCAACAAACACTGACTGGGCACCTGCTCCACACCAGGCCCCGGGCTGGTCGTGGAAAGCTGACAGTAAACAAGCGAGAGTCCCTGTCCTCAGGCTGCCTTCACAAAAGCGGCTAATCCATGAGGACACAGGTGACTCTGAAGCGGGAAGAGGCAAGTCAGAGGCAAGAGGAACAGAGCGACTCGAGCCAGTGCTGCAAGGGCACTGGGTTTTGACAGGAGGCAGCTCTCCCCAGCAGATCCCGCAGAATGTTTCTCTGGTTTGAATCTGAAGCCTCTACACCAAGGTGCTGATGGTGTATCAGAACAGCTTTTTTTTCAAACAAACAAACCTGATGGTGTATCAGAACAGCTTTTTTTTTTAATTGAAGGTTAAACAGCAGTGGTTGAAAATAGCACTGGAGAGTGAAATAGGGAAGAGTGAAAGAAAATAAAAGTATGGAAAAGCAATAAATTCAGCTGCAATGTTCTCAGAATCATAAAAGAAATGAAACATTTACGATTAAATGCTTCTCTGTATTTCACATATATGAAGTAAACAGACAAGTCATCTAGTCAAATTCATTTTATGGCTAATCAACCTCTCTTCTCCAAGCACAGTCATCATTCAATGCCCCCTTAGGGTTCAATAGCAGCTTTCGGAAATACATACTCAAATTAGCAACTGAATTTACCATTCGGCTCATTCCAACACACGGCGATGCTCCCCAGATTTATAAAATATGTTCAGAAGTAAATTTTCCAAGGAAATTAACTGTATGAGCTTTGAAGGAAAATGTACGAAAAACCATTCTGACAACGGTAAACAATTCCACTATCCCCTCCGTCCACAGCATAATCTGAAACTCGTGCCCACCCCGAGGGTCAACAGCAGAAAGATGTGGTGCCTGAGACCCAAACCAGAGGGTCTCCGAGGGCTGTCCCGCCCCGACACCCACACCACTCTGGCAGTAATGCACATGCTGTCCCACAAGGCTCCCAGCTATGTGGTGTCACTTCTGGGCCACAAACTCCCTGCTACATTTTGTCTCGTGTCACACTCCTCACAGCCCTCGGAGCACTGAGAACCCAGCAGGGGCTGAGGCAATTACTGGGTCAAATGGACATCTCTGCAAATAGGTCTTGGAAACAGCATTTTTACAAAAATTTTTTCCCTCACATAACAAAAGCAATGCGTATTTATTATAGAAAACAGAAAATACGAAGGAAATGGAAGTGTTTTGAAATTGTCCTGGCCGGGCGCTGCGGCTCACGCCTGCAATCCCAGCACTTTGGGAGGCCGAGGCGGGTGGATCACCTGAGGTCGAGAGTTCGAGACCAGCCTGACCAACATGGAGAAAACTCATCTCTACTAAAAATACAAAATTAGCCGGGCTAATTTTGTTGTGGTGCACGCCTGTAATCCCAACTACTCAGGAGGCTGAGGCAGGAGAATCGCTTGAACCCGGGAAGTGGAGATTGCGGTGAGCTGAGATTGTGCCACCACACTCCAGCCAGGGCAATGAGAGTAAAACTCCATCTCAAAAAAAAAAAAAAGAAAGAAAGAAACTGTCCAACACAGAGAAGTACAGTCAAGCACCACATAACGACATTTTAGTCAACAACAGACCTCATATGGGACCATGGTCCTGTAAGACTATAATGCCGCTGAAAAATTCGTCACCTAGTGATGTCACAGCCAAAGTTACATTGTAGCACAAAGCATACTCCTGTGTTTGTGGTGATGCTGACATAAGCAAATCTACTGTACTGCCAGTCCTATAACAGTACAGCACATACATTATGTACTGTATGTGATACTTGATCATAATGAACAACTATGCTACTGCTTTATGTATGTATTCATTGTACTCATTGTATTATACTTTTTCTTTTTTTTTTTTTTTTTTTAAGGCAGAGTTTTGCTCTTGTCATCCAGGCTGAAGTGCAATGGCACAATCTCGACTCACTGCAACCTCTGCCTCCGGGATTCAAGTGATTCTCCTGCCTCAGACTCCTGAGCATCTGGGATTACAGGTGCCCACCACCATGCCCGGCTAATTTTTGTATTTTAGTAGAGACGGGTTTCACCATGTTGGCCAGGCTGGTCTCGAACTCCTGACCACAGGTGATCTGCCCGCCTAGGCCTCCCAAAGTGCTGGGATTACAGGCGTGAGCCACTGTGCTCAGCCTATTGTACTATACTTTTTATCATTATGTTAGAGTATGCTCCTTCTACTTATTAAGAAAAAAAAAAAAAAAAGCTGTAAAACAGCCTCGGGCAAGTCCTCAGTCCCTCAGGAGGCATTCCAGAAGAAGGCAATGACCGCTCCATGCATGTTACTGCCCCCGAAGACCTTCCGCTGGGACAAGATGTGGAGGTGGAAGCCAGTGGCACTGATGGTCCTGACCCTGTGTCGGCCTAGGCTAATGGGTGTGTCTGTGTCTTAGTTTTTAACAAAAAGCTGAAAAAGTAAAAAATAAAAAATTTTAAAAAGAGAAAAAAGCTAAGGATATAAAGAAAAAATTTTGGTACAGCTGTACAATGTATTTGTGTTCTAAGCTATGTCATAATAGAAAGGAGTCAAAAAGTTTTTAAAAAATCAAAACGTTTATGAAGTTTGAAAGTCACAGCAAGCTAAGGTTAATTAACTACTGAAGAAAGAAGGTGTTTTCATGAATCTAGCGTAGCCTAAATGCAGAGTGGTCAGGACGTCTACACAATGCACAGTGACGACCCAGGCCTTCCCGTTCACTCACCCTCCATTCACCAACCCACCAACAGCAAGAGCAACGTCCGGTCCTGCGGGCGCCAGTCACACCGGCCGCCCTACACGAGCATGCCACTTCATCGTTTATCTGTATTTGTACTATCCCTGCTCCATATTCAGAGATGTTCAGATACACAAATACTAACCACTGTGTGACAACTCCCTGCAGTACTCAGAACAGTACCATGCTGTACAGGCGTGTAACCTCGCAGCAACAGACGGTGCCACACAGCCCAGGTGTGCAGCAGGCGACACCGTGTAACCTCGCAGCAACAGACGGTGCCACACAGCCCAGGTGTGCAGCAGGCGACACCGTGTAACCTCGCAGCAACAGACGGTGCCACACGGCCCAGGTGTGCAGCAGGCGACACCATACTAACCCTACCTAGGTTTGTATAAACGCGCTCTGTGATGTTCACACAAGGACAAAATCACCTAAGGACGTATTTCTCAGAAGGCGTCCCCGTCGCCAAGTGATGCATGACTTCCCGCGCGGCTCCGCCATCCTGGCAGCCAGCCATCACCGAGTCCCACTCCCCCTCTCTCCTTCTTGCTGCTTCTCACTCAGTCCTGGCCCTGCCCGGCTTCCCCTCGGGACTCACCACACTGAGATCTTTCTTCTTGCTCCCTCCTCTGCCTCCTGCCAGCCTCTCCACATGCCCCAGACTCTTCTGTGTGTTCCCTACTCTGCTCCCCAAAGCCAAGTCCTCAGTCCTCCTTTCTTCTCCTATGAAAAATCATGCTCTCTCCTGCCTTCCTCCACCCGAGTAAATGGTTCTCAAACACGTGCCTCCAAGCAGAACCACTGCCAACTCTCAGCCACGAATCCACCACCTCATGTCAATGGGTCCCCCACAAAAGTCACTTGTGGCCCACCGGCCACTCACCATACCCACTCTTCGGTCCCCACCCTTGGACAACATCACTCTCTACCAGTCACACGAAAATAGACAACGTGCTGGTCCCTGCCTCGTACCTCTCCCTCGAGCCCTCTTCTCCTGGCAGCCCCTGGCTCTCACTGGCCTATGTCCTGGCGTCAAAAACCCTGTTTGTGGCACATATACACCATGGAATACTATGCAGCCATAACAAGGACAAGTTCATACACTTTGCAGGGACATGGATGAAGTTGGAAACCATCATTCTCAGCAAACTATCGCAAGAAGAGAAAACCAAACACCATATGCTCTCGCTCACAGGTGGGAATTGAACAATGAGATCACTTGGACACAGGAAGGGGATCATCACACTCCGGGTCCTACTGTGGCAGGGAGCGGGGAGGGATAGCATTAGGGGATATACCTAATGTAAATGACGAGTTAATGGGTGCAGCACACCAACATGGCACATGTATACATATGTAACAAACCTACATGTTGTGCACATGTACCCTAGAACTTAAAGTATAATAAAATAAATAAACAAATAAATTTGGATTTTAGGTAAATAAAGAGTTTCTTATATATGTCCCAAATATTGCACGGGGCAGACCTATACTAAAAAAAAAAAAAAAAGAAAAAAAGAAAACGCTCTGTTCCCACTGACTTAAATCAGGGCTCCATTTTCTCTCATTCTGCCCATGTATCTCCTGTGACCACCTCCAGAACTGCAATCCACCAACATGAGGGTCAGCCTCGTCTCCTCCCTGAAGAACACCACCCACCCAAGTCTCCACTTCCTCTAGGTCACCTTGGAAACCTCCCACACATCCCTCCTCTTCTGTCCATCAGCCCTGGCCCTGGCCCATCCCCTCCTCCCAAGAAGAACACAATGGCTACACCAGCTGCCCCTGGGTTTGGCTTCAGCTCTGCCGTCCTGTGCCCATCAGGGGACGGGTCACTCCCCAGCTGAACATCCTTCAAGGTCTTTCTACAGACCTTGGGGAAGAACTCGGATGCTTTCAGGTCCCATGAGGCCTGTGCAGCGCCCTCCTGCCGCTCCCGGCTCACACACCCCCTCTCGGGAGGGCTCTCTTTTCCCACCTTTTGCAATGTGTGGCACAGGGTCCATTTTGAATATCTACTGAACTAAATGAATTGCAAACACTTCCGGACAGTCCCTTTCCTCTCTCTCTCTCCTCCCCATGGCCATGGTTCTCACCCTACTTCCCGGCCGGCCTCGTCCTACCTGTGCAATCTCGGGTCAGCTCCCTGACCTGAGCCCCTGTCTCTAGCACACAGTAAGAGGTCAATAAATGGTAGCAGGAGGTCTGATCAGGTGGCCCCTGCTCAGAAACCTTCCCTAGCTCCAAACACAAAACAGCCTGAAGCCAAAACTCCTGCAGCCACCATCCTGAACACTGACCCTCACCTGCATCCCACCACACAGCCGCAGCTGTGTCCACTCCTTCCACCTCTGTTCTCAGGTAGCCAGCGACTCACCAGGTTCCCAAACACACCCTGTATTCCTCCTTACCTGGGCTGTGTTCAAGCCACCCTGTGCCAAGAAGGCCTTGTCGCAGCCCCTGACTACAGAACACGCCCCCACACCCCAGGTAACCTTCAAAGTCCACTTTAATGTCATCTCATGTCCTCAGTGAAAACTCCCCTTTCCCTGCCCATGCTGCCACAGGGCTTCCTGGCCCCTCCACGGCCCGCTTGGCACCAGCATCCTTGCGGCAGAAGCTCCCGGCTGGTCTGTCTCCCTCAGCAAACGGAAGTCCCTCGGTAGCAGGAGTAACACCAGGCTCACCTTTGCACGCACCCCAGGGCCTCGCGTGCAAACACAGCGCATCCCATAACTGCTTGTTACATTTAATTCTCTTCCTCACTATGCAAACACTTGAACGATTAAGCATTTAAAGGCATACCATATCTTTGAAGGAATTAAGTTCCAAGAATACAGGACATCTTCTCACGACAAAACCTAGCTAGGTAACAACACCCGCTTAAAAGCTCCCAAGCTGCTGTTAAGGTGGCCTTTTCTATGAGCTATTGAAAAGCATGACGGCTTAGGAAGGCACATGTGGCTGACGCACAAGCTGCTACGGTGGCTCTAGTGACTGGTTTTGGAACACAAAACTAACTCAATATAGAGATTAATTCTAAAAGAAAACAAAATGGAGCCCACAGCCAACAATCCTCTACCAGCCCTTTCCAGGAGGCAGCTGTGGCCATGCAGGAATCACCTCCTGCACCATCGATAAACCTGAGAACTTGGCAGCGGCCAGACCCAGTCTCAAAACAGAAGAGGTGGCACACTGTGCTCTTCCTCCACCCTGATAAAGCAACTCCCAAGGCCCCAGACGTGAGCAGGAAAATCCTGTCATAAATTCCATAAAACCGTGATTGTCTCTGAACCTTTCTTCCTCCCAGATCCCTTCTGAATTCGGAAAGAAGCAAGGCCGGATCTCCCCTTGACTCCCGAACCCAACAGCATAATGTAGGGAGTCCCAGCCAACTCGCTGGCCTCCCTGCCGCAAACACATACACGTGAAAAGAAGGGCAGTGGGGGCACCAAGCCCTCACGGAGGAGCTGCCACCCCTGAGAGAGCCACAGTGACACCAACGGACTCGCCCCCTTTCCAAGACGGGGTCCTCTGCTCTGCCCCTCCACACATCCCGAGCCACTGACAGCTTTCAGCCAAGGATCAGGAGCTCATCCAGATGACTGCAATGAACATCACTTGCCTCATCTAGGTGAAAGCCTTAGAGCCAGCAAGCCTATTTTTTTTCTTCTTTTTTGAGATAGAGTCTTGCTGTGTTGCCCAGGCTAGAGTGCAGTGGCGAGATCTCGGCTCACTGCAAGCTCCGCCTCCTGGGTTCACGCCATGCTCCTGCCTCAGCCTCCCAAGTAACTGGGACTACAGGTGCCCGCCACCACACCCGTCTCATTTTTTGTATTTTTAGTAGAGATGGGTTTTCACCATGTTAGCCAGGATGGTCTCTATCTCCTGACCTCATGATCCACCCGTCTCGGCCTCCCAAAGTGCTGGGATTACAGGCGTGAGCCACCGCACCCGGCCTTTATTTTTTAGTTTAGTAAAAATGTTTAATAAAAGAAGGCCCATTTCAAACCAGCACAGCAAGGAGTACAAGGTGGAGAGAGCTGCACGGCACACTTAAAAATTCTATCGGAATCGGCCTGGCTCCGGTACACACAGCGCACGTGAGAAGGAAGAGGGTGGCGGAGGGCGAGGCAGCGCTCAAACGAACCCACTACGAGCAACAACACCTAGGAGGGACCTGTGGGAACAGAGCTGATGCAGTCGGGCGCCCAGAAATATCAGGGGTCCCGAAGCCAGAAAGGGCTCTGCCTTGGACCGGCCTGAGGGTGAACCTACTCCCCTAGGAGCTTGGGGCCTTGAGAGGGCGCCCAGCAACACCTGGCCCTGCCTCGGGGGGCTGCCATCAGTAACAACACAGGCGTTCTCAGCCTCCACTTCCTACTCAGTAAGGGAACCCACAGCTATTCTAAGCAACTGGACTCGCGGGGGCTACGTGCCCTTCATGATCCACAGCACTCAGAGTGGAATTTCCATGTTTATCACCAGAAAAGAGGAAACATTTCAGAAAGGAGGAACAAAAAGTCTGAGGATACTCAAAATGAAAGTGCCCCACAGCACGGGGCCCAGAAATGGGAAGAGCCCAGGCGGCCCTGTTCTCTGGGCCTCCTGATACCTCCGCCTCGTGTCTGCGAAGAGAACACGGGGGGACCTGGGAGAAGTGGCTCACCTCTCTCCAGAAGAATCCCCGGCAGTCTGCCGAGCGCAGGAAGCGTGGTTTTCCCTCGCCTGGAGGAGTCAGGCCTCAGGCTGAGCTCAGCAGGCGGCAGCCTGAGTTCAAACATGAGGATGTGTGCCAGGGCGCAGGGACCACCTCCACCCAAGCCAGCCTACAGAAGGATCAGATTCCTGGTGAACAAGTCAGCCTTCTCTGTAATAATTTCAGCACCTGTTAAGTCCACTTGGGCGTGGAGGAGATAAGGATGAGGCTGTGATGGGTAAGGGCATAGATTTCTCAGATTCAAACCCTAGCTCTGCCACTTATGGGCTGTGTGGCTTTGAGCATGTAACTCAGCTTCTGAGTCTCCTCATTTGTAAAATAGGGACCACACGGTACCACCCCCAGCTGCTATGAGGATTACATGGGTGGCTGCACGTAAAGTGCCTAGTCCACCGGGCGCGGTGGCTCACGCCTGTAATCCCGGCACTTTGGGAGGCCGAGGTGGGCAGATCACCTGAGGTCAGGAGTTCGGGACCAGCCTGGCCAACACAGTGAAACCCCGTTTCTACTAAAACACACACAAAAAAATTAGCTGGGTATGGCAGCATGAGCCTGTAGCCTCAGCTACTGGGAAGGCTGAGGCAGGAGAATTTGCTTGAACCCGGGAGGCAGTGAGCCGAGATCGCACCATTGTATTCCAGCCTGGGTAACAGAGCGAGACTCTGTCTCCAAAAAAAAAGAAACACCTGGCCCAAGGGAAGCACTCCACAAACAATCCCTAGCATGGGGCGTGATGCCAAGGCCCCACCTCAGTTCTGATTCCCCTCTGCACCTGAGCGCTGCAGGGAACACCTGCTCTGTGCCTGCTCCGCACACAGACACGCTCCCTGGACTCCTCAGGAAAAAGAACCATGAAGGTGGCTCATCTTGCGCTCCCAGGGCCACGCATGGTGACACTCCCTACCCTGTGGCAGGATACCAGCTCCTGTTCCTGGGCTCCCCACTGCACCCAGAAACACTGCACAATGCAGATCTCCACGGCCTGTGTTCAAGGGGTGAAGGGCTGAGCTGAGAAGGGGCAGAGACCCTGAGCCTGCCAGAGAAAGAAAGGAGGGGCAGGTGTCACTCTCACGCCATAGAGCCAGGACAGCCCCCTGCACGTGAACACTGTCCTTGTCCTAGCCACAGGCAGGCCGCACTAGACTGTGGCCGTTCAGGGAAAGAAAAATAGAGATGACTTCTTTTCAACCCAAATGCCTATCAATCAACAAGTGGATAAAGAAACTGTGGTGTAGCCGGGCACGGTGGATCATGCCTATAATCCCAGCACTTTGGGGGGCCAAGGCAGGTAGATCACAAGGTCCAAAGATGGAGACCATCCTGGCCAACAGGGTAAAAACACAAAAATTAGCTGGGCATGGTGCTGCGTGCCTGTAATCCCAGCTACTCCGGAGGCGCGAGACGGAGGTTGCAGTGAGCCGAGATTGCACCACTGCACTCCAGCCTGGTGACAGAGCGAGACTCCCATCTCAAAAAAAAAAAACAAAAACAAAACAAAAAAAACACTGTGGGGGGTGTGTGTGTGTATGTAATGTGTGTACATATATATGCATATGTATATATATGATGAAACACTACTCAGCCTAATGCCATTAATTCATTACTACTCATTCATAAAAAGGAATGAATTAATGGCATTCGCAGAGACCTGGATGAGGCTGGAGACTAAGTAAAGTAACTCAGGAATGGAAAACCAAACCATCTGTTCTCACTCATAAGTGGGAGCTAACGGCCAGGCATGGTGGCTCATGTCTGTAATCCCAGTACTCTGGGAGGCCAAGGCAGGTGGATAACTTGAGTTCACAAGGTCAAGACCAGCCTGGCCAACATGGTAAAACCCCATCTCTATTAGAAATACAAAAATTAGGCGGGCATGGTGGCGCACACCCGTAGTCCCAGCCACTTGGGAGGCTGAGGCAGGAGAATCGCTTGAACCCAGGAGGTGGAGGTTGCAGTGAGCCGAGATCACGCCACTCCACTCCAGCATGGGCAACAGAGTGAGACTCCATCTCAAAAAAAAAAAAAAAATTGTAAGTGGGAGCTAAGCTATGAGGATGCAAAGGCATAAGAATGACACAATGGACTTCAGGGACTCAGGGAGAAAGGGTGGGAAAGGGGTGAGCGATAAAAGACTGGGTTCAGCGTATACTGCTCAGGTGCACCAAAATCTCACTAATCACCACTAAAGAACTTACTCATGTAACCAAACACCACCTGTTCCCCAGTAGTCTATGGAAATAAAAAATTAAAAAGAAAAAGAAAAACAGACAAGTGGTCTTCCAAGACACGTTCTCCTCAATTCCATGACCTCCCACGGTTCCTCACAAACACTTGGGAGCAGGGAGGCTGAGGCAGGAGAACGGCGTGAACCCGGGAGGCGGAGCTTGCAGTGAGCTGAGATCCGGCCACTGCGCTCCAGCCTGGGCGGCAGAGCGAGACTCCGTCTCAAAAAAAAAAAAAAAAAAAAAAAACACTTGGGAGCAATGGGGTACTTCCTCCTGCTCCCATTACTTAAGAAACAAATAAATAATCCAAAATTGTCAGGGATTATTTAATCATTTTTATCTTCATTTAAAATTAACCCAGAGTCCAGATTTACTCTATCAGACAGATATGTAAGAGAAAGGAAATAGGATTCACATTCAATTTATTTTTCAAAATGTTTCTGGACAAAGTAAGACATTTAATAACACGGAAAGTGACCACTGAAAGGAACAAGGAAAAGGAACTGCGCCTACAGCAAAAACTCACCCACCAGCGCTTCCGAGGCCACCGTCACAGGAAGGTCATCTCCACTCACAAACAAGAAGAGAAACCCAGCTGGCGGGGAACACACGATCACTGCCGGGACAAAACTCCGGGGCTTGCCCCAGCATGAAAACAGGACTGAGGGTTCTTACCCAATAAACAACCTCTTCAAAACACAAGCAAGGCAATACAGATGTATAAAAACACAAGCAAGCAAGGGGGCCCGAGGCAGCAGCCAACATTCTGAGGAAAGAGGCAGGGCCCTATTTGGTTCCTAGGCCTGAGCCGGACAGAGGACACAGGAAGAACCCTCCGAGCTGACTTCAGTCCCCTGGGTTTAAACATACTTTGTGGGCCGGGCGCGGTGGCTCAAGCCTGTAATCCCAGCACTTTGGGAGGCCGAGATGGGCGGATCACGAGGTCAGGAGATCGAGACCATCCTGGCTAACCCGGTGAAACCCCGTCTCTACTAAGAAATACAAAAAATAGCCGGGCGAGGTGGCAGCGCCTGTAGTCCCAGCTACTCGGGAGGCTGAGGCCGGAGAATGGCGTGAAGCCGGGAGGCGGAGCTTGCAGTGAGCTGAGATCCGGCCACTGCACTCCAGCCTGGGCGACAGCGCGAGACTCCGTCTCAAAAAAAAAAAATAAATAAAAATAAACATACTTTGTGGAGGTTACCCAGTGACCCCCCACAAGGCCGCTGACCAAGGTACTCCTGCCACATCCAAGTGCAGGACTGCTGAGGGAGGTGCCGGACCGCCTACCACTCCCTGTTGGACATCCCTTGGCACAGTACCCCACTCTTCACGGCTGCTGTAACAAATCACCACAACTTAAAACATGCATTCATTATCTCGAAGTTCTGAAGGTCAGAAATCCGGCGTGGGTCTCATCACACTGAAGTCCAGGCGTCGGCCAGCTGCGCTCCTTCCGGGAGGCTGGAGGGGAGAACCCGTTTCCTGCTCACTCCGGTTGTCCACAGAATTCAGCTCCTGGCGGGGGCAGGAGCAAGGCCTTGCTCTCCTGTTAGCTATCCACAGAACGCCTTTCCCAGCTTCCAGAAGCCGCACCACATTCCTGGTGGCTGCCTCCCCCATCTGCAAAGCCAGCCACTATGGATGGAGTCCATCCCACACCGTGTCTCTGACCACTTCCAAAAGCTCATGAGGTTACACTGGGCCCGCCTGGTAACAGGACAATTTCCCCATTTCAGGTCAGCTGATTAGTGACCTGAATTCCCCTCTGCCATGTAACAGAACATATTTGCAGGGGTCAGGGATGAGGATGAGGACACCTTTAGGGGGCCAGTATTCTGCCCACCACACTCCCATCCCCTCAGGCCAGCGTCCTGGACATCACCTCGACCCCCAGCACCCTGCCCATCAGTGAATCCCGAGAGTACCATGTACACCCTGAACCTGCCCACTCCTCTCCAACCCCACAGCCTCTGGCCTCGGCCTCCTCAGAAGCCCACCAGCTTCCTCTCACCTTCTCTTCAAGGATGATGGACAGTGTCACAGTATCGCAGCCCTCCCTGTTTAATACCCTTCAACACTCTCTCATGGCTCTTAGGACCACAGCCCGGATCTTCACCATGGCCTTGGCAGCAGCTCCAGAGCCTGCTCACCACCCTCCATGCCCCTCCTCCCCAGTCAAGTGCTCCCCGCAGGAGGGGGGCTCCGATAGACTCTCCCCCGACCTCTGCAGCCAGGTCTCGGCAGAAGCCCAACCTGTGTCAGGAGGACACGACCATTCCACCCACTGAGGGCCCTGCTCTCTGCCAGCATCCCGGGACTGCCACCTGCCCGGCACCACAGTCTGCGTGCATGTGTTCACGGGGCAGGCGTCCAGTCGCGAAGGGCCACGTGGATGGCTCAGCACTCACCACGGCAGCTGGCACAGGAGAGAAGCAAGTAAACGTTTTCCGAATGAATTCATTATCCCCAACAATGCCTCTCCTCCGGCGAGGACGGACGGTGGCCTATTCAGCCAACTGTCTCATTTGCTCACAGGCGTCTCGTGGCTCTGGCAGTGTAAGCTGACGGCTGTCAGAGCCACAACACTGAGAACCCTCTTCTGCTCCAGCTTTACCCCAGCACCCACATCCTTGCCATGTTCAATTTGGGCCTTTCTTGCCACCATGCCACTTACTTTTTTTTTTTTGAAACAGAGTCTTGCCCTGTCGCCCAGGCTAGAGTGCCATGACGCGATCTCAGCTCACTGTAACCTCTGCCTCTCGGGTTCAAATGATTCTCCTGCTTCAGCCTCCTGAGTAGCTGGGATTATATTATAGGTGCCTGCCCCAATGTCCAGCTATTTTTTGTATTTTTAGTAGAGATGGGGTTCCACCATGTTGGTCAAGCTGGTCTCGAACTGCTGACCTCAGGTGATCCACCTGCCTCAGCCTCCCAAAGTGCTGGGATGACAGGCATGAGCTACAGCGACCAGCCGCCATCAGGCCACTTTCAAATGTCATACTCCAAATACCCCAGCTGCCTGCATACCCTCTGTCAGCAGAGCACACCCTGCCAGGCAGAGCTGAGCTAAAATAGCAAACATCAGACCCACACTGAAAGACTGCCTGTGTTCTCAAGCCCAGTGTGCTGTGATTTTGTCTTGGCATGTAAAGTGAAGTGTGGCCAGAATTCCAACTGCAACAGCCCATCGGGAGCCAAGAGAGTCAGCGGCCCAGGAAAGAACCAGCCCAGACAGTCAGAGACTGAACCTTCAGATTCTACTTTTTTTTTTTTTTTTTTTTTTTGAGACAGAGTCTCACTCTGTTGCCCAGGCTGTGAGAGTCTCGCTCTGTTGCCCAGGCTGTGGTGCAGTGGTGCAACCTTGGCTCACTGCAATCTCTGCCTCCTGTGTTCAAGCGATTCTCCTGCCTCAGCCTACCAAATAGCTGGGATTACAGGCACCAGCCACCATGCCCGGCTAATTTTTTAGTAGAGATGGGGTTTCGCCATATTGGCCAGGCTGGTCTCAAACTCCTGACCTCAAGTGATCCACCCACCTCAGCCTCCCAAAGCGCTGGGATTACGGGCGTGAGCCACGGTGCCCAGTCAAACCTTCGGATTCTTATCACCTACCGTTTCTTGCCACCACCACAGCTTCCACTCCGGTGCAAGCCGCCACCACCAGTGGCCACCGGATGCTGCAGCACCCTGGCCTCCTGGTCTCCCTGCTTCTGCCCTTGCCCCGATTCCCAATGCCTCCAATCTGTCTTCGGTACAGCAGCCAAAGATACCCCATGAAACCTAATGCAGACCATGCCACTCCTCTGCTCAAAACCCTCCAAAGGTGCCCCATTCAGCCAGCATCAAACAACAGTCCATATCTTCACTGCAGTCACGAGACTCTACCCCCACCACCCTTCAGGACGCACCCCTTGACTCTCCCCTTCTATCGGCCAGACCCACACTGGCCCCAGCTCCTCTCCTCAAGCACGCCAGCATCGCTCTGGGGGTCCTCTGCACCTGCTCACCCCTCTGCCTGGATAGCTCTACCCCAGCCTCCTGGTTGGCCTGTTCCCTCACCTCGTGCAAATCTTTCCTCAAACGTCACCTCAGCGAAGGGCTCCTTCTCACCACCACACCTGCTACTAAGCCACCTAGTCCTCCTCCCAGCTTTGTTTTGATAGCAACTGTCACCTTCCAACAGATAACTCCATTTAACTGAGCTATGTTATTTATACCCAGCTCTCCCACTGCACTGTAAGCTCTGCAGAGCAGAGATCTGGGTCTATTTTGTTCACTAATATTATCTCCAGCACCTGGGGCTGTTCCTAACACATACTATGGATTGAATACATATTTGCTGGATCAGCAAATCATCAAATTCTCAAAACTGGTCCAAGAAGCCTATCCTTTCCTCATCAAAAAGAACTGTGCTAAGCCAAAGAAATCTCCCCATTTGCCATAGCTACTTAAACCAAATTCAACCCCTTTGTGCTACAGATACAGACACTGATGGCCACAGAGGTAACTTGGTGAAGACCACTACTGGCAAAAGAAAGTTAAAATCTGGACCACCCGACTCCTAGTCAGAGGTCTGTCTACCACACGACACATCCTGGCTCATCCAGAAACAAAGTTTCTAGGAAAGCATCAGCCAAACATGTAACCTAAGGACCAGGGTGTGCATAAACCGAAGGTCTACTAGCAAGACCACCTCTCCTGCAGTGTATAGCCCTGGCCAAACCGCCCACTCTCCAGGCTAATCGAGAAGATAGGTTGGAATAAACACCATGTATCGGTACTGACAATGCAAGAATGAGAAAGACACATTTCCCAAACCTGTGCATCTCACAAGTGAAAGCAAAAGCACATACCAGGGACAACAGGAAGCCAGAGGTACCAACAACACTGAGTTTGATGCAAAAAAGGGGGACTTTAGTTCAGGCTGCATAAAAACAGGAGGTATGCTGGAGAGTGTATATTGAGAAGTGGGGGGTGGGGGGGAAGCTAAGCCAGGAGAAAGGGACGGGAAAAAACATTCTGGTCAGATACAGAAGCATGAAAGTGACAGGGTCATCAAACAGAATGGTGTGCCAAGGAACCTAGCAGTCCATCAGCACAGCTGAGAGCAAAGCTCAAAGCAAGAGAGCAGCCAGGTTTTAAAGGGCTTAGATGTCGTGCAAAAACACTTACACTTCTCAGCATGACATTGAAGGGGGAAAAACCCAGGGATTTAAACCAAGACTGCCTCAGGGAGTGCAGGATCAAGCATGTCTGCTGCAAAACACCAGCAGACATAACATGTAAAACGCCAAAAACAGTGTCTAGCAAATGCTAAGTGTTTAATGAATACTAGCCATTATTGCCATAAGGAATTACTGAGTTGTGCTACTGGCCGGGAGCAGTGGCTCACGTCTCTAATCCCAGCACTTGGGGAGGCCGACACAGGCGGACCACTTGAGATCAAGAGTTCGAGACCAGCTTGGCCAACATGGTGAAACTGCATCTCTACTAAAAATACAAAAAAATTAGCTGGGCGTGGTGGCGGACACCTGTAACCCAAGTTACTTGGGCAGCAGAGGCAGGAGAATCACTTGAACCCAGGAGGCAGTGGTTGCAGTGAGCCTAGATCGCACCACTGCACTCCAGTCTGGGCGACAGAGCAAGACTCGTCTCAAAAATAAAAAAGAGTTGAACTATCTGCAAGATCCCTTACTAGCCTTGCACTGTACAGCAGGCGTAGTCTTCTTCCTGAGTTTCCTTGAGTTGATGGCTACACTCAAAAAAAAAAAAGAGGAAAACAAGGCTGGGCACGGTGGCTCACGCCTGTAATCCCAGCACTTTGGGAGGCCGAAGTGGGTGGATCACAAGATCAGAAATTCAAGACCATCCTGGCCAACATGGTGAAACCCCGACTCTACTAAAAATATAAAAATTAGCTGGGCGTGGTGGCGAGTGCCTATAATCCCAGCTACTCGGAAGGCTGAGGCAGGAGAATTGCTTGAACCAGGACCCAGGAGGTGGAGGTAGCAGTGAGCTGAGATTGTGCCACTGCACTCCAGCCTGGGCTACAGAGCGAGACCCTTGTCTCAAAAAAAAAAAAAAAAGAAGAGGAAAAAAAGGCTGGGCACGGTGGCTAACGCCTGTAATCCCAGCACTTTGGGAGGCCGAAGTGGGTGGATCACCTGAGGTCAGGAGTTTGAGACCAGCCTGGCCAACATAGTGAAACCCCGTCTCTACTAAAAATAGAAAAAAAAATCAGCCAGGCCTGGTGGTGGGCGCCTGTAATCCCAGCTACTTGGGAGGCTGAGGCAGGAAAATCGGTTGAACCTGGGAGGCAGAGGTTGCAGTGAGCAGAGATTGTGCCACCGAACTCCAGCCTGGGCAACAGAGTGAGGTACTGTCTCAAAAAAAAAAAAAAAAAAAACCAAAAAAACAAAGAAAACCATCATGGGAAACAATTGAAAGAGCTGCCAAAGCCACAGGAACCTGGCTAGGATCTCCACTAGCACTGTGCTTGCGTAGGTGTGGACTAAATAAATATGCAGCTGATGACCAATCACCACTACTGACAGGAAAACGGGCATCACTTTGTGACTCCTCCTTCAGGGCAGAGTTCCAGCCTGCCACCTGAAAGAGCGGCACTGCCAGAGGCTTGAGCCACAAGATGGATGGGAAACACAGAGGCTTCACAGGCCTTCCTGCTGCACCCAACCTCTCCTTCTTCTGCCCTCTTCAGTGACAGCCTCAAACAACTCTCCAAGACTCCAACTTCACAAAGGAAAGGTATTACGGAAGCTGCTCTCAAAAGTGCCTGAGACACAGAACAGCATCAAAGTCAGAGGAAAAGGAAAGCTGGTCTTTGGTATCTCAGGTTCACACAGAAGAAAACTGGAGACTGTATTAGTTTCCTGTGGCTGCCATAACAAATTACCACAAACTGAATGGCTTGAAACAACAGACATTTATTCTCTCTCAGTTTTAAAGGCCAAAAGTCCAAAATCAAGTCATGAGCAGGGCCATGCTCTCTGTGAAGTCTCTAGGTACGCATCCTTCCTTGCCTCTCCCAGCTGCTGCGGGCTGCCAGCAACCCCTGGCTTTCCTCGGCTTGTAAATGTACTATTCCAATCTCTGTTTCTGTCTCCACAGGGCCATTTCCCTGAGTGTGTGTCTCTGTATACAAATTTCCCTCCTGTTAGAAAAATACTAGTTGTTGAACTAAGGCCCACCCTCATCCAGTATGACCTCATTTTACCTTGATTACTTGTGCAAAAACCCTATTTCCAAATGTCATATCCACGGGTTCCAGATGGACATAAATTTGGTGGCAGGGGGTGGGGGAGGGGGCAAACACCACTCAACTCAGTATAAGGACAAGTTACCAAGGGCCACAGGCTTCAATCCAAAGGTTGAGTCACTGCTGTAACTCCACACAGCAGCTCTGTTATTCTTACATCTCAGTTGATTAAGAATTAGAGTTTAGGCTGATGAGGAACCAAAACCTTAAGACCTAAAAGTAACACATAAAAGTTACACTGTCCTGTGGCTCCTCTTCCCTGGACTCTATGTTCCATAGCATTTGTTCCTGTCGCTACCAGGACCTCCTATTCACCACCATTCCAGAATCTTCACTCATCTTGGACCCTGACACTGGTTTTGTTGGAAGCTCTAACTGTTCTCGAATCACGCACAGTCAAATAGGGTCTCTGGCCACCTTTGATGACTCCCTTCATTCTCGAAGTCACCCATGAGCAGTCAGTAACTCACTCTGCTAACTCCCAGATCACTCTTAAAAGTAAACTTTCCTTTTTTTTTTTTTGAGACAGAGTTTCACTCTTGTTACCCAGGATGGGGTGCAATGGAACAATCTCGGCTCACTGCAACCTCCACCTCCCAGGTTCAAGTGATTCTCCTGCCTCGGCCTCCTGAATAGCTGGGATTACAGGCACGTGCCACCGTGCCCGGCTAATTTTGTATTTTTAGTAGAGACTGGGTTTCTCCATGTTGGTCAGGCTGGTCTCAAACTCCTGACCTCAGGTGATCTGCCCACCTCGGCCTCCCAAAGTGCTGGGATTACAGGCATGAGCTGCCGCACCCCACCAAAAGTAAACTTTTCTAACTGGATGCAGTAAATTGCAAAGGTTATCATTCAAACACTCAAATGATAGTGTCTATTATGAAACAGGAGTACAAACCATTTTCCTGTGTTTATGAATGATTCTACTCGGACTTGTTTTAATATCACAATTCATAATTTTCAGCATTCCAGACTTCAACTTTGCAACAGAACACACTATGTTCTGAAATCTTGAAGTTTGCTTATCTCTGATCTGTTTTCACCAGTGGCTGATTTTATCCTAGGTACCCTCCAGGTAATGTCTCATTCCCTAGGGCCCTGGCAGAGCTCAGCGCCATAGCAATCAGACAAGGACTCTGGAGCTGTAATAGCATCTAGGGTGTACCCAGGTTATTCCAGGCTCAAAAAAAAAAAAAAAAAACCTTTCTGCTAACACAATATAGGAGTTGGTTTTGAGATCAGCAAGCAGAAACAGGGAAACTCACAGGGAAACTCTAATCCTCTTGCAGGCTCAAGGCAAGAGCAGCAGCCCACAAGAGACCAGAGGCAAATCAAGTGGGTCAAAAGCACCACACCCCCTGCAGAAACTGATCTGCCCAGCAGACGGGGCCTCAGCCCGGCCAGCTTCCGGACTCCACCAAACTTCACAGCATGACCCGAATCAGTTCCTTCCAGCCTCCCCAGGGAGCCCAGGAGTTTTTCGGAAAGGAGTCTGCCAGTGTTGGGAAAAACGCCAACAGCTCCTCCTCGTCCTTGCAAGCCTCGATCCTACGTGCAGCCACTGTCACCCCCAAACCCCACGCTCCGACCTCCGAGTCCCACAACGCCCATCACACCACCCAGTAGTCTCCTCAGAGTCCAAGTTGCCCGCTCCAGACCCCCGACTCCGCCCGCAGTCCAGGAGGCCAACGCGGCTACCTGACCTTTGACCCCTGACCCCGACCCGGCCCTCCCGGGCACACCCACCTGCCCGGGAGCTTGCTGTTGCTGCGCTTCCAGAACTGCTTCCTGGCCCCGTCGCTGGCCATGGCCCCTCCTCATCCCTCAGACCCGCGGCCCAGACACCCCGAGTGCAGCCGGCCCTCCCCCAGCGGCCCTTTCCTGTGCCCCGGGTGGCCCCTCACTGGTCCCGGGACTCCGGAACGTAGACCCGAGAGGCTCTTCCGCCTCCTTCCGGAAGTTGTGCCTACGCGCGCCCGGAAGTCCCGCCTAAGTCCCAGGTGGCGAGTGACGCAGCGTTCCGAGAACCCGACCGCATTAAAGGGCGACGTCGCGCGACCCACGTTACACGCGTCGCGGAGGGAGCAGAAGTGGTTGGGTTTCGTGTTTGCTTAAGTCTGTCGCTCCCTGCTAGCCCAACCCGACCGCGGCGCCTTCCTGCAGGTAGCGGATTCCCAGGAGCCAGTGGAGCCTACATTGCGAAGCTGAGCTGGGCCCGTGTCTGATTCCGGTTTCTCTTGAGCGCGTCTCGGAGCCGGCCCAGAACAGAGGGAAGCCAGACACGCCATACCCAGCCCAACAGTGGCAGGGCGGCGGCGGGTGCTGGTCAAGCTGGGTCTGCGGGCACTGGGTGAGGATCAGCAAATACTCAGTGGACGAAATATTTGCAGTGCGGTGAGGTGAGCGGCATAACCGCGGAGCGTATTCGGGGGGATGAGAGAGAGTGGGGATTAGGCCAGGCTTGAAGGGAAGAGTGGTTGAGCACCGAAGACAAGAATTAATTCCCCTGGCCTGAGTTCCAGCCTTGTGCGGCTATCACGTGCTTGAAACCTGGCTAGTCCGGAGTGAGATGCACTTTACGTGTGAAATACAAGATTCCAAAGACGTCGTATAAAATAATTTGCATATTGTTTGCATGTTAGATAACATTTTAAATAATACATTAAATTAAATAAAATGAATTATTTTTACATTCCTTTTTACTCTCTTTAAAATTATTTTTACCTTTTTTATTTTTTTTCTCGGGGGGGGGAGTAGGGGTGGGGCGTCTTGCCCAGACTAGTCTCTAATTCCTGCCCTCTAGTGATCCTCCTGCCTCACCCTCCCCAGTAGTTGGAACTACAGGTGCATACGTTATGCCTAGATCTTTTTACTTGTGTGTGTGTGTGTGTGTGTGTGTGCAGAAAGCCACTAAAAAAATCCGTATCTGGTTTGCATTACATTTCTGTGCGTCTTAGGCCAAAGATTGAAGGCTCAGGGACTGTCCTTTCAGACTGGAGCTTTAGTGTATTTGGAGCTCCTGCCAGTTCTCTTTTGAAACAAAAATTTGATAAGGTATATTTACTGATTAAGAATTTCCGGGGAGGCTGAGGCAGGACAATAGCGTGAACCCGGGAGGCGGAGCTTGCAGTGAACCGAGATCGCGCCACGGCACTCCAGCGTGGGCGACAGAGCGAGACTCCGTCTCAAAAAAATAATAATTTCCCATGCCTCTTCATTTACTGGTAAGTAACATTGACTTAGTACTTACTACGTACAAGGCATCCTACTCTCCTGAGATCCTCTCCTAGTAAAGCTCAGAAGACCCCAGGGGTCTCCTTCTGACATATAGCCCTGACAGCCTCAGACAATGCTGTCCCCTACACACAACATGGAGGACCATGGCGGTTCTTTCCAGCTCAGTCTGGCTTATTGCAAGAATCAGTGAGCGAGGTGACAGCAGGATTAACCTGATGGAAGGGGAAAGGAAGGAAAAACTGTGAAACAATTGACAGAGGAAAAACTGGCAGCACTTAGTGACTGGTTACACCTTAGATCCGGGTGCTCTTTATCGCTTACCGTATGCTTTGCTACTACTGTTTTCAGGCGAAGGAGTGAGGCTGAGATTGACTTGAAGGCTTCAAAACCAGCTAAGCAAAGGATTAGTAGGATCATGACAGAAACGTGAAGACGGAAAAAGAGAGTCTGAGTAGAAAGCCAGTTTTGAAAGCCAAAGTAATACAGATGTTGGAGTCTAGATACGGGATCTAGGAATTGGGACAGACCCTCCAATCCCAGAGGTAATGAGTGGAACCTTTTTTATTCATTTTTGCAACAAGTATTGAGCAGCAATGCAAATTAAAACTAAGGATGTATGACGTTACACTTAACAGATTGGCAAAAACTTAAAAATCTGTCTTTACCAAACTTGATAAGAATGTGGATTTGTGGGCCGGGCGCGGTGGTTCAAGCCTGTAATCCCAGCACTTTGGGAGGCCGACACGGGCGGATCACGAGGTCAGGAGATCGAGACCATCCTGGCTAACACGGTGAAACCCCGTCTCTACTAAAAATACAAAAAAATTAGCCGGGCAAGGTGGTGGCACCTGTAGTCCCAGCTACTCGGGAGGCTGAGGCAGGAGAATGGCGGGAACCGGGGAGGCGGAGCTTGCAGTGAACTGAGATCCGGCCACTGCACTCCAGCCCGGGCGACAGAGCGAGACTCTGTCTCAAAAAAAAAAAAAGAATGGATTTGTGAGCAGAGCAGAACTCGTGCACTGCCGGGAGGAGGGCACATTCATTCAATAATTTCAGATGGCCACTTAGCAATTTCTAGCAAAAATACTCTATAGCTTAGCAATTCCACTCCTGGTATGTGCTCTGGAGTACCTTGCCTCCGCGTGCAGAGACAAGAACGTTCAGTGCAGCGTTGCTTCTAGTGGTAGTTGGAGTCTGGGGGAGAAGCAACCAAAATGCCATCTGTGGCAGAATCGATAACTTACACAGTTACGTAGTAGAATACCATAAATTAGTAACAATGATTACATACATCAACATAAATGAATTTCACAAACTGTGGGGTTGTTTTTGAAATGGGGCTTACTACATTGCCCAGGCTGGCTGCAAAATCCTGGGCTCAAGTGATCCACCTCAGTTTCCTGAGTAGCTGAGTACAGATGCGAGCACTACTGCACCTGGCTCCACAGTGCTGAATGAGAAAAAGTTGAATATGAATTCACATGGCATGATACCATTTAGTACTATTTTCTTTTAAAGGATGAGAATACGGCCAGGTGTGGTGGCTCATGCCTGTAATCGCAGCACTTTAGGAGACTGAGGCAGGAGGATCTCTTGAGCCCAGGAGTTTGAGGCTGTAGCAAGCTATGCTCATGTCACTGCGCTCCAGCCTTGGCGATAGTGCAAAACCCTATCTCAAAAAAAAAAAACAAAACAGAATGTAAAAGATAAATTCAGGAAAGTGGTTGCCTATAGGTATGGGTGGGGACTGTGATCAGGAAGAAATTCATTCATAGGAGATCAATTGTGCTATTATGCTTTGTTTCTTAAGGCAGATGGGCTATATTCAGGTGTGTGTTATATTCTTTATGACTCTTTACATGTATAAAGTGTTTCGTAATACATTCAAGTATCATTATTGAGCATGAACTGTGCTATGCACTGAGCTACCTTGAACTGTTGTGGGGAAAGGCAAACAGAAGTGCAGCAGGCCAGGCACAGTGGCTCACACCTACAATCGCAGTAGTTTGGGAGGCTGAGGTGAGAGGATCGCTTGAGACCAGGAGATCAACACTAGCCTGGGCAACACAGGGAGATCCCGTCTCTACAAAACTTTTTTTTTTTTTAATTAGCCGGACATGGTGGTGAACACTCTTAGTCCTAGCTACTTGGGAGACTGAGGCAGGAGGATCACTTGAGCCCAGAAGTTCAAGGCAGCAGTGAGCTAGGATCACGCAGCTGCACTCCAGCCTAGACAACAGAGACCCTGCATCAAAAAAAAAAAAATTATATATATATATATATGGCAATAGTATTTCAGGATGGCAGGATTTGCAATGCCAGTTGGGTTCCTTGGAAAGTGTTTTCCGCCTTCTCCTTTTTCAGATGGCCTGCTCCAGGCCTAGAATATCTCACACAGGACCTTACTGAGTGAGCTGCCACACTCGCACATGGTGGGTTCTCCCTGCTAAGTTTCCTGGTGCTGCACTCTCCATAGGCACCGAGCCTGTACCCCAAAGTAAAAAGCTGACCGTCCTATCCGTATTGGTTTCCTAAGGTTGCTGTTGGTGGAATGCTGCAGATTTAGTGGCTAAAAACAAGACACATTTACCCTCCTGCAGTCCTGCTGGTCAGAAGTCCAAAGTCGGCTTCACTGCTCTAAAGTCAAAGTGTCAGCAAGGCACTCCCTTCTGGAGGTTCTAGGGGAGAGTCCGTTTCTTTTTCAGCTTCTAAAGGCCACTTACATTCCTTGGCCTATGCCCTTCCTCTGTCTGGAAAGCCGATCACTGTAATCTCTACTGCCATCATCACATCATTTTCTCTCCTTCCAGTTCCTCCTGGATCCCTCTGACCTCGCATCAGGCCCACTGGATAATCCAATCCAGGCTGATCTCCCCATCACCCAGCCCTTAGCTCAATCACACCTGCAAACTCCCTTTGGCCATTTAAGGTAGCATTTGCAGGTCCCAGGATTAAGACCTGGTATATCTTCAGGGGTTCATTATTAGTCTACCACAATAATTGATGGCAAATAGCAAAGGTCCCCAGTTTTGCACCGCGAGAGGCAGGCATCCTCTTCACTGCCCTCTTCCCCAACTCCTTTCAGCCATTTTGATATTATAGGGTCTGTCACTAGCAACATGCCATTTCCTGACACTACGTCAGGATGAGTTAGGGTGCTGTTGGTTGCAAGAATGACAAAGTTCAACTCAAATTAGCTGATACTATAAAAGGAATTGGTTGGTTAATGAAAAAACCCAGAAGTAGCTCAGAGTTTGGAGAAGGGCTGATACAGCAGGTCAACAATGACTCAAGGGCCTGTCTCCTGTCAGTCTCTTAAGTCTGTGCCAAGGACAACTTCTCCTTGAGGTCACGGGATGCCTCCACTGGGCCCCTGAGATCATGTGCTTACCTCTAGTCAGGATGCTAAAGTGCAGAAATACTGTGAACTAATGTCAGTCCCTGGGAGGGGAGCACTACACATTGCTTACCAATTCCAGGAGAGCACTCTTAAACACCTCACCAATTTCTGCTGAGTTTCCTAAGGCTGCCGGGAGGCTTTGCACAAACCCAGCAGCCAGAGTTCTGCAAGTTTTCTTGACTCTGGCAGGGGCTCAAAGCTGATCTAGCTGCTGCAGCAGTCGTACCTCCACCCCCTGCATTCTTCATGTCTAGTGTGGTAAAACAGAATACGTGCACAACACATCAGACAAAGCAAAGTTATTATTCACAGAGAGGCCCCAAACATCAACCCAAGCCTGGGGTCCATGGCGAGCCAGTCCACCAGCATTCAGGAAAGCTCCCCAGGGCACTGGAGTGCTGTCTGCAGGTGCCCCCACTTCACACCACAGCTGAGGAGGGACTTTAAAAGCACTCCACTCTGGGTTCTATAACCCAGATGCAACTGGGTCCACTGGGCTACAGCGCAGGACATCCTGATCTAGGGGAGATGAGCACAAAGCCTGAGCTGTTTGGGACAGTTCCACCTTATCTCAGAATGTTGCATCCTCTGTATATTCTGCCCAAAAATTGTAACCAAGAGTGGGAAGAGCTGGGTCATCCAGTATCATTTGGGGACCTGTCAACTGGTAGATGCTCCCTTGTAGCTGGCATTGAGAGTCAATCCTTCCAAATTTTGCAGCCACTGCCCAACAAGGGAGGGCTAGAATGGATACCAGAAACAATCCCAATATCCATTATACCACCAAAGGCCATGTTCAGAGAAACTGGTGGATTTGACAAGTTAAAATGTTCACTTGTTTGTCAAAAAAAATTTTTTTTAATTGGACAAAATATGTGTGCTATATCTGACAAAGGGTTAATATATGGGAATCTTACAAATAAGGAAGTAAAAAACCCCAATAGGAAATGGGTGTGATTTTTTAAACCAAGTATATATTTTTCAAGCTTATTTTAAACTGTATATTTAAATAAATCAAATAATATATTTTCAAAAGAAATACAGTTCTCTAGCTCCTGCTGTCACCATGTGACATGCCTGCTCCCACCTCGCCTTCCACCATGAGTAAAAGCTCCCTGAGGCCTCACCAGAAACCTAGCAGAGACCAACACTACACTTCCTGTACATCCTGCACAACCACGAGCGAGTTCAACATCTTTTCTGTATAAATTACCCATCCTCAGGTATTCCTTTATAAGCATCACAAAAATAGCCTGACACAGAAAACTGGTCCCAAGAAGCGAGGCATTGCTGTAAAGGCACCTTAAGAGTAATGACCTAGGGTATCTGGCAAAAGAAATTTCTAAATAGCAAAGCATTCAAGAGGTGGCCTGCCTGCTTGTCACAGCCAATGATCAGATACTGGAACAAAGGAAAGTTGGAGCTCGTATTTAAAAGGGAAGCAGAGCATGAAAGTTTGGAAAATTTGCAGCCTGGCCATGTGACAGGGAAAGAATCCAAGCAGGCTGGGGAGCAACCACTAGCTAGAGAGATTAGCATGACTAAAAGGGATCCAAGTGCTAATATCCAAGACAATGGAACAAACGCCTCAAAGGCATTTCAGAGATCTTGGAGACAGCCCCTCCCATTACAGGCCCAGAGGCCTAGGAGGAAAGAATGGTTGCAGGGGCCAGGCCCAGGACACTCCTCAGCCTATGGATATTGCTCCCCACATAATGACTGCTCCAGCTCCAGCTATAGCTCAAAGGCCCCAGGTACAGCTTGGGCTACCACTCTGGAGGATACAAGCCATAAGCCTTAGTGGCTTCCACATGGTGTTAACCCTGTGGGCATACAGAATGCAAGAGTAAAGGTGGTAGCTTCCACCTAGATTTCAGAGGATGTATGAGAAAGCCTGAGCGCCCAGGCAGAAGCCTGCTTCAGGGCCAGAGCCCCCACAGAGAACCTCTACCAGGGTAGTATGGAGGGGAAATGTGGGGTTAGAGGCCCACACAGAGTTCACACTAAGGCGCTGCCTAGTGGAGCTGTGGGAAGGGGACTGCACCCTCCAGACCCGAGAATGGTAGCTGCACCCTACACCTGGAAAAGCTGCAGGCACTCCACCCCAACCCGTGAGAGCAGCCACAGGAGCAGGACTGCCCACGGCCTTGGGATGCCACCACTTGCAACAGGATCCAAGACGTGGAGTCAAGGATTATGTTAGAGCTTTAGGATTTTTTTTTTCTTTTTTTTTTTTGAGATGGAGTCTCACTCTGTCGCCCAGGCTGGAGTGCAGTGGCATGATCTCAGCTCACTGCAACCTCTGCCTCTCAGGTTCAAGCAATTCTCCTGCTTCAGCCTCCCAAGTAGCTGGGATTACAGGCATGCCCCACCATGCCCGGCCAGCATTGGGATTACAGGCATGAGCCACTGCACCTGGCCCAAATGCTTTCTTAGATGCAAAAAAATAAGAAATTTTTAAAAATTAAAGGACACCCTCACCCCCCAAAAAATGATCAATTATTTTCTCATCCAGGAAAAACAACAGATGCAAATCCAAATGCTTTGAAGAATGAGACTGATTTTTGGAGGCTTTCAGGGTAGACAGAGGAGGGCCGTTCTGCCACGACTCATGCAAACAAACCTCCTAAATGCACCCTTGAGATGCATCGCGCCCTTCACAGCCACCCTCAGCCCCTTCCGTTGCCTTCGATCCTCTGCCGTGCTCCTGCAGACCTCCTGCCCAGACCTCACCCTCAGGCCTCAGTCCCTTTCCCGTGTGCATCTGCAACCCTCCACCTCTCAAGCTCAGCAAATTCCAGCATCCTCCCCATTCCCCGTCACCAGGTGCCTGGTGGCAGTGGGGGCAGCGGGGAATGGCACACACAGTGGGTATCACTTCTGCTTTAAAGATGAGAAAGTAGGGGCTTCGAGAGGCAAAGTCCCCCAGCTAGAGTGAAGTGAACAGGGTTTGGAGTCCAGCTGCTGACCCCACAGCCCATTCACTGTCCACTTCACCTTGCCAGGCCCTGGCCACAGTCCCACTGCTAATTGGAAACACAACCAGCTGCAGCATTTCCTCCCGTGGTCCTTTGCAGTACGTGGGTCCCCACCCCCACCCTTGGTAAATGTGCAGGAGCCACAGTCAGCCATGACTCATGGCCAGTCCAACCCACCGTGACTCAGGCGGGATAGAGAGAGGACAGCAGATGTCAGCGTGTGCCCAGACTGGCCGTCTGCAAGCTGTGTCCTGGCCTCACGTCTCCTGTGACTGATTACACTGTGCTGTAAACACGGCCAGCCTCCGTTTTCCCGCCCGTAAAATGGAGATGAGGACACCTGTCCTGTGTGTTTCCCAGTCATGATTGGAATCCCCTGAGACAATGGACTGGAAGGCACTTTGTAAACCACAATCTCTGAGCAAATATGACAGAATGCAGAGGAGGGAGTGAGTCTGTAAGTGACGTGAAGCCTGGCCTGGAGTGGCAACCGGAATGCCCCATGGCCCCATGGTGCTGTATCATCCCTGGACTTCCTGCAGCTGCTAGAGTGAATGAAGGAGCTGGTCTGTCACTTAACACCAGCAGAGAAAGTGGCCCAGAGAGCAGGTATCTCCAGGTATCTGACTGGGCCTCTCATGCTAGGAACTGGGGACACAGACCTGGGAACTCTGTGCCCTTATGACATCACAGCCTGGGGGCCAGGATGGAAAGTGTGGTGGGGCCACCAACCTGAATGGCACTTTTGGCCAGAGGCGCATGGTGTGGGGAGGCTGGCACTAAAGGGCCTGCCCGTGTGGCATCCCAGGCATGGACACCCTGAGGGTGAGGGGAGAAGGCAGGCAAGATGCTGGCACCATGCTCGTGCTGGCATTGTGCACAGTTTGGCATCCTGGTTCCAAGCTGAGCCCCCTACAGTTGTAGAAGGCCAGTCTGATGGGGAGGGGATGCTCCTGGGTTCTGGTGGCATGGCCTGCCTGGCACAGTGTGGCACTGGATAGAAAGAGAGACCGGGGTGGGGGCGGGTGGTCTCTTATTTTGAGACACTGCAAACACCTCTTTTCTCTGGGCCTCAGTTTCCCCAATCCTAAGAGACCGTGGGTCGGGCCGAGTGGGAAGGTGGGTGAACCCCTGACTTTGGAACCAGGCAGACATGGATTTCAATCCTGCTGTGCAAATCTGGGCAGGCTTCTCAGCTGAGCCTGTTTCCTCACCTGTTGGGAGAGGGCTCAGTGCAATGGGGCATGAACCTGGGCGCATGACAGAATCCAGGCAGGGCTAGCTGCTGTTTATAGTACTGATGCTTAGCGATCCAAACAAAAATAAAATTTGGGAATCTGGCCCCATAGGGTCTGTACTGGCCACTCGGTGTCATCCTCCCGCTTCCTGACCACCTTCGGATGACACTGGTTCTTCCAAAGGAGGGATGGTGGCTGCCCACCCAGGTCTCCTGGGGACACTGCAAGGGGTGGGGGGACGTGCCGCTCTGGAGGAGTTAAGCTTCCTGGCAATGGATCCCAAGCCTCCCCCCACTCCCCTACCCAAGGGACCAAGCCACAGCTGGCATGAAGTCATGCCCTATGGCACCTTCCAAGGAACTCCTGCCACATCTCCCTCCCCTCTGTCACTGAGGAGAAGGACCCATCCTCACTGAAGCAGAGGCTCCCGGGGCATGGGGCAGGACTTGCGGGGAGCAAGAGCGGGGCCCGGGTATGGGAGTGGGGGAGGCACGGGACCCAGGGTTGGCCCAGGGGTACTCGGGGCCTGAGGGCAGGGGCCAGGGCCAGAGGGGTGAAGGACTGCGCTAAGCCAGTCCCTCAAGGGCCACACCTGGGTGTGGTAACCCCTGTGCGTATCCACTGGAGCAGATTACCGGTTACCCCGGCTTCCCACACCCCTCTCCCTTCATGAATTTTGACCCTTAGGCAGTCTCCACTTGGGAAGGCCCAAGGCGCAAACTTAAAGTGTTCCTGGTGCCTGCCTCTGAGTCTCTTGTTTTAGGATTGGGGAAACTGAGGTCCAGAGAAGCAAGGCATTTGTGGTGTTTTGCAGGGGGAGATCCCCTGGTCTCTCCTCTTTCCATCCAGTGCCACACTGTGCCAAGCAGGCTGTGCTGGCAGAACCTAGGGGCATTCCCTCCCTATCAGAGTGGCCTCTACAACTGCAGGGGTCTCAGCTTAGAACCAGGACCTCCCATGTCTCCTGGTGGGGAAGGTGAGGGCAGCCTTCCTGCGGGAAAAACGCCTGGCCCCAGCCCATGTGGACCTCCAGGACGCCAGGACCTTCCCAGGGGAGGGGCAGTGCTGTGCAGGCCACCCCACCCTTGCCACAGCAGTCACTACCGTCTCTGGATGGCACAGAGAGAAGCTAAGGCTGCAGCCACCCACAGCCTTTCACCAAGAATAAGCTGTGGCCAGAACTAATGGACATATAGGCTGCTTGGAATGGTGACTGGCCAATAAGAATGCATCCGTGATTGACATGAGATGCCTGCACAGTGTTCTGGGAGCCCCAAGGGAGCCGGGCCTCAGCCACCTGCACAGAAATCCCCCAGGTCCTTGATCGCCACATCCCTCTTGGTGCCCCTAGCATAGGGCAGCCATGGAGCCCAAGACTGGACACCTCCCCACTGTGAGTGTCAAGCAATGTGTGGAGGCTGTTGGTTAGTGGGGACAAAGCCCAGGCCAACTGAGACAGGCAAGAGAGGGGGTCTCCAGCAGGGAGACCATCATCCAGGCACCCTCCCAGCTGCCAGGGCCGGGCCCTCACACCGCCTGCCACGTCTGCTCTGCTCTGTCCTTGGCTCTGTGAGTCCCTGCAGCAGGGCTGTGTCTCAAACCAGCAGCTCACCCTCATCCCCATCACTCTGGCTATGGGATTTCCAGTAGGTCATAGCCCCCCACCTTCCCAACAGAGCTTCTCTGGGTCCTCACTTAGTTGTTGATGACATATTTGGCAAGTGCACTGGATGTGATCTGAGGGAAGTGGGGAGATGGGGCCCCAGGGCCTGGAACCCTCTTGATCCTTCATGGGCCTTCCAGCTCTGTTACCAGAGGGCAGAGTCAAGCCTGTGGACCGCAATGGCCTGCAAAGGATCAGGCCTCACTGTGGCAGGGGCCATTACCAAAGGAGGAGGCTTTGCTCCCAGATGGGCCACGTAGTTTATAAATGTTGATGGCAATTCTAGGAAAAGCAGCTCCACTTGGGAGGGCCCAAGGCTCACGTGTATACTGTTCCCAGTACAGAATGTGATGTGGTAGGGCACAGGAGGAGGGGAGCGGGGACAGTGGCCTGGGTGAGTCCCAGCCCCTCTCTGGGCCTCACCTTCCCGCTGTGTCAGATGGAGATAACTGCCACTGTCCTGCCCCTCTCCCAGGATTCTTCTAAAGATCAAGGGAGGGAGCCCGAGGAGGAGAGGGAGGAAGAAGAAGAGCTGGAGAAGGAGGGAGGAGGAGGGAGCCCGAGGAGGAGAGGGAGGAGGAGGGAGCCCGAGGAGGAGAGGGAGGAGGAGGGACCCCGAGGAGGAGAGGGAGGAGGAGGGAGCCTGAGGAGGAGAGGGAGGAAGAAGAAGAGCTGGAGAAGGAGGGAGGAGGAGGGAGCCCGAGGAGGAGAGGGAGGAAGAAGAAGAGCTGGAGAAGGAGGGAGGAGGAGGGAGGAAGCAGGGGAGAGGGAGGCTGAACGGGAGCTGATGACCTTTTGGTTTAAGCCCCAGCTGAGCAGCTGAACCCTGAAAGAGGACTTGTGGCTGTTAGCCCAGGATTCACTCCCAGAGCTGTCGGAGCTGGGCTGCACCCCAGGTCCTAGCAGGGACAGCTCTCAGGCACCAGGCCACGTCCAGGTGTGTGTGGCAGACTGGGCACCTGTTGGGGCCTGTGGGAGTGCATGCCACATCCTCCACGCCCTGCCCCGTTTCCTCGTGTCCTCGTTCACTCCTGTCAGCCACTGACCCCAGACTCTTCCGAGGCTTCTGGCCTCAGCCACGCCTGGAGTCAGACCTGCCAGGCATCCTGCCCATGACACAGCGGGGCTGTTGGAGCCAAGAGAGGGGGCCCTGGCCCCCTGCCGGCCTCTCCCTATGGCCCTTCCCAGTGATTGCTGCCCGCCCAGCACCCCCCATCATAAAATGCTCTGCTCAAGAGCCATCAGGGGCTCCCTGTGTCTGCGGGAAACGGTGGACTCCTCGCTCTGGTGCCCAAGGCCTCTCCAGGTTGGGGGCTCTTCTGCCACTGCCAGGTACTCCATCCCTCAACACATTCCAGGATGCCTGTTGCTGGTGCCCTCTGCCTGGGAGCCATCCCCCACCCTGCACCCTCACTCACTGAAATCACTGCATGCTTTGAGACCCAGGCAAACACCTCACCCCACCCCCGGTTCCAGAGTTGTCCAGCCCCAGCTTCCAGGGCTTGCTCCCTCCCGTGGGCTCCTCCCTGAGTATAAACCGACGTTGTCTTTGGGGAACTTGGCCTTTCCCCTCCACTCCCATGGGGAGCTCCTACAGGGCGGAGTCACCACCCACACGGGCTCCAGTGGGCACAGACAATGGGCTGGGGAGTGCTAGCAGCCGAAGGATTCAGGGACTTGTTAAGGGACTAGGCATTGTTTCTCCCACGCAGGAAGATGCCTGCAGCCTCCTTTCCTCATGCCATCCACCCACAGCAGGAGTGCCAGCCTCCTGACACCCTGCCCCCACGACCCTAGCCCCATACCATGCTGGATGCCACTGGACGCCTGGGAAAGCCCCTGATGCACATCCTGCGAGGCAGTTTCCCCAGAGCTGCCCCACTCCTCCTCTCCCTCCATCCCCTGCGAGGCAGTTTCCCCGGAGCTGCCCCACGCCTCCTCTCCCTTCATCTCCAGGGCACCCCTCTGAGTCACGAGCATCACATCACCCACTGGAAATCTGGAAATGCCACGTGCAACCAAAGAGCTGGCCAAGGGTCAGATGGCCCCAATTCCATGTGACCTGGACACATCCCAGCCCCTCTCTGATGGTCATCTTCCCATCTGTAAAATGAGGTAATCAGCACTGTCCCGCATACCTAGGAGGGTTTTTCTAAAGATCAGATGAGACAATACATGGGAAACTGCCTTAGGGAGATGCAAGCATTCCACCAGCGTCTGGGATGGGTATTGAATGGGTGAGAAGGCTGGATGACTCCACACTGAGACCAGCTTGCAAGACCTGTTGGGTGAGACCTCCAGCACCACCGCAGGTCCTCCGTGAAGGCTTCAGGAATCTGTTTTCACAACCCCTAAGCCTCATTCCACTTTTCTACTGCAACGCACAACACAGTGTTTCCTTCGGGTAACATCCTGCAGCTCGCCCTGCGGAATTCCTGCCCTGGCTCTCAGCCGCTGCAGCCAGCCGTGACTGGGGGACTGTTTACCCCCAAGTGATGGCGGCAGCCTGGCCAAGGAGCATCTCGTGAACCTCTTCCTGTGGCTCTGAGTTAACACTGTGACTCGCAGACAGGCCACTTCAAGCTGTTTCTTTGCTGGAAGCGGAGGAAGATTAAAGCATGGATTTTTTTTTCCTTCACGAGACAAAGCAAGCTCTGTGTAGCTCGAAACTTGGCCCTTCCTACATGTTGCTCCCGGGGAAGTCACAAAATGTACTGAGAAAGCAGCAGGCAGTCGGCTGAGTGACCAGGATGTGCCCAGGGAGCCTTGGAGTATCAGAGCTGGTGGGCACCTTAGGTTCCTGCCTCCAATACTCCCATTTTGTGGATGGGCAAACTGAGGCCTAGAGACTAGCTATACATTTAAAACAGGGCTAGACTCAGCCCTAGCTCCCCGCCTCCCCAACCAATGCTGTTTCTGTCACCCCTCCACTCTTGACAGTAAGCAGCCCCAGTGGGGAGGAAGGAGACAGGACAGAGGAGATGCTGGGGGAAGAGAGCAGCCACCTTGGGGATGGTAGGGGGTGAAGGCATAAGCGAAGCGGTGGCCTCTGGGAGGCTCTCCTCTCAGCCCTGATTCTTAGGAGGCTGTTGTAGGAGCTAGAGGGGCAGTCCCAAGAAAGGCTACCCCACTTCCTGACCCCCAAGCAGTCACCAGCGGCGAAGCCCAGCTGCTTGGGCCCTGACCGCTGAGACCCAGGCTTCCCTTTGAATGTGGGAGGTATTTGGGTGGGGAAGCACGTTCCAGGTCCCATCATCACCAGGACAGACACTGAGAGACACCTGGCTTCCTACAACCCCCATGTCTGCTTTCAGGGCAAGCGGGGGCCAGCAAAGGGATGGGAATGGCACAGGGTCCTTGGTTGGCTGGTGAAGCAGCCTGACCACAGAGGTCCCTCAGCTCCCTGCCAGGGTTCTTTCCTGGCACCAGGTGCGCACCTATACAAGAGGCCAGAGTTCAACTGGACAGAGGCAGACACCAGCTCTCAGCAGCAGCGATGTCGTACTGGCTCTGTGCCAGGCTGCATCCAGGCATCTGCCTCTCAGCTGTCCTCTGGGGGCCGGGCCAGTGAGCAGGTGACCACACAGGCCCAGGTCCAGAGTGGATTCAGGGCCTGGGCTCCTGACCCTGGATGGGACAGAGTAAGGCAGGCCCCTACCGTATCTCACTGTGTGTTGAAAGGACCACCTGCATCCAGACCCCCTGAGGAGGGTGTAAAAAGTGCGGATTCTCACCCCACCTGCCTCAAACCCAGTGAATCAGCATCTCTGAGGGTCTGTGCCTCCCAGCCCCAAATGCTCTCACCCTTGACCAGTGGACAAGCAAGAAGCAAAGCTGGGTGCATCCCCAAGGGAGGAGGCATCCTCACAACCCCTCCTCTCCGTGGAAGAAGATTACACGTGGAATTTTCCGTATCCCACAAACATCCCTCGGTGGAGAGGCTGGGGCAGATCCACATGCCCTTGGCTCCCGAGCAGCTGCTAATTGGCACTGCTGTTCTATTTCTGCTCAGGGTCTAAATGAGGTCACCTCCCAGTGCCACCTGAGATGAGCCAAGCAAGGAGAGCTCAGGGCCCAGGTGCAGCTGGCCCAGCCCATCCCTGGGGAAGGCTGTATAACCTGGAATCAGGACAACTCGAGCGATCCACCTCTTACGAGTGAAAGGTTTCCCAGGACGTGGGACTTGAAGCGCTAAACTAGGAAATCCAGCAAACCAGGGGTATTTGGTCACCAGAGGACAGCCCAGGGACGTCTGTGTGTGCCTGCTCCTGTGGGGAGTGCATGGCGATCACAGGAACCCACTCCCCAGAGCCCCAAAACTCAGTCAGACCCAGCAGCTTGGTCCTGCCAGGATGGGAAGGAAGCGTGTAGCACAGGAGCTGCAGAGTCCAGCAGGGATCCCCTCTGCCACTTAGCATCAGCAAGGCCCTGAGTGGGGAGTGCAGCCCTCCAAGTGCCTCTGGCTGCTGCCTGGGGACAGAAGTCCCTCCAGAGGTAGCCCCTGAGGCTTTCTCCCCTGCCTTGGTCTCTTGATCACCGTACATAGACCAGCCTCAGAGAAACATGACCACAGCCGCCACCGAGTGAACGCTGACCGTACCCCAGACGCTGGGCTCAACAGTCTGCCAGGGCTGCTCGCTCTGATTTTGTGAACTAACATTTAATGAGCCCTTATTATGCCAAGCGCTTTGCATTTACAATACTATTTAACCCTCTTAACATCCCATGAGGTTGGTTTTAGTATCTGCACTTACAGAGGAAGAAACCAAAGCACAGAAAAATCGAGTGATTTCTGTAAGGCAGAGGTTATCATGGGGGATTTGGCAATGTCTGGGGACACTTTGAGTTGTCTCTGGGTGAAGGCCAGAGATGCCGCTGCACGTCCTGCAGTGCACAGGACAGTCCCTGCCACCAAGAGTGATGTGGCTCCAAATGTCCACAGTGCTGTCCTAGGAAACCCTGGCCCAAGGTCTCACCGCCCTTCCTCACAGAGTCTGGACTTGAATCTTGAGCCCTCAGCCACTCTGCTCTGTGATCATTATCCTCGTTTCACATGTGAGAGAAAACTGAGGCTCCAACAGGCGAGGTGAAGGCTCCCAGCGAGTGCAGGTGGAGCTGGGGCTCCACAGGACCATGTCTCCCTTTCTCCGCCTTCCCTGGGGTGCTGTGACCCCTGCTTCCCTCCTGCCTCTCTGGCTGAGCCATCTCAGTTTCCTTCATGGACTCCTTTTGAAGCTGTTCTATTTGTGCTCAGGGTCTAAATGAGGTCACCGGTTTGCTGCCCTGCCTTTGAGTGTTGGTGAATGACCAGATTACTAATCCCACAGCAGGGCTATCCTGCAAGTGAACAGAAACACCAGCAACAATGAAGATAGCACAGTACGTAGAGACTAGGACTGTCCCTTATAATCAAGGACATGGGGCTCCCCGGTACTGGTCCCCTCCCCTCCTTGCTTCAGCAGATCCACTCCCATCTATTCACCAAGGAGTCTCCAACATGACCTCCGGACCCCAACACAAAACCCCACAGGCACTGTGGGATGCTCCTTGCTCGTGCTTCCACCTGAATGACAGGGACCCATCCCCCCAGACAAGGCAGGGTGCTGGGGGTCATTCTAGACTGCTTCCTCTCACCCCACATCCTGTCAATCACTGCATCCCATCATTTCTGCTTTTTGACCACCTTGATCCTAACCCATCTGTTTCCAGCCCTGCTGTCATGGTCCATCTGGGATACCCTAATCTCCTGAGTGGGCAATCAATCATCCTAGAAATTCATCTTTTATTTTGGTGAAATACACATAATGTAAAACTTACCATTTTCGCCATTTTATTTTTTTCGAGATGGAGTCTTTCTCTGACGCCCAGGCTGGAGTGCAATGGCACGATCTTGGCTCACTGCAACTTCCGCCTCCTGAGTTCAAGCAATTCTCCTGCTTCAGCTTTCCGAGTAGCTGGGATTACAGGTGCCCACTATCACACCTGGCTAATTTTTGTATTTTTAGTAGAGACAGGGTTTCACCATGTTGGCCAGGCTGGTCTCGAACTCCTGACCTCGGGTGTACCTATATAAGAATATATGTGGCCAGGCGAGGTGACTCATGCCTGTAATCCTAGCACTTTGGGGAGGCTGAGGGGGGTGAATCACAAGGTCAGGAGATTGAGACCATCCTGCCTAACACGGTGAAACCCCGTCTCTACTAAAAATACAAAAAAAATTAGCCCACTGTGGTGGCAGGCGCCTGTAGTCCCAGCTACTCTGGAAGCTGAGGCAGGAGAATGGCGTGAACTCAGGAGGTAGACCTTGCAGTGAGCCGAGATCGTGCCACTGCACTCCAGCCTAGGCGACAGAGCGAGACTCCGTCTCAAAATATATATATATATATATATATATATATGTACAACATGGATGAACTGTAAAAACATCCACAGAGATAGAAGGTAGATTAATGGCCGAGGCAGGTGGAAGGGAAGTGTGGAGAGTGAGGGCTAATGAGTATAGGGTTTCTTTACAGGTAATGGAAATGTTCTAAAATTGATTTTAGTGATGGTTGTATTACCTTGTAAATACTCATCAGCAGTGACCTGTACATTTTAAATGAGCAAATTGTATGTGAATTATATTTATCTATTTACTTATTTTTATTTATTTATCTATTTTGAGACACAATCTCGCTCTGTCACCTAGGCTGGAGTGCAAAGGCATGATCTTGGCTCACTGAAATCTCCGCCTTCCGGGTTCAAGAAATTCTCATGCCTCAGCCTCCCAAGTAGCTGGGATTACAGGCGCGGGCCATCATACCCAGCTAATTTTTGTATTTTTAGTGGAGACAGGGTTTCACCATGTTGGCCAGGCTGGTCTTGAACTCTTTACCTCAAGTGATCGTCCTGCCTCAACCTCCCAAAGTGCTGGGATTACAAGCGTGAGCCACTGCACCTGGCCATATTTCAATAAAGCTGTTATTAACAAAACAAAGGCTGGAGGAGAGGCCTTGGATATGTGGCCTGGCCTGGCCACCACTAGTCAGCGACTGTCTCTGGCCCTGCTACCTTGGTCCCTCCCTTCACCAGACTGTCCCCTGCTTTACCACTGACCTGGGGCCGTGGCTCCCATAAGGTGACTGCCTGCTCCTGTGTCCTGGGTGAGCACAGCGCCCTGGACTTTGAGCCTTGGGCCTCTGTGCACTAAGGTGCGGTTCCTGGGCCCTGCCCTGGCTGTGCTGGGATCCCAGTGCATCCGCCAAGCCCTCCCATGCACGGTTGCATTCGTGTCCATTCCTTTATGGTTTTGTGTCTTTGCTGTTTGGGTCCTGTAAATATACATAATGCTGTTATGTATTCATCAACCTGTATGACGAAATATCTATCATTACCTTTAAAAAAAATTTTTGGCCAGGTGCAGCGGCCCACACCTATAATTCCAGCACTTTGGGAGGCCGAGGCAGGCAGATCACCTGAGGTCAGGAGTTCGAAACTAGCCTGGCCAACATGGCAAAACCCTATCTCTACTAAAAATCCAAAAAATTACCCGGATGTGTTGGTGGGTGCCTGTAATCCCAGCTACTCAGGAGACTGAGACAGGAGAATCATTTGAACCCAGGAGGCAGAGGTTGCAGTGAGCTGAGATTGCGCCACTGCACTCCAGCCTGGATGACAGAGCAAGACTCTGTCTCAAAAAATAGATTTTAAAAATTTTATTTATGGACATGCTCACGACACAGCCTCAGAAGGTCCTGACAGCATGTGACATATGCCCCTATCATTGCCTTTTTTTTTTTTTTTTTTTTTTTGAGACGGAGTTTTGCTCTTGTCGCCCAAGCTGAATTGCAATAGCACAATCTTGCCTCACTGCAACCTCCGCCTCCTGGGTTCAAGCGAAGCTCCTGCCTCAGCCTCCTCAGGACCTGAGATTACATGCACCCACCACCACGCCCGGCTAATTTTTTGTATTTTTAGTAGAGATGGGGTTTCATCATGTTGGCCAGGCTGGTCTTAAACTCCTGACCTCAGGTGATCCACCCGCTTCAGCCTCGCAAAGTGCTGGGATTACAGGCATGTGCCACCACCACACCCTGCTAATTTTTTTGTACTTTTAGTAGAAATGGGGTTTCACCATGTTGGCCAGGCTGGTCTTGAACTCCAGACCTCAGGTGATCCTCCCACCTAGGCCTAGAAAAGTGCTGGGATTACAGGCATGAGCCACCACACCAGGCCATTATACCCACTCTTTAAGACGGGTCAGCGCCCTCTGCACACACCTCCAAGTGGTATTATTTCCAATTTCATGGGTTTGACGGAGCAGGTTTTCTTCTTTTACTCTCAGTGCACCAGGTTCCAAATGTGGCCCCATCCCTCATCCTCTTGTCCCCAGACCCACCTGCCTCCAGTCTCTGGCTAGGGGGAGTCACTGGTGCCTCCACCTCCCACCCCCTGGCTGAATCAGATCACCTGTCTCCTGGGCATCTTGCTATTTTCTCACTATTTTTTTATAGGCCTCAAATATAAAAAGGCAAACAAGACACACCCAGCAAGCTATCGAGCCTGGCCTTATCAGTCTCAAAATCACAGTTTATGGCACTCCTGGGCACTCATGGCCTCTGGCTGTGTCGTCACAGCCTGGGTTCCAGGTCCCGTCTCCCCAGTGATCCCACTCCACCTGACCAGGGTGTTCAAAGGCCACTCAGGTGGACCCCGTGCGGGGTCACAGATGTCAACAGGATGGGAGTCTCTTGGGGTAACTCTTCCCCCAGACTCCCAAGGCTGGACATCGTGGTGCCTCCAGTCCCTGGAATGAGTCAAGGCTGCATTGCATCAGGGAGAAATGGACACCTTATTGAAGACGCTAGAAGAGGCAGGTGCACACCCTCCCGTGGGTGCTAGTAGACTGGCCTGCTCTCAGGGCATTTTTGGTTTGGAGCGGAAACCCCGAGCATGGCCAACAGGGTGCAAGGCGGTGAAGAGGGCGGGATTCAGAGTCTGGCAGTCCTGGGTTCATTCCCAGTTCTGCCCCTGGCCTGCTGGATAACCCTGGCCTGCTCCTCTAGCCTCTCTGGGACTCAGTTTCCTTATCTGTAGTAGGGTAGTATCACCTTGAAGGTGAAATGTGCTAATGCTAAGCAGAGTGACAGACATCCTGTTGGTGCCCAACAGAGGCAGGTCACCCAGGCAGGAACCTGCAGGGTTTAGGCCAAACCCAAGCCTAGCCTTTGAGACCTCCCCCTGGGTGTGATGTACCCCCAGCCCTCCAGGGGTGTGAGCAGTCCTGATCCCTGGCTGCCTTTGGAGCTATCCCAGGCTAGCCTCACCTCCCTAGCCTTTTAGCTTGGTTCCACTGCCTCCTGAGGGCCATCCTCCACTTCAGCCCAGGCTCTAAGTCTGTCTTCCCTAGATGGGCAGGCTGAGGCGGGGCAGAGCAGCACTGTCTTCCTGTAAGAGAAGCTCAGGCAGGACAGTCCTGCACGTCCTGGAGGGTGGAACAGACTGGTCTGCCCTGGTGCCCAGGGAGCAGTGCCCGCTGAGGCTGAAGCCTGGAGCTTGTGTCATCCACAGTTCCCACATTTCAGACTCTCCCATGGCAGGGAGACCCCAAAGCCTGGGACAGGGGAGCCTGGAGTGCCCCCGCAACCCATCTAATTACTTTTCTGTACAGCTAGAGCAGGCCAGGTTCGTTTTGTGGGTCTTAGTTTTCATGTCTGTGAAAAGGGGTAAGTGATACCCATCTCCAGAGGCTACAG
This sequence comes from Theropithecus gelada, assembly GCF_003255815.1. NCBI lineage: Eukaryota > Metazoa > Chordata > Mammalia > Primates > Cercopithecidae > Theropithecus > Theropithecus gelada. Next base: position 3,845,911 of record NC_037678.1, read on the forward strand.
TCTGGATCACGTGGCGAACCCAGGGATGTCTGTTTTGTAATGATCAGCTTACTCTCCAAATGTCTGGGCCTCTTGGGGCCCAAGACATTTCTTCCAGACCCTTGAGGAGAAGCCTCGAATTCTCTTTAAGGCAGTCAGCCTTGAAGAGGAGCGTGGGAGGTTTCTCCTTGAGGGTGGAGGGCTGAGGGTGGACGGCTGAGGGTGGAGGGCAGAGGATGTCATTCCTGGCAGCCCATGTACAGCTGGTGCCGGGATCCTCCCACCCCAATCCAGCATTCTAGTTTCTGATGTCAGATGGTGGTGCTGACTTCACAAGACAGGGAGTCTCGGGAGATAAGCTGGAAGGACTGGCACAGCAAACAAGGCCAGGGGCCCAGGAAGAGAAGGGAAGAATACATCAGAGGCCATGGAGGAGACCATGCTAGGCGGGGCTGCTGGTGCCAGGCTCCTGCTGGTGGCCAGGGCTCCGTGGACAGGAGGGGCTGGGGCCTATGGTTTGGATGACCCAGTGGGTAGGACACTCGTGGGTATGGGGGTGGAACAGCTTAGACGGAACCTCAGGAGCCAGGCGGCCCATTGTGTGGGACAACCTGACCGCCCAGGGGAATGGGTGCTGGCCGCCGCTGGGCAGGATGTCTGGCTTAGCAGGCCCCAGGGCCATCAGGCCAGCAGGCAGCAGCCCAAGCCTGCAGACTGGATGCAAGATAGGGGCAGGTGGCAGGTCAGGGCCTGACTAATTAGGACCAGAACTCCAGGCTGCTGGGGCTGAGCCCATGCTCTCTGGCCTACCTGGCAGCTCAGGGCCCTGTGCAAAGCTGAAACCAGCCGTGTACACAGCAGGCTAGCAACAGGCTAGGGCATCAATTGTTCTGAAGTGCCGTAAGGAGAAGTGAGGCCCTGTGGCAGCTGGGGGTGGAAGTGCCATGCAGCGAGCTGACAGGGGACTCTGTGGCATGAAGGGACAAGATGGGGGTTGAAGGAGAAGGTGAGTGGGGGCCTCTCAGGCAGACGTGTGGGGAGGGCATTTGGGGCAGGGCCTAAGGTGGGCAAGGTGTGCCTGCCAGGGAAGAGGTGGGTGAGGTACTGGGAGGTCCTCAGGCAGCCAGGGCTGGCCTCGTCTACATTTTCAAAGCTCCTGTGGCCTTCGCAGCCAGCTCCTAAAGAGCCCCTTGGGTGTAACACACAGCAGGGACCTGGCAGCTGCTCTGGGGTGGAGCTGCTCTTTCCTCCCATCCCTCCCGTGCTGTGCCCAGAGTCATGGCCCTGGCCCCACACAGGGCCTGACCCCCACCCAACCCCTCTCCCATGCAACTCAACTGCAGGACGTGTAGCTTCTGGAAACTTGGGCTTCGTGACATCACCCTCTCTCCCTGAGCATGAGCATGGGGGTCTGCAGCGGCCAGGCCCCTCCCCAGCCCATCCTAGGACTACAGGTCCCCTGGGTCTGCTCGGGCTGCCATAATAGAATACCACGGACTGGGTGGCTTCCACAAGAGCAATCTGTCGTCTCCCATTAACAGTCGCAGAGGCTAGAAGTCTGAGGTCAGGGTCCAACCCACAGGATTGGCCTCCTGGAGGTCACACTCTCTTGTTGCTCCTTCCCACGGCCACCCCTGTGTACATATGCCTCGGGGGTCTGTGTGTGTCCACATTTCCTCTTCTTTTTTTTTATTTTTTTGAGACGGAATTTCGCTCTCATCACCCAGGCTGGAGTGCAGTGGCGCAATCTCGGCTCACTGCAACCTCCGCCTCCTGGGTTGAAGCAATTCTCCTGCCTCAGCTTCCGGAGTAGCTGGGATTACAGGCGCACGCCACCACACCCAGCTAATTTTTGTATTTTTAGTAGAGACAGGGTTTCACCGTGTTGGCCAGGATGGTCTCCAATGCCTGACTTCAGGTGATCCACCCGCTTCAGCTTCCCAAAGTGCTGGGATTACAGGTGTAAGCCACAGAGCCCAGTCAACATTTCCTCTTTTTGTAAGGACACATCGGATGAGGGCCCTAGCAGCCTCACTGAATCTCCTGTGTGTGTTGTAACTGATGTTGCTGTCTCCCACAATGGAGCTCCTTTGGGGCCTAAGCAATTCTGAGTCGTTTCTGGGTCCCCCACTCTGGCTGCAGGATTTTAAGCCGAGGTGTGCAGACAGACGACAGAAATGTGAATACGCCGGGAGGGACAGGCAGAACCTGAGCACAGGGAGGCCCAGGGAAGAGGTCCCCAGCAGGGACACTGGTGCTCCCGGGCCCCTGCCCACGCCACCCTTGCCTGCCAACCCTCTTCGCACGCAGCAGCACCCTCCTGCCACTGGCACGAGCTTTCCTTTCCAAGTAAGTTTCAGATCCACATTTCTCAGGCCTCAGAGTGGCAGCTGTGGGAGGGAGGAGGCTGGGCAGGCCTTGCTGCTGCACACCCCACTGTGTGCCACGATCAGATACGGCCTGCCGGGACTCTGACTGGACCCAAGGTGGCTGCAGGACTGCCCTGGGGCCTCCACTACATGGCCTGAACAGGGGCTTGGCTCCCAGGGAGGAATGATTCATGGCTGATTCCTGCCCTATAGACAGTCACAAGGAGCTGGCAGGATAAGACCTGTACATGCAGCCACCTGGTGCCAGGCACAGCAGCAAGGCCACATGGACCTGGCCCATCCCACCTCTGTCTGCAGCAGCAGGGCTGGGCAGGGGAGCTGAGGGGAGGGGCAGGCCTCACACCTCAGTGTCAGAGCCAGACCTCAGTGTGAGCCTAGGCTCTGCCACACTGGAGCCCCGTGCTCTTGGGCAAGTGACTTAATCTCTGTGAGCACAGTCTTCACTGATAAATCAGGGAGGGATGTGCCCTCTGAACCAGCTTGTGGCTGCTTCCTATGGGGCTGTGTTAGGCACTGCGGGCACAGAGACTGGAGCTTGCATGAAGGGGCAGAGTGTGCTCTGAAGGCAGGGCTGGAGTCCCTGCAGGCTGGTGATTCCTTCAGCTGGGGGGTCAGGGAGGCCTTCCTGGGGAGGCGGTGAATTGGGGCCACAGGGGCCATGTCTCCAAGTAGGGCCAGCTCAGGGGCGGGTGCTCAGCTGTCTGCTCTGTGGCTTCAGGCCCCAGAGCGTTCAAAGGGCTAGCGTCCCAGCCCCCTAGGAAGACCTCCGCCTCCTGAAAGGCTTCCCTGACTGCCGGGGCCCAGCTGCAGGTCCCCTCCCGGGCCGACAGGAGGCCAGGATCGAAGAGGGCACCCGCTGCCCAAGGTCACGCCGCCCGTGGCGCCCCCATCCAGGCCCGCCCCGCGCCAGATCGCCAGGATTGCATTTCCGCGCCGCCCGGACCCCGCCTGATCCGCGGCCCGCGCGGAAGGCGCCACTGAGTCCCGGCCGGCCGCGGGAGCGCCAGACTCAGCACCCAGCACCCAGCACCCGCCGGAGAGGAGAGGAGAGAAAGGCAGCCGCCTCCCGGCCCCAGCTCCCTGGCTGCGGCCCGCCCCATCCCGGCCCCCTCCTCCGCCCCCTTCTCCCCTTCTCGGGTCCCCCCCCGCCTCTCCTCGGCTCCCGGCCACTCCTCTACCCACCCCTCCTCCTCGCCCCCGCCCCTCCTCGCCCGGCCCCTCCGCGGTCCCCGCCGCCCGCGTACGGGGTGACGCAGCGCCGCCTCCCGCCGCCTGCCGCCGGGGCCACTGCAGGGGCCGCTAACGGTCCGGCGCCCCTCGGCGTCCGCGCGCCCCCCGCCTGGCGGACAAGCCCGCCGGCGGCGATGGGGGCGACGGGGGCGGCGGAGCCGCTGCACTCAGTGCTGTGGGTGAAGCAGCAGCGCTGCGCGGTGAGCCTGGAGCCCGCGCGGGCGGTACTGCGCTGGTGGCGGAGCCCGGGGCCCGGAGCCGGCGCCCCCGGCGCGGGTGAGTGTCGCCGCCGCCCGGGTTCGACCGGACCGGGCCAGGGAGCGGGGGCGGCGTGGGGGACCCGGCTAGGGGGACCGGGTGCGGGGAGCGGGCGACCGTGTTGAGGCCGGGGGCCCTGGGAGCGCAGGCGCCGGGGAGGGTCGGGGCCGGCGGGAGGGAGGCCGGGACCAGGGTCCGGGCTGGGCGCTACCGTCTGCTCCGGGAACCGGAGGACAAAGCGCCGCGCAGTGGAGGGGAGGCCGGCGCCCCATCCCCGCGGGGAGGTGGTACCCGGGGCGCGTTCACGGGGTCGTGGCCCCCGGTGCGGTCTGTCCGCAGGGCACCTCTGTACAAGACGGACTGTGGATGGATCCTGAGGGGGGTGTCAGGCGCTCCCCACCCCGAGCATTGCAGTTTAATCCAAGAACAGATGCTTTTTTTAAGCAGGGATCCGAAACCTGAGAGGCGCCCTTGCAGGATGAGGACTTACTGTTAAGAAGTTAAAGAAGGAGCCCCTGACCTTCTGTGGGGTGTGCTCCCTACTCGGGATGGGGGAATTGATTTCGGTGCCACGGGTTGACGATTTGCCCCACAGAGGCCCTCCAGATGAGGAGAAGAGTGACTTTGGTAAACATGGAGGACGCACAGCCACCCTGGAGGGCCGCGGTGCAGCGGCGGGACGGCCTCCTCAAGGCTCTGGGGCAGAGCTCTAGGGCAGAGCTGTCTGGTGGCAGAGAGGTTGGCAGAGGCTTATAAAGAGGTGCCCTTCCGCTCTCCGGGGCAGCGGGAGGATTGCAGCAGTTCAGGTCTGGACAGTGAGAAGGGGGAGGTGTTGGCGGCACAGGAGACCCAGGCTGGGTGGTAGCCGTGTGTTCCATTTCATTCATGCCCTCTTTGGCAAATGTTTATTGTATGCCTGCTGGGGACAGACGGGGGCCAGCATGTGTGACACAGTCGCTGCTGCAGCAGAGCTTTTTTCCTTAAAGGGAGAGACAGGGCACACAGAGACAAGTGTCTAATGGAGTTGGGCACAGAGGACAGAGCTTGCAGGGTAGGGGGCAGGGTTGTGCAGGTGGGGTAGGTCACTGTGTGGTAGCTGGTGGTCTCAGCAGTCCTCACTCACACGGTGGCTTTGACCAGAGACTTGGGGAGACTGAGGGCTCTGCATTCCAGGGACAGATCCATCCAGGCCGGAAGAGCAGCGAGTGTAAGGCCCTGAGACCACCAGGAGGCCAGTGTAGCAGGAGTGAAGGGAGATGGGGGGAGGGAGAGTGGGGCCCAGGTCTCCTGCAGCCTTACAGGCTGAGATGGCGACTTGCTTTTCTCAGTGAGTGGAGTGGGAGCGCCTGGAGGGCCTTATCCAACTTAGCATTTTCCAGGGATCTCATGTCCTCTGCGTGGAGGACCCAGAAGAGGGATGGGTCCTGCAATGGGGAGGCTTTGGCCCTGTGCAGATGGGAGATGGCGGTGGTCAGGGTTGGATGTGGAGGGACTGAGTATGGGAAGGAGGTCTGTTGGAGCTGCTGTTTGCTAGAAGAGAGAGCCCTGCAGGAGGACAGACGGTTTGTTTTTGTTTTTTGTTGTTGTTGTTTTTCTTTTTCTTTTTCTTTTTTTTTTTTTTGAGACAGAGTGTTGCTCTGTTGCCCAGGCTGGAGTTCAGTGGCGCGATGTTGGCTCACTGCAACCTCTGCCTCCCAGGTTCAAGCAATTCTCCCTGCCTCAGCCTCAGAGTAGCTGGGATTACAGGAGCCTGCCAGCATGCCTGTCTAATTTTTGTATTTTTAGTAGAGACAGGGTTTCACCATGTTGGCCAGGCTGGTCTCGAACTCCTGACCTCAGGTGATCTGCCCACCTTGGCCTCCCAAAGTGCTGGGATTACAGGTGTGAGCCATGGCGCCCAGGCTTTTTTCTTTTTAATTATTGGGGTGAGTGTGGTGGAAGCCAGGATTCATGGTGGATGTGCAGAGCTGGGGTGACACCTTTAGACCCTGTGAGCAGATAGGGATGGGTGTGGCGGAGGCCAGGATTCCCTGGTGGATGTGCAGAGCTGGGGTGACACCTTTAGACCCTGTGAGCAGATAGGGATGGGTGTGGCGGAGGCCAGGATTCCCTGGTGGATGTGTGGAGCTGGGAGGACACCTTTAGACCTTGTGGGCAGTCAAGGTCAGGAGTTCTTCTGGGCGGTTTCTGGTGCTGAGCTGTGAGGATCTGCGGGCTGGGTGCTGGTGGAGACAGAGCTGAATGTTAGGTGGGGCCAAGGTCGAGGGGTGGTCTCAGACCCATGACCAACACTTGGTTTCCAGCCCTGGGGTCACCTATCTGTGGCTGGGCATCTGAGACTTGACTTTTCTGAGGTCTGTCTCATGTCCCTTTTGGGAGAAACGTCACACCTCAAATATTACCTACCAGGGCCCACACACAAGGAGAACAGATGCCTGGCCTGGGCCCGAAGGGTTTGTACTTTGTTGTTAATCCCTAGGCTTCAGGAAAATGACTGCCTCCCCAGGCACTTCCTAAGTGCGTGCCGCTGGGCTTTAAACCGAATGGGTTCCTGGGGGGCAGCTGCTCCCATCCTAGGGATGAAGGGGCTGATCTGCAGGGACTGGAAGTAACTGGCCCAATCAGCTGCTGTGCTTGTAGCCACTGAGCTGTAAGGCCTCCCACAGGCTCCAGTGGCTGTGGAGACACCAGATCCCACCTGCAGGGCGTCTGTGTGGGAGGTCAGTCATCACTGCTTTCTGCCTTGGCGTCCCTGGCCAGCTCCCATTATGGCTTCTAGTCGCCTGGGTCAGGGCTTGATGCGGCACGGCGTCTGCTTTTGTCCAGCGTGCTGGGGTCTGCCTCTTGGCATGCTTATTGCTTCACTCTCACTAAGCCAAGGCGTTTTTGTGCAGGTTCATCCTGAGCTGCCTGACTGGTCTGTGGGGAGCTTGGTCCCTCTTGGAGAGGGAGGGCCCTGGTTGGTGGGGCCATGGCTGGTGGGGCCCTGGCTGGTGGGGCCCTGGCTGGTGGCCCTGGCTGGTGGGCTCCCTCCAGGAAGCAGCCTGCCCGCTCCACCCCGGAGTGCTCTCCCACGCGATGGGAAAATCTCAGCAAGTTGGGAAACGCTGAGTTGTGAATGAGTTCAGAAATACAGCCACACTGTCTCTTGGTTTTCTCTCATAACTTTACAGTCCTCAGAAGGAATCAGGCCCAGGTTCGATTCTTATATGCTTGAGGTCAGTAGGGCCGTAGTAGGGCGGAAGAATGTGAACCCAGCTCACAGGATATTTAATTTGGTCAGCAAGGTGGCATTGTCCAGCCCTTGCCACTCCCCCAGGTGTATCTGGGCACACTGGGATTTACTAGGTTGAGGAATGATGAGAGGTGGAGAATTGTTCTAAAACTGGCCCTAGGAGACCTGTGAGATGAGGCAGGAACAGCCCTGGAGCTCCAGGTGACTGATGGGCTAAGGACAAAGGCAAGGCCACTGTGTGTGCCCTGCTGGGGTGGCCACTTAGTTATTCCAACTCCTTTGTTTTCTCTGTAGCATCACCCCTGTTTCAGATGTGGACAGTAGGAGTGGGAATTGACTGGGCCCAGAGGCAGTGATGTACAGAGGGGGCTGGCTTTAAACCCAGGCACGTGCACTTTCCTCTGTGGGTCATCATGCTGGGACAGTGACTGACCCGTACAAGAGCAAAGACAGGCCGGGCGCGGTGGCTCAAGCCTGTAATCCCAGCACTTTGGGAGGCCGAGACGGGCGGATCACGAGGTCAGGAGATCGAGACCACCCTGGCGAACACGGTGAAACCCCGTCTCTACTAAAAAATACAAAAAACTAGCCGGGCGAGGTGGCGGGCGCCTGTGGTCCCAGCTACTCGGGAGGCTGAGGCAGGAGAATGGCGTGAACCCGGGAGGCAGAGCTTGCAGTGAGCCGAGATCGCGCCACTGCACTCCATCCAGTCTGGGAGACAGAGCCAGACTCCGTCTCAAAAAAAAAAAAAAAAAAAAAAGAGCAAAGACAAGGACTAGCAATTCGGATCGCTGCAGCTTCCTGGGCCAGAACCTCACCCAGGCACCTGAGGAAGCCGCGACAGCGGTGCCCTGGGCCACCAGCCTGGTGGGAAGTAGGGCAGGACAAAAACAGGAACTCGAAGTGGGTCATGCTCGTTGAACTGGAAACACTGCGTTGATATCTGGGTTATTTCCCCTGGCTGTCGCAAAACACACTTAGATAAACCCTGGGCCTGGGAAGTGTGTGTGTGTGTGTGGGTGTGTGTGTGTTGGTGGGTGAGGGGGCTGCTGCCCAGGCTCTACCTTTGTGGGAGGATCCTCCCCTTCCTTGCACTAACCCCACTTGGGATGTCCCAAGCTGGTGGTGAACTCATTGGGCAGGTCAGTGCTGTCGTGTCCTCAGCACATCCTGCAAAGTGCCTGGCAAAACATAGACATGCCACAGATACTTTAAAATTTTTTTTTCCTGCTTACAAAAGTAAGTCATGTTGATTTAATAATATCTAGAAAACACAGAAAAGCATACACAAAAAGTCATTCTTCGACTTAGATGTGATTAATATTTGGTATTTGTGTATATGTAAATATGCATGAAAGAAAAGCTGAGAAAACATACTGCAGAGTGTTTTCCACGCTACTAATTCCCCTCCTAAAACATGATTTTAAAAAATTGACTTTATCAAGGTCTAATTTGCTGCAATAAAACTCAGACATTTTAAGGCACATAGCTGGATAAATTTTGATAATTGCGTGCACCTGTGTAAACATCACCCGGATAGCAGCAGCCCAGAACCTTCTCCTGGGCCCTGGGCTGTTTTCTCGCCAGGGACGGGTGCGATGCTAATAGAGTTTCATGTAAATGGAATCGTGCCATGTGCACTTCTTTGTGCCCAGCTGCTTTATCTCATTTTGTGTTTTTTTTAAGATTCATCATGTCAGCGGTTCCATCTTTCCGGTTACTAGTCATATTGCATTGTGTGGGTACACTAGTGTATCCGTCTACCTGCTGATGGGCTTCTGGACAGTTCCCAGTCCATTCAGCTTGACTATGTGGATAAAGACACCCTGATCCTTTGGGGGCTATGCTTTTGCTCCTCTTGGATGCATATTTAAGAGTAGAAAGCTGAATCATAGGAAAATGTGTGTGTGTGTATATATGTATTTTTGAGTGTATATAATATATTTTATTTATATTTTTGGAGTCTTCTTCTGTTCCCCAGGCTGGAGTGAAGTGGCGAGATCTCGGCTCACTGCAACCTCCGCCTCCCGGATTCAAGTGATTCTCCTGCCTTAGCCTCCTGAGTAGCTGGGATTACGGGCACCTGCCACCATGCCAGGCTAATTTTTGTATTTTTAGTAGAGACAGGCTTTCACCATGTTGGCCAGGCTGGTCTCAAACTCCTGACCTCATATGATCTGCCTGCCTCGGCCTCCCAAAGTGCTGGGATTATAGGCGTGAGCCACTGCACCCAGCTGTGAATTCTTACAAGAAAATAGAGGACAATTTATAATATTGGAATGGGAAAAGACTCTCCTAACCAACATGGAATCCAGAAAGAATAAAGAAAAAGCTAGATTATTTGACTCAATAATTTTAAAATGTCTTTTGTAAGATACCATAAATTTTTAAAAAAATGATGGGGGCCAGGTGCGGTGGCTCACACCTGCAATCCCAGCACTTTGAGAGGCTAAGGTGGGCAGATCACTTGAGGTCAGGAGTTCGTGACCAACCTGGCTAACATGGTGAAACCTCAACTCTACTAAAAATACAAAAATTAGCTGGGTGTGTTGGCATGCGCCTGTAGTCCCAGCCACTCAGGAGGCTGAGGCAGAAGAATCACTTGAACCTGGGAGGCGGAGGTTGCAGTGAGCTGAGATTGTGCCACGGTACTCCAGCCTGGCAACAGAGCGAGATTCCATCTCAAATAATAATAACAATAATAATAATAACATAAATAGGATAGAGAAAGGGTTAACTTTTTTTTTTTCTTGAGACAGAGTCTCACTCTGTCGCCCAGGCTGGAGTGCAGTGGCTGGATCTCACTGCAAGCTCCGCCTCCCGGGTTCATGCCATTCTCCTGCCTCAGCCTCCCGAGTAGCTGGAATTACAGGTGCCCACCACCACACGTGGCTAATTTTTTGTGGGGTTTTTTTTGTGTTTTGTTTTGTTTTCTGTTTTGTTTTGTTTTGTTTTTTGAGATGGAGTCTTGCTCTGTCACCTGGGCTGGAGTGCAGTGGCGTGATCTCGGCTCACGCCTGTAATCCCAGCACTTTGGGAGGCGTGAGCCACCGCACCCGGCCATCAATTTTTATATCAGTTTAAAATGTTTAAAAAACGTTAACCCAGCCGAGTGTGGTGGCTCACACCTGTAATCCCAGCACTCTGGGAGGCCAAGGCGGGCGGATCACAAGGTCAGGAGACAGAGACCATCCTGGCTAACACGGTGAAACCCTGTCTCGGCCTTACAAAATAATGTTCCAAATATCCAGGAAACAACCCACAATTACATTATTTTGTAAGGCCGAGTCCTGTTAATGTTTTTTGGAGGCTGGGTGTTGCGCATGCCTGTAGTCCCAGCTACTCAGGAGGCTGAGGCAGGAGGAGCATTTGACGCCAGGAATTCGAGGTTACGGTGTTCCATGATTGCACCACTGCATTCCGTCCTGAGTGACAGAGCAAGACCCTGTCTCTTAAAAAAAATAAATAAAAAATAAAGTCCTTTGGACAATTTTTCTATTTAATTACATTAATTTATTAATTTATTTACAGTCTCTCTGTTTCGCAGGCCGGAGTGCAGTGGCTCAGTTTCGGCTCACTGCAGCCTCAACCTCTTGGGCGCAAGCCATCCTCCTACCTCAGCCTCTCAAGTAGCTGGGACTACAGGCATGTACTGTCATTCTGGCTAATTTTTAAAATTTATTTTGTAGAGACAGGGCCTCACCATGTTGTCCAGGTTGGTCTCAATCTTCTGGCCTCAAGCAGTCCTCCTGCTTCAGCCTCCCAAAGTGCTGGACTTACAGGCATGAGACACCAGACCCAGCCAATGTTTCTTTCTCAAAAGCAGGTACTCAGTCTGGCTAGGCACAGATGGCAGGTCTGTCTCACGTGGCGAGGGAGGTGGCACCTGACTGCCCAGCCTCTGAGGCCCTGGCTGCCCTGGTTTGGTCCCTCAGGAGCGAGGCTGGACTCATCTGGTCATTCTCAGAGCCAAGTATTCCTGCTCCAGCCCCCTCTGCTCTGAGCGCCCCTCTGCCCCCAGCACACCCTGGCTCCTCTGGGACAGGGCCTGCACCCACCCTGCTGCCCCATAGCTCAGACATCCCCGAGGCCAGAGCTGGAGGTAAACCTGGCTCCCAGCCGTTGACTCTGCACGCCAGCCTCTCCAACCAGCAGGCCTGCCGCTGTGGATCTCTGGTGTCCTCGGTTCATTGCCTGTTTCTTCTGTCTTGTCCAGAGTTTTTCGTTGTAGCGGGTGGGAGAGACAGGCAGTCGGGCTTGCTTCATCCTGGCCAGAACTGGACGTCTGAATGCTGCTGTCCATGTAGGCCAGTGTGTGCCGTGCCCTGCGGTGCTGTGGCTTCACACCCAGTGGGATCCTCACAGCCCTCTGAGACGCCCCTCGTTGTCTTCTCGGAGGTGGAGACGTGGGACTTAGAGCTCAGCTCACAGGTGGGGAGTGGGGACTCAGAGCGAGGCGGCTCCAGAATCTGGGTTGAGCTCCCTCTTCAAAGGCAGGGACTCTGGGATTGAAGTAGCCCCCGTGGCCTTTCATAGCAGGGTGCCCGGCGGGAAGAGCAGGGTTCCTGGAGCAAACATCAGTCCAGTTCCCATGACAAAGTTCCCTGAGGCACCGTATGGTCCCTGGAACCCTCGGACACCCCGTCTCGTCGCTAGGACGGGAGGCTCACGCAGGTTTCCTGCGGCCTGACAGTGGGCGTGGAGTGGGGACGGCGGGGGTTCTGTGTTGAGATGCCGACTGGTATGGACTTCAGTTCTGCGGGTGTCATCTAAGCAGGTCTAGGATTAGCCTGATTCACTTCCGGAACCCACAGATGGGGCTGCGCAGGTGTGTGATTCCAGCCTGCCCTCCAGAACCTCCTGGCTTAACAGGAAAAATAGAGTCCTGTGTGTTGGCTGCCACGTGGGCTGTGCAGGTGACATGCCCGTCCACATGCCACAGTCCTGTTTCCTGAGAGGAATGATTTGGCATCCTCGGGTCCAGGCCTCTTGTGCATGCTAACGGAGCATCCATGCTAAGGAGTGGCGGGGCTGGCAGGGCCGGGGGGCGGGGGTTGGGGCATGCGCAGGACGTTCAGAAGCCCTCGGACCTTGGGTGGTCACCGGGTGGTCCTGTGGGGTGCTGACCAGGCCCCTGCCTGAGAGTGGGGCAGGCAGACCACAGCACCCTCAGGCTGGTATCAGGGGACGTTAGGACGAGGAAGGATTTCTGGGGTGGGTTCCACAGGGAATGGACACTGTTTACTTGAGATGTGTCCCTAGAACTAAAAAGTCTGGGCACAGTGGCTCGTGCCTATAATCCCAACACTTTGGGAGGCTGAGCGGGTGGATCGCTTGAGCTCAGGAGTTAGAGAGACCAACCAGGGTAACATAGAGAGACCCCATCTCTCCAAAAAAAAAAAAAAAAAAAAATTGCTGGGCATAGTGGCACACACCTGTGGTCCCAACTACTTGGGAGGCTGAGGTGGGAGGATTGCATGAGCCTGGGAGGTTGAGGCTGCAGTGATATGAGACTGCACCCATGTACTCCAGCCTGGGTGACAGAGCAAGACCTGTCTTAAAAAAAAAAATAAAAAAGAGAGAGAGAGACATTGGTGGCTACTAATGATGTGCTGACAAGGGTCAAAGGTCACATTTTATGGCATGAAATAGCAGTAAGTTATAATTGGCAGGTACCTTATCCCAGCATTATGAACTTTGGGGGCTTGCTATGAGATTTTCTTCATCATCCGTGTGGTCAGAGTAACCATGGCTCAGCCTCACTGGGTTGCAGAGCAGAGGTCTTTGGGCTAAATTTGCCACATATTTTTTTCTTTGTTTGATTTGCATGGTGAGTTTTTCTTTTCCTTTTAAAATTGTAACTAATGTTCTACAATCAGAAGGTTTCCCATAAAAATCCAAACTTGGGCACATCCCTGTGTGACAACAGCACCTGCAGTGGAGACAAGGGCTGGGGACACAGACGTGCAATCGTGTCTGGATAAGTCACAGCTCAGGGCTGACCTGTGGGCACCACATGGGTTCTGGCTTCTCCAACCTTCTGTCTGTGTATCAGACCCATCAAGGGCTGTGTCGGGGTGGACGTGGTGGGCGGGGAGGGAAGGGGGACAGTTTGACCACTCTCTGAGTTTGCTGCACGTGGGATTTCTGGACTCTCCCTGGCAGTGGTGGGCAGGGCTGGTTTTTGGTCTTCCTTGGCATAGGCAAGTGCTCACCTTTAATTTTTATTGAAGATCAGATGTTCACACGGCTCGTGTTTACTGAGTGGCGGGTTGCCAGGGAAATGCATTTGCGTTGCATGTAATTGCAGGGGGAATCAGGACTCCCAGCCGCTCGGATCTTTTGGGTGTTCTTCCTCTGGGGTGACCCTTACTGCTCGGACTCTAAGTGGGCCGGGCATGCGGAGGTCAGTGTGGCCTGTGCCACTTCTACAGGACCTCAGCATCCCCTGCACTGTGTGTGGGTATGATCCACAGACTTCCACACTGGACTTGGCACTTCTCCAGTGGGCACAGTGGGTAGCGGCCTGCTCTCTCACCCGCTTCCTTCTGTCAGCTCTCACGTGGCAGGTTGTTTTAGTGGAGAGTCCCAGGGACAGCTGCACCCTTGGCTGTGAACTTGCTTTTGTCTCGTTGCATATCCCCAAGAGGCGAAAGACATCTGGGGCCTCCCGATGACTGCGTGAGGTCTGGAGCGGTGTATTCCGCCACCTCGACCCTGCCCTGCCATGAGCATGCTCACACACGTGTACCCGTGTCACTGGCAGACACTCAGTGCTCCTGTGACACACGGGAAACCTGTGCGCCCTCCTGCTGGACGGGAGGCCACTATGCGTGGCTCAGTTTGATCCAGGAACTTCTAGTGTCAAAACTGATTGACAGCAGGCACTGTTTTCATCTGTGAGTCACCAGCGTGAAGTAAATTTGATTTTAGTGGATCACAACAAGCACTAAAAAACACAGAGAACAGAACGGAAAAAGAAGCAACTGGAAGCCAGCGTGCTCTCAGCTGCCCCAGCAGGCATCACCCGGACTGTGGCAAATGCTGCAGTGGTCTGCAGAGAGGGAGCCGGCAAACACGTGAGCCGCCCGAGAACCAGAAGGCCAGGCTCACTCGCTGACGTGGCATTTGATTTTTCTGGAATGTGATGGCCATTTGATCGTTACCTTTATTGGAGAGCTCACTGCATGTCAATATGAGTCACCGTGGTGTCTCATGGGCAGGAGAATTTATCTCTGTCAGCAAAAGAATATGAAGGTGCCCCAAATTCCCACCTTCCACCCTTTGCGAGATGTTCCCACAGCGTCTGTCCACCCGGGTCAAGTGTGTTTTCTCCCGCGGATGCTGTGGCATGTCCACATGCTACGTGCTGTGCGGGGATGCCGCTTGGAGCCAGCACATTGAGACTCACCCTCGGAGGGCAGTTCCTTCTGCTTCTAGAGAACTGTCTGCATTCTCCTGTGTGCCAGCCCTCGGTGGCCCCACTGCCGTCCGTATGACCTGCCCTCAGATGAGCAGGCGACAGCTCTCCAACCGGTAGACGCTGGCCAGCGTTTCCTGAGCCCCCCTGCAGGGAGCTGCTCTCCATTTGTTCAGATTCTTGGCCCGGTTCTTTGTTTCCTAATTAGAAATCAGAGTTTCGAAGACTAGGGCGTAATGCCCGTGACACACCGAGGTGAGGAGAGCGGGAGAAGGGGTGAGTGCTGCCAGGCCGGAGGCGTCTCACTGTGGAGTCCCCAGCTTAACACAGGGACAATGGCCTGAAGGAGGCAGAGCCTCCATCTCGAGCCCAGCCCTTTTTTGTTTTGTTTTGTTTTTGAGACAGAGTCTTGCTCTCTGTTGCCCAGGCTGGAGTGCAGTGGTGTGATCTTGGCTCACTGCAAGCTCTGCCTCCCAGGTTCATACCATTCTCCTGCCTCAGCCTCCTGAGTAGCTGGGACTACAAGTGCCCGCCACCATGCCTGGCTAATTTTTTGAATATATTTAGTAGAGATGGGGTTTCGCCATGTTAGCCCGGATGGTCTCGATCTTCTGACCTCATGATCCGCCCACCTCAGCCTCCCAAAGTGCCAGGATTACAGGCGTGAGCCACTCCGCCCGGCCGAGCCCAGCCTTTTTGACAAGAAAGGAAGCCATCATTTATCAGACATTTTTGTGCTTGAAACTTTTTCACCCTTTATCTTACTACAGTTTCTAAAACCCCTGTGGGGTTCATCATTCCACCCCCTTTACAGCCGTGCTCCAGGCTTAGCGGCTTACCCTCAGTAAGACAGCAGCCGCATGCAGGCCAAAGCCACGCCAAGTCCAGCCACTCATCGCCGCCTGGAGAATGTGTTCCTGCCCTGGCCGCACTACTTCAGGTCTCCTGAGTCAGCGAGGAAGCCCTGTCCTGAGCCGTACCCAGTGCAGTTGACCCCCAAACAACATAGGAGTCAGCGCCCCAGCCCCGTGCAGTTGAAAACTTTTGACTTCCCCAGCACTTAACTACTAACAGCCTACTGTTGACTGGATGCCTTGCGATAACATAAATAGCCGATGAACACATATTTCCTATGTGGCCTGAATTGTATGCTGTATTACTACAGTAAAGTAAGCTAGAGAAAAGAAAATGTGGTTAAGAAAACCCTAAGGAAGAGAAAATATGTTTACTATCCGGCAAGTGGAAGTGGATCGTTACAAAGGTCTCCATCCTCGTGGTCTTCATGTTGAGTGGGCTGAGGAGGAAGAGAAGAGGAGGGATCGGTCGTGCTGTCTCAGGGGTGGCGGAGGCGGACGAGATGGAGGAGGTGGAAGGGGAGGCAAGAGAGGCAGCTGAGCTCAGTGCCACTTTTATTGAAAAATCCAGCTGGGCATGGTGGCTCACACCTGTAATCCCAGCACTTTGGGAGGCCGAGGCGGGCGGATCACCTGAGGTCAGAAGTTCGAGACCATCCTGGCCAACATGGTAAAACCCTATCTCTATTGAGAGTACAAAAGTTAGCCGGGTGTGGTGGCAGGCTCCTATAATCCCAGCTACTCAGGAGGCTGAGGCAGGAGAATCGCTTGAAACTAGGAAGCGGAGGTTGCAGTGTGCCAAGATTATGCCACTGTACTCCAGCCTGGGCAACAAGAGCAAGACTCCGTCTAAAAAAAAAAAAAAGAGAAATGAAAACTCCCCACGTCAGTGGACCCTCGAAGGTTAAGCCCATGTTGTTCAGAGGTCAGCGATATTCTTCTTTTTTTTTTTTGTTTTCCTGAGACTGAGTCTCACTCTGTTGCCCAGGCTGGAGTGCACTGGTGTAATCTCGGCTCACTGCAGCCTCCGCCTCCTGGGTTCAAGCCACTAATGCCTCAGCCTCCTGAGTAGCTGGGATTACGGGAACACACCACCACACCTGGCTAACTTTTGTATTTTTAGTAGAGACGGGGTTTCACCATGTTGGCCAGGCTGGTCTCAAACTCCTGACCTCAAGTGATCCGTCTGCCTCGGCCTCCCAGAGTGCTGGGATTACAGGCGTGAGCCACTGTGTCCGCCCTGTGTTCTTATTCTTGACATTCCTCAAGCTGTGCAGACAAGATTGAATTTTATTCGTCTATTAACTTTCCTGTCCCTTTTTAGAGACAATAATTCCATTTATTAATCTGTGTAAAAGGAACGTGTGTGTAAACGAATGACCGCCACTGGCATCTATGTCTTTTTCTCACACCAGAGGAGCAGGTACAACTTGCTGCAGGTCCAGAGTGGCAGAAGGTACCTGGACTCACCCCACGGTGTCCTTGGTTCAGTCTCCTGTCCTGTCCTGAACACTTGTAGTTATTCAGTCATACTCAAGTGGGATCATCATCCCTCCGCCCAGAGTGGCCACCCTCTCACAGCCTCTCGCCCTCTCCCTCCCAGCGGCCACCCTCTCACAGCCACTCGCCCTCTCCCTCCCAGCGGCCACCCTCTCACAGCCGCTCGCCCTCTCCCTCCCAGCGGCCTCTGCCTCTCCCCGGCTCCTGCCCCTACGTCGCCTTCCTCCACCCACGGGGAATCCTCTGAACCCTGACCCTGATGTTGACACTGTCCCCGCCCCCTCCCCGCCCCCAGGCCTGCGCCACTCCTTCCAGCAGGACCTGTGTGGACCACCTGGCCTCGTGCTGGCACCCCTGGCACGGCATGGCCTGCAGCCTGGTCAGCATGGCGAGTCCCTTCCTGGGCTCTTGGAGTCTGTGGGACTGAATGTGCAAGGCTGAAAGTTAGTAACCTGTGGACTCAGGTGACTGTCCTGGAGTCACTTATAACTTCCGTGCTATCTGTTGTGCAGTTTCCTAAACCAGTCCATCAGATGTTGGGGAACTGACCTGACTGCTGACTCTCAGACCATGGCTTGTTCTCACTGCCTGTCGCCGCTTCTTATCAGACAGCCGTGGTTGTGGTTATCCACAGGCACTAGCAGGTCCCGAAGCCTGCGCTCAGCAGTCCAGGAAGATCGCGGTGTGCATTGTCGTATCCATAGGTGGTGGATTCCTGACTCACTGTCTGTATCATTGAACCCTGCCCCGAGCGTGGCCCATGCTGGGTCCCGGAGCTGCAGAGGCCTGGCATTAGCTCTGTCTCATAGGACGAGGATGCCATGGTGTCAGGTGCACTCACAGGGTTTCAGTGCCATGGTCACGTCCCTGCAGGACCGGGAGGGCAAGGCCAGTACCTCAAGAAATAGGGGGTGGTTAAGGAGGCGAGCCGTGCCAGACGAGAAGAGCCGCATGCGAAGGCTGGTGGCGGAGACAGGGAAGCTGATCCACGTGCGGGTGTATGAGATGCCCTGAGATCCCGTGTGGCTGTCCTGTATGGACGCCAACCCGCAGAGCAGAGAGGGGCCTGGAGCATCGGGGTTCAGGGTTCTGAGGGAGAGGAGAATAAGAAATGGGTGGAAATTATGTTCTAGAGTCACAGCCTCGAGGGCAAGATGGGAAGCCAGGGCCTGGTGTGGTAGTTCATGCCTGTAATCCCAGCACTTTGGGAGGTTGAGGTAGGTGGATCATCTGCGGTCAGGAGTTCGAGACCAGCCTGGCTAACATGGCGAAACCCCGTCTCTACTAAAAATACAAAAATTAGCAGGGCGTGGTGGTGGGTACCTATAATCCCAGCTACTTGGGAGGCTGAGGAGGGAGAATCACTTGAACCAGGAGGGGAAGGTTGCAGTGAGCCGAGATTGCGCCACTGCATTCCAGCCTGGGCAGCAAGAGCAAAACTCCATCTCAAAAAAAAAAAAAAAAAAAAAGGTGGGAGGCCAGGAGGGAGGCCCAGGTGGGGCACTGGAGGGTCGGGTCCCTAAGAGTCTCTCTGGACCCCACATTCTATACCCAGAAGCAGGATGCACACGGACACCTCCTGGGACCTTGAAACCTCTATTCTCCAGCCAGACTTCTTCCTCTGTAACCCTCTCCCCAGCAAGTCTGCTCCCCTGGAGCTGGCTTCACTTCAGAGGGAATCAGGAGGCCCCACTACTGACTTTTCAAGGGTTTCTGCCGTGGTCAAAGGCCCAGTTCAGACACTACCCTCTCAGGTTCCTAGAACTTAATTTCCATGGGCAACAACTTTAAAAATGATGCAAAATTACTACAAATGTTATAGCATTTTTTTTTTTTTTGCATTTAGCTACAGCAAAAACATAGTATTTTAGCTATATTGCAGGTTTTATAGCCAACCTAGGAAGCTAACCACAAATTATAACATTCTTCTGTATAAAAATATATCATACATGCCTAACAGTAATTCCAGAATAAGCTTTTGGAAGCCAGCTTGCTCAAACTTGGCTTTGCTGTCTTCAATCCCATGCTCTCCTGGGCAAGTTCTTTCAGGCCTTGGACTTCAGTTACCCGTCACCTCCCATGGCTCTGCTCCCAGCCCAGAACTTTCTTTGATGTGCAGGCCTGTAATTGCAGCTGCCCACCAGATGAACATGCCCCGGGTGGTTCGGGTGGAATTGGCCCTTCCTGGTTGCCAGGGTGGAGCATGTCCGGTGCTGTCATCCCCTGGGTCCCTGGAAGTCCC
This sequence comes from Theropithecus gelada, assembly GCF_003255815.1. Taxonomy (NCBI): domain Eukaryota; kingdom Metazoa; phylum Chordata; class Mammalia; order Primates; family Cercopithecidae; genus Theropithecus; species Theropithecus gelada. Next base: position 3,865,019 of record NC_037678.1, read on the forward strand.
CCCGCACTCCAGTCCCGCCACACTTGGGCTCTGCCTCACTTGCACGCTCTGTGGTTCTAGCTGTCCCGGGTCCTGTCACGTGTCTCCCTCCCACTTGGATTTCCGAACCAGACACTGTCCTGCAGACAGAGGCCGTGTCTTGAGCATATTTCCCCAAATTTAACATGGTAGCTGGCCCAGAATGGTCAGCATTTGCTGCTTGAATGGCTGAGCAAATGGTGTGAAAAATCGCAGCCTCCATCTGGTGACTCGGCTGAATAAAACATCCCGCCGTCTGGTAACACTGAGCTGCCCGCAGTTATTTAGCTCTGAGTTTAAAGGTGACCTATAACTGTCCTTTTTATTTTTGTATTTCTTAATAGAGACGGGGTTTCACCGTGTTAGCCAGGATGGTCTCGATCTTCTGACCTCGTGATCCACCCGTCTCGGCCTCCCAAAGTGCTGGGATTACAGGCTTGAGCCACCGTGCCTAGCCAAAAATTTTTTTTTAGTATTTGGAGATGGGGCCTTACACTGTTGCCAGGACTGGAGTGCAGTGGCACCATCACAGCTCACTGAACTCCTGAGCTCAAGCGATCCTCCCTCCTCAGCCTCCCAAAGTGCTGGGATTACAGGTGCGCACCACCACACCCAGCCTGAATATCTAATGAGAATATTAAAGCAGAATATTCTCAGCTTCTTGGAGTTGGACTGATTTTACCTGTGTTGATTCTGATGAATTTATTGACGGAAGGACGTGGTGTTTTACAGATGCCTGCTCTGTGCCTGTATCTGAGATCATCGCCGTTGAGGAAACAGACGTTCACGGGAAACATCACAGCAGTGGAAAATGGCAGAAAATGGAAAAGCCTTATGCTTTTACAGGTGAGAGAGCCTAAATGTCTTTTCCCACAGTCTTCATTAATTCTATGTAGATTACACGAGAGGGAACTTTTTTGTTACTAGTTTAACGAGCTCAATGAATTGGTTTGTCTTTATGAAATCTTCCTAATTTTTTTTTCCCAAATGCTACCTTTAGTTAATGTTTTAGTTAATGGTCATTTTTTCCCTTATTTTTATTTATTTATTTATTTTTTGAGACGGAGTTTCGCTCTTGTTGCCCAAGCTGAAGTGCAATGGCCCGGTCTCGGCTCACTGCAATCTCCACTTCCTGGGTTCAAGCGATTCTCCTCCATCAGCCTCCTGAGTAGCTGGAATTACAGGCGCCTACGACCAGACCCAGCTAATTTTTTTGTATTTTAAGTAGAGACGGGTGTTTCACCGTGTTGGCCAGGCTGGTCTCGAACTCCTGACCTCAGGTGATCTGCCCGCCTCAGCCTCCCAAAGTGCTGGATTACAGGCGTGAGTCATCACATCGGCCCTTTTCCTTTATGTGACCTAAAACGTTTGAAAGATAGGATGTTTTTTCTAATATACCTTGAAAGTTACTAACTCATTAGAAGGTAAGAGAACCCCTGGGGAAGTTCAGTTAGGAACCTATAATTAGCTGCATTTGGTGCATATTCCCTTGAGGTGTTGTCAGTGACGCTGCAAACCTTGCACTAATGAGCGTGTTTGCTTCTGTGCAGTTCACTGTGTAAAGAGAGCACGACGGCACCGCTGGAAGTGGGCACAGGTGACTTTCTGGTGCCCAGAGGAGCAGCTGTGTCACTTGTGGCTGCAGACCCTGCGGGAGATGCTGGAGAAGCTGAGTACGTGTGTGTTTGGACTGAGAGACAGGATGGCCGTGGTGGCACGCGCACTCCTGATTGGGTGATCTTCCGGACGTGTCTCCCCATTTCATGCAGCTGGCCATACTGCAGGTGGACATGATGAGTCAGGCTGACTTAATTCCTCATTAGCTGACCAGCCCAGTGAGTGCAAAGGGCATGGGCTCCACAGCCTGGAACCTGGCATGGAGTCCAGCCCCCTGCTCACTAGCCAGGAGGCCTGGGTGCAGGTCACTTACCCTTCTGAGCCTCAGTTTCTCTTTCTGGAAGTGGGGATGGTAATAGCTTTTACATTCGAGGTAAATGTGAGAATTAAACTGGACCCATGGAGGAATACAACTCATATCTGTCTGGGATGTGTCCATATCTTTTTTTTCTCTTTTCTTTTCTTTTTCAAGATGGAGTCTTGCTCTGTTGCTCAGGCTGGAGCATAGTGGCGTGACCTCAGCTCGCTCCAACCTCCACCTCCTGGGTTCAAGTGATTCTGCTGCCTCAGCCTCCCGAGTAGCTGGGACTACAGGCACTCGCCACCATACCCAGCTAATTTTTGTATTTTTAGTAAAGACAGGGTTTCGCCAAGTTGGCCAGGCTGGTCTCGAACTCCTGACCTCGAGTGATCTGCCCACCTTGGCCTCCCAGAGTGCTGGGATTACAGGCATGAGCCACCATGCCCAGCCAAGGATGTGTCCACATCTGAAATGTAGTAGGAGCCCGGAGCCTGGTGGGTTAGTTATTGCATGCTGAGTAACAAGACTTTGTCACCCTTAAAAAGTAGTAGGATGAGTGGAGACATAATCTGTACACCAAACCCCCATGACATGCACTTTACCTATATAACAAACCTGCACATGTACTCGTGAACTTAAAAGTTTAAAAAAAGAAACATAAGGTTCACACACACACACACGCAAAGTGGTTGGTGTTCATTCATTTTGTATTCATAACACTATTTCATGTTGTTTGCTTATAACCCTAATACACAATTTTTTTTTGAGACAGGGTCTCGCTCTGTTGCCCAGGCTGGAGTGCAGTGGTGTGATCTTAGCTCACTGCAACCTCCACCTTCCAGGCTCAAGTGATCCTCCCACCTCAGCTTCCCGAGTAGCTGGGACTACAGGTGTGTGCCACCCCGCCTGGCTAATTTTTTTGTATTTTTTTGTAGAGACAGGGTTTTGCCGTATTGCCCTGTCTGATCGCATACTCCTGGGCTCAAGCGATCTTCCCACCTCAGCCTCCCAAAGTGCTGGGATTACAGGTGTGAGCCACTGAGCCCAGCCGATACACAGTCTTGACAACAGTATAGGCTTCACCCGTAGAATAGAAATGGCACGTGTTTAGGTTAGTTTTATGTATCTTTGAATGAATTTGGCATCTACATCAAGAAAGTGAATTTCAGTTTATTAAAAGGAGGTGTTCCCATATATCCACTTCAGAGCAGCATCCTTGCTTGAAAGAACCCTCCTCTTGATTACAACTGGGGTGGGAGGACCTGTGTTTCCACACTTCCCTGTTTAATCCTGGGGGACTTGGCCTCCACCACCTGCTGTCATGACAAGCTCATCCTGACCATCCTCACATCTCAAACCACCACAAGCCCTGTTCCTGTGCGTGTCGTTCCGCACTAGGCTGTTCAGAAAAGCACGTCCGTTTCTCCCACCTTCCCTTCCTCTGTTTGTCTCTCGACTCCCTGCTTTCTGTCCATCCTGTTTTCTTTTTCTCTTTCCCTTTCCTCCCATCAAACCTGTTTTCATGAGACTTTAGGTGATTGGATTCCAGACCTGATCCTATAGGTGCAGACTCCAAGAGAAGGTTCTCTGAACCCTGCCTTCCACTGGAGAATGTGTGTTCGTTTTCATCTTGATAATTGTGCATTTGGTATAGTCTACTTGTATGTAAAAATTGTATATGACTCTGTTGTTTCAGCTGTTCTGCAATTTTAACTTCTAACCCTGTTATCTGTTTCAGTGGGCTTTTTTCTTTGTTTTGTTTTTGTTTTTTGAGACGGTCTCACTCTGTCTTCCAGGCTGGAGTGCAGTGGTGCAATCTCGGCTCACTGCAAACTCCTCCCAGGTTCAAGCGATTCTCCTGCCTGAGCCTCCTAAGTAGCTGAGATTATAGGCGCCCACTACCACACCTGGCTAATTTTTATATTTGTTGTAGAGATGGAGTTTTGCCACGTTGGCCAGGCTGGTTTCCAACCTCTGACCTCAAGTGATCCGCCTACTTCGGCCTCCCAAAGTGCTGGGATTTCAGGCTGTTTTAGTGTTTGATTATCATGTCGCAGATACAGAGGATCTCACTCTGAGTGTGCACTGGGTGAATTTTCTTGCTGAGCACACTTGTGTAACCAGCACCAAGATAAAGAAGCAGAATATTGCCAGCTCCAGGGTCCCCCACTGTGCCCCTGTGGTCATGACTCCCCAAAGGGGAACCACTGCCGTGACTTCTAAACAACTAAGTTCATTGTTGTACTTGATAGAAATCAGATCATACAGTATGAACCCTTTTGTGCCTGGCTCTTGGCTCAACGTGACACTTGTGAAGTTTTCCACGCTGTTGCGTGGGGCTGCCGTTTGTTCATTCTCTAGGCTGTATGGTATTCCGTGATGTGAATGTTACGGCCATGTATTCACCCATGGTGCTGTGGCTGGTCATCTGGACAGCTTCCTGATGCGGGCTGTCATGAACAGTAGCATTGTGAACATTCTAGAGCATGTCTTTTGCACCTGTCTGCATTTCTCCTGGGTGCATAGCTGGGAATGGAGTTGCTGGGTTGCATGAGTTTGTTTCATGTGTTGACTTGAGAAGACGCTGCCAGCCTGCATTCCTCCCTGAGGGCGCGGGAGTTCTGGTTGCCCCACATCTGAGCCACACCTTTACATCTCAGCCCCACCTTTACATCTCAGCCACACCTTTACATCTCAGCCACACCTTCACATCTCAGCCCCACCTTCACATCTCAGCCACACCTTTACATCTTAGCCACACCTTTACATCTCAGCCGTGGTGGGGAGCGTTAGTAGTCTTGCATTGTGATTGTAGCTTGCACTCCCTAATGGTTAATTAGAAACACATTCATTTGTTCATGGGCCATTCGGATATCCCTTTTTGTGAGGTTCTGTTCAAGTCTTTTGTGCATTTTTCCATTTGGTTGTATTTTTTTTTTTTCTTTCTTTCTTTTTTAGACAGAGTCTCGCTTTGTTGCCCAGGCTGGAGTGCAGTTGCGCGATCCTGGCTCACTGCAACCTCTGCCTCCTGGGTTCAAGCGATCCTCAGTTTCCTGAGTAGCTGGGACTACAGGCCACAGGCATGCACCACCCCACCTGGCTAGTTTTTTGTATTTTTTAGTAGAAACGGGGTTTCGCCATGTTGGCCAGGCTGGTCTTGAACTCCTGGCCTCAAGTGATCCACTTGCCTCGGCCTCCCAAAGTGCTGGGATTATAGGCGTGAACCACTATGCCTGGCTGGTTGTATCTTTTTCTTAATGATGTGTAGAAACTGTTTACATATTGTGGATCTGAATCTTTTATTGAATTTATGAATTACATAAATTTATGTAATTCATAAGAATTACCCATTCTATAACTTGCCTTTCAATCTCGTATTTTTCTTTCTTTTTTTTTTTTTTAAGAGATAGAGTCTTGGCCGGGTATGGTGGCTCACAGCTGTAATCCTGGCACTTTGGGAGGCCGCAGCGGGTGGATCACCTGAGATCAAGAGTTCAGGACCAGCCTGGCCAACATGATGAAACCCCATTTCTACTAAAAATACAAAACTTAGCCAGGCATGGTGGGACATGCCTGTCATCCCAGCCACTCCAGAGGCTGAAGCAGGAGAATCACTTGAACCCTGGGGGCAGAGGTTGCAGTGAGCTGAGATCACGCCACTTCACTCCAGCCTGGGCGAAAGAGCAAACCTCTGTCTCAAAAGAAAAAAAGAAGAAGGGAGATGAGGTCTTGTTCTGTCACCCAGGCCAGAGTGCAATGGCATGATCACGGTTCACTGCAGCTTTGAACTCCTGAACTCAAGCAGTGCTTCTGCCTCAGCCTCCCAAGTAGCTGAGACTACAGGCACATGTCACCATGCCTGGCTAATTTTTTGAAAATGTTTTCATAGATCTGGGGTCTTGCTGTGTTGCCCAGACTGGGTCTCAAACTCCTAGGCTCAAGGAATCTTCCCACCTCAGCCTCCCAAAGCATTGACATTACCAGGGTGAACTACTATGCTCGGCCTATTTTTATGATTTTAAAAACTTTCTGGTAAGCTTGTGTCCTATTGAAGACATCCTTGTCTACTCCAAAGTCATGAAGATGTGGTATTCTCCAAGCTCTATTGTTTTCCGCTTCACATTTAGATCTACATAACCCATTTGGAATTCATGTTTCTGTACAGTGTGAGGTGAGCAGTCAAGGTTCATTTTCCTCTTTCTTTTTATGTATTCATTTTTTCAAGACAGGGTCTCACTCCGTCACCCAGGCTGGAGTGCAGCCATGCAATCATAGCTCACTCTGGCCTTGAAATACTGGGCTCAAGCGATCCTCCTGCCTCAGCCTCCCAAGTAGCTGGGACTACAGGCACGAACCACGGTGCCTAACCTAGTATTTTCATTAAATAGATACATCTGCTTGACCCTGTAGCATTTACGGGAAAGTCTCCTTTTCCCTACTGCACTGTTGTGTTTTTTTTTATTGTTTGTGTATAGAAATGTGATTGAATTGTGTATTTCACCTTGCATTCAATGACCTTGCAAAGTTCACTTATGGGTGCTAATAGTTTGATGATTATTTTAGATTTTTGTCAAACACGATCACGTCAGCTGTGCATAATAACAGTTCTGTTTCTTCCATTTTAATTCTTCTCTCTTTTATTTCTTTTCCTTATGTTTTTGCCCTGGCTTGGACCAACACAGGGGTGCTGGCCGCATCCTTGTCTCAGTTCTGATCTCAGGAGAAAGCTTTTAGTGTTTCACCACTAAGAATGATGTTTCTTAGGTTTTTAATAGATTTTTAAAATCAGATTAAGACAGAATTTCCTTTTAATCTGACTTTTCTGAGAGTTTTTTTTTTTTAAGTGGATAATGGGTATTTAATTTGATAAATGTCTTTTCTGCATCAATTGAGATGATTGTATGACTTTCTTTCAGTTAATTTGTTGAGTTAGATTAATTTCTCATTATCGCATTCCTGGAGTAAACAAACCTCTCTTGGTTGTGAGATAGTGCTCTGTTTATGTATCACTGGATTTGACTTGTGGATATTGTGTTTAGGATTTTTGCACGTAGGTTCAGGGGAGGGATGTCTGAATGTGAGCCCCCTTCTGATAACGACCTTGTCTGGTTTTGTTCCCAAGGTCACAGTGGCATCATACAAAGAGTTCATACATGTTTGTTCTCTTCTGTTCTCTGGAAGAGTTCCTATAATCTTGAGTCTATTTTTTCCTTAAATGTTTGGAAGAATTCAGTTGTGAAACCATCTGGGCGTGGAGTTTTCTTCATGGGAAGTTGTCATTAATAGCTTCGGTGTCTTTATTAGCTGTCAGACTATTCCGATTTTCTATTTCTTCTGGTATTTCTGACAAATTTTGCTTTTTGAGAAGTTTAACCATTTCATCCAAATTTGTGAGTTTATTGACGTGAACTTAGTAGTAAATTCTTTCATTTTCTTTGTAATATTGGTAGAATCTGGAGTGATGTCTCACTCTATAGCCCAGGCTGGAATGCAGTGGCACGACCATAGCTCACTGCAGCCTCGACCTCCCAGGGTCAAGTGATTCTCCCACCTCAGCCTCCAGAGTAGCTGGAACTACAAGCGCACACCACCACACCCAGCTAATTCATTTATTTATTTATTATTATTATTATTATTTTTTGACATGGAGTCTCACTCACTCTGTCACCCAGACTGGAGTGCAATGGCGTGATCTTGGCTCACTGCAACCTCCATTTCCTGGGTTCAAATGATTCTCCTGCTTCAGTCTCCTGAGCAGCTGGGATAATAGGCGCTTGCCACCATTTCCGGCTAATTTTTGTATTATTAGTAGAGACAGGGTTTTACCATGTTGCCCAGGCCGGTCTCAAACTCCTGACCTCAAGTGATCCGCCTACCTCGCCCTTCCAAAGTGCTGGGATTACAGGCATGAGCCACTGAGCGTGGCCTAATTTTTTTGATTGTTTGTCGAGACAGGATCTCACTATATTGCCCTGGCTGGTCTTGAACTCCTGTGCTCATATGATCCTCCTGCCTTGGCCTCCCAAAATGTTGGGATTACAGGCGTCAGCCACTGTGCCTGGCCAGAATCCTAAGTGTCAATCAATGACTTCTGAAACACACAAAGCTTTGTAACTCAAACCCATCCAGGCTTCTGTCACCCCAGAAGTCTTCTCATGATGTTTCCCAGTCAGGTAGGGAGCCCAGGCTGGTGTTGTCTTGTAGCTGTGGTTGTGGTTGTTTTGCCCACTCTCGAACTTCACGTGCGTGGGACTGTGTGACGTGTGCTCCAGGGTGGAAGGCTTCAGTCTTTCTGCGTACTGTTTTCACATTGAGTCATGTTGGTCGCGCCCCAATAGTTTGCTTATTTCATGACTGAAAGATGTTCCATGGATGTGTGGACTGTATCTCGTTGATCTCTTCTTCAGGTGATGGGCGTTTGGGCTGTTCCCACTGCTTGGCTGTTGTGTAGAGTGCTGTGATGAACATTTGTGTCTGGGTTTTTTTGTTTTGTTTTATTTTGTTTTTTTCGAGACAGAGTCTCGCTCTGTCACCCAGGCTGGAGTGCAGTGGCATGATCTCGGCTTACTGCCAGCTCCGCCTCCCGGGTTCATGCCATTCTCCTGCCTTAGCTGTAGCTAAGACTACAGGTGCCTGCCACCTCGCCCGGCTAATTTTTTGGATTTCTTTTTAGTAGAGATGGGGTTTCACCATGTTAGCCAGGATGGTCTCGATCTCCTGACCTCGTGATCCGCCCGCCTCGGCCTCCCAAAGTGCTGGGATTACAGGCGTGAGCCACCGCATCTGGCCCTGTATCTGGGTTTTTGTATGGACTTAAGTTTTCAGTTTTCTTGGGCAGATACTGTCTTGTTGCTTGTATTGATTTGTTAGTTAAGCGTGTTATTTTACGTAGCAGAGTTACATGAACCCACCAAAACAGAAATGTGGAAGTTGTTATAAGAAAATGGGGGTGACTGAGGAAACCCAAGCATGGGAGTTTGGTGGGGTCCCTGGAGAGACGGAAGTGAGGTTATTGGCTTCTGTCTTTCCATCTCCACGAGCATCTCCCTGTGTGGCTTCTTCTTTCCATGCCCGCCTGTCCACTTCTCCTAAGACTCTTCCCAACGTCTCCTTCCTTCTTCCTGCTGTCCGCACACTCGCCTCCTTCACCTGCAGAAGAATGAGGCTGCCGCCCCAGCATGTACACCCAACAGCACCCTTCAGAGCAGAGAGAGTCCGTCTCAGTTGGAATTCTGAGTTCGTGGGACTTTCATGGTGTCTGACATAGCCTTTGCTCAGTTGGACAACCTGTTAATTTTCTTGTTTCACAGATCAGGAAACTCTTTGTCATTGTTCTTTAACATTTGAAAATACTTTCCTTCAGATAATACTAAGCAGAATCCTAAAACCCCCACGGTTTGATTTTGTCCAGTAGCAGAGCTCTTCATTTTGATTTTGTTATTTTCATTGCTATTTACATGTTGTTGTCTTGCAGCGTCCAGACCAAAGCATTTACTGGTATTTATCAACCCGTTTGGAGGAAAAGGACAAGGCAAGCGGATATATGAAAGAAAAGTGGCACCACTGTTCACCTTAGCCTCCATCACCACTGACATCATCGGTAAGGTGCAAATTCTATGTTAACTATGTAGAAGTAAGTCTGAAAAATGATTCAAGTATAGTCACTAGAAAAGTTTGTTTTTTCTAGACGGTGTCTCACTGTATTGCCCAGGCTGGAGTGCAGTGGAGCAGTCGTGGCTCACTGTAACCCCAGCCTCCCTGGCTCAGACAATCCTCCTGCTTCAGCCTCCCACACTATGTGCCAGCATGCCTGGCTAATTTTTGTATGTTTTATACAGGCGGGGTTTTGCCTTATTGCTCAGGCTGATCTCGAACCCCTAGGCTCAAGCGGTCTTAGCCACCTCAGCCTCCCAAAGTGCTGGGATTATAGGCATGAGCCACTGTGCCCAGCCCAAGATTTTTATCCTGTAAGATTATTTTGAACAAAATAGAACTTTTTTTTTACATACCACAATGGGAAGAATGCAAAATAAATAACTTAGTATTTTCCAGCCAAGTCTCAGCATAGAAGGCATCAAGAAAAACACTGAGAAGATAAAAGGGCAACAATTATAGTCAGAAAATTATCAAAAGAGGAGACACAAAGGATTAATAAGTCTTAGAAATAATCTCACCAATAAATGACATTCAGAGTGCATAATACGGTACCACAGTGCAAGTGCTGGACGTGGAAAGGCAGGGAGAGACCATGTTTTGTGAAACGATGTTAAAAAGTCACTTGGTAATGGGGGTTGAGAGCCTGAAAAATGAGGGCATTTTTGCCCAGTATTTTATGTTTTCTAAATCTCTCCTAGGACACAGTCAAGTTCACAGAGATGGATGCACGCAACAGCCCATTGCACTCTTTGTATTATAGCAAAGCATTGGAAACAACTTACTCATTTTTATTTTTGTTTTTAGACAGAGTCTCACTCTGTTGACCAGGCTGGACAGGCTGGAGTGCAGTGCCATGATCTCGGCTCACTGCAACCTCCACCTCCCAGGTTGAAGCAATTCTCGTGCCTCAGCTTCCCGAATAGCTGGGATTACAGGCATGTGCCACCACACCCGGCTAATTTTTTGCATTTTTAGTAGTGATGGGGTTTCACCATGTTAGCCAGGATGGTCTCAATCTCCTGACCTCGTGATCCACCCGCCTCGGTCTCCCCAAGTGCTGGGATGACAGGCATGAGCCACTGCGCCTGGCAATGTAGCGTTTCTAAAGGGTCTTTACAAGGGATTTTTTTTTTTCTTTTTTTTTTTTTGAGATGGAGTCTCGCTGTGTCACCCAGGCTGGAAAGCAGTGGCGTGGTCTCGGCTCACTGCAAGCTCTGCCTCCCAGGTTCATGCCGTTATGCTGCCTCAGCCTCTCGAGTAGCTGGGACTACAGGCGGCCGCCACCACACCCAGCTAATTTTTTTTGTATTTTTAGTAGAGACGGGGTTTCACCGTGTTAGCCAGGATGGTCTCGATCTCCTGACCTCCTGATCCGCCCGTCTCGACCTCGTGATCCACCCGTCTCGGCCTCGCAAACGGCTGGGATGACAGGTGTGAGTCACCGTGCCCAGCCTACAAGGGATTTTTAATGATAACAAGGTGATTGGGATATACCAGGAAAACAAGGGTACAAAACTGTGTGTACAGTAGAATTTCAATAGAAGTTTACATCGGGTATAGAGACTACACTAACATCTTACTACATTTTGGTATAGAGTACAATTTTGAAAGTTGTAAAATAAGGAACTTGTATAGTAAGGAAACTTGTATCATAAGGAAAAATTATAAAACAGATGTAGTCTCTTTCAAAGAAATTATTATTTGCCAGCAATTAAATGCCAGGAATGCTGCATCTCATCCGGCAGACTGTGGCCCATGAGAGGGCCATGTTCACGTTCCCTGAGGTCAGCTTGATCCCGTCCCATAAGAGACATGTAGGATTGAAGAAAGCATTTTATCTAGGAAACCCACCTGAAGGTGTTACAGGAACTCATTTTAAAAGAATGGATGATTTGCCTTTTACAAGAGGACTCCCAGATGTGAATATAAACTGCGTGACGTAATTTTTCCCCACAGTTACTGAACATGCTAATCAAGCCAAGGAGACTCTGTATGAGATTAACATAGATAAATACGACGGGTGAGTAAGCCGTCTTTCATCGGGATTGAGTCCATTGTTAATGAAAAAGGTTCCACCCACCTCTCTTAGTTTTGAGAGCTCCCTTTCCTAAATCTGCAACCCCCCGCCCCCCCCCGCCCCCATCGCTCCGCCCACAACCAATTGTAAAAGTAAACATGCTCCTTACAGAAAGGCCAGAAAAAAAAGGCAGAAAAGTGCAGAGTCACACGCTCCTCCCTGGCTGGGCTGGGCAAGAATGGTTGTTTGCTGGTTCTGTTTCCGTTCAGTCTTTCACGAGACGTGCTTATGCGGCGCTGCGTAGACAGAGAAGCCAATCAACCAAGCACGTTATCAAGAAAGTTTAGATGCTGTCGTTTTTACAGTTTGGGATTCTTCTTTTCCCCAAAATTCCCAAACAGTTCCCAGAGGTACTATTTTTAATGCCCATATCATGGCCCATTATGTGGGCATGCCATATTTATTTAGCCTCTCACTTGTAGATGTTTAGGCTCTTTCCAATTTTTGCTCTTAGAATAGGATAGCGTTCTTGTACATAAATCTCTCTGCATACATCTACATTTTTAAAGGTAAATTCCTAGAAATGAAATTAGTCATAGGAGATTAACATTTTAAAATCTCTGCTGTGTACTGCCATATTGCTTTCGAAAGAGATTCTATTAACTTCATCATCATCTTTTTTCTTTTTTGAGGCGGAGGTTTTCTCTTGTTGCCCAGGCTGGAGTGCAGTAGTGTGACCACAGCTCACTGCAGCTTCCGCCTCCCAAGTTCAAAAGATTCTCCGGCCTCAACCTCCGGAGTAGCGGGGATTACAGGCGCCCACCACCATGCCCAGCTAATTTTTGTGTTTTTAGTAGAGACAGGATTTCGCCCTATTGGCCAGGCTGGTCTCAAACTCCTGACCTCAGGTGATCCACCCCACCTGCCTTGGCCTCCCAAAGTGCTGGGATTATAGGCATGAGCCACCGTGCCCGGCCAGCTTACATTCTGTCTTATAGTACATTATTTACCGTCTTTGTCAACATGTTTGGTATTATCAGTATAAAATTTCTCTGCTAATTTGACATGTGCAAGTCTCTAATCTTTTAAGGAATATGTTTATTGGCTAGCTGGCTTCTTGGAATTGATTTTTATGTCTTTGGCCCATTTTCTTTTGTTGGCCATAATTTTAGTCATTTGTTCTTTTATCCAACAAATAATAGGCATTTCATATTTACATTCATATTTTTGCAAATATTTTGGCTAGTTTTGAGACTGTCTTTTAATTTTGCTTATGGCATTAATTCTTGCCAGTAGAAGTTTTCGAATTCATGTACTCAAGTCTGTCCAGTTCTTTTGATGCTGTTCTTCACGCTTAAAATTGCACTCTTCCTCTTGAGTCGAGCTCTTCTCCTGCGGTTAATGGCCTTGTCATTGGTTGGCTTCTTGTTTTCTTCTCTCTGTTCCATCTGGAATCTGTGAGCAATGTGTTATCAATTGCAGCAAGTATTTATTGAAATCATTATTCATTCCACAAACATTATCGGGTGTCCGCCAGGTCCCAGCACTCTGCTGGTGCTAAGGTTAGAAAGGGAAATGAAAGGAGCCCCTGCCCCCAGGTGCTGACAGGGATACCCCTTTGCCCCCCTCCTATTACGGGAGTGTTCTGTTCATGAGCTCCAGGAAGCAGGCGGCTCCGCCACGCACGTCTCCCCAACTCCACCCGACAGCAGCTCCTCCACGCACCTCCCCCACCCGCTCTACCCAATGGCGGCTCCTCCACGCACTTCCCCTGGACCAACTCCACCCGACAACGGCTCCTCCAAGCACGTCCCCCCACCCACTCCACCCAACGGCAGCTCCTCCACGCACCTCTCCCCACAAACTCCACCCGACAGCAGCTCCTCCACGCACTTCCCTCTCACCAACTCCACCCGACGGCAGCTTGGCAGGAAGACAGTCTTTACTTTTCAGCAGGGATGGGGCTGGTACCTTATTGCACCCACCCTAGCCAAGGGATCAGCCAGTCATGCCGTGGGCCTCGCCTCCTGAGGGCACGCCTCCTCCCCAAACCCAGGGACATGCCCTGCAGGAGGCCGGGAGGCCTGGCCGGTGAGGGCTGCTCTTCCTGCGGCTGAGCTGCCTGTCTGAGTGATCCGTGAACGCACAGGGGCTACACTGCACGTTCAAGGATGCCCTGTCCTCGAAACCACAGCCCCACTGGGAAGGCGACCCCAGCGCAAGGTGTAGGCTACGGGGAAGGGCGAAGAGCCTTCCCACGGGAGCCGGGCCCAAAGCAGGACGCCTGCGTGGTGGGTGGTGGGCAGAGATCCCAGCCCTAGAGACTGGGCACGCCTGCACAGCCAGACCCACTGGGGAATGGGCAGGCGCCTCGATGCTGTCATGTTTGAGGGAGGACTCTCAGGCTGCACCCCCAGTCGACTCAACGCCATTCCTCTACGGGCAGCGCTTCCACATGCAGCCCTCTCTGCCCGGGTGATGGGAGCTCTTGGGTTGCTGTAGGCTGCGGAGATGTCCAGGAAACCTGAGCTCTGTTCTCTGTCTTCCCTCTGGGCTGCAGTGACATGTCTGTCTCCAATGCCTGCACCTCTCATTCTGCTGCCTCAGTGTTAGTTCCCTGTGGGTCACCCCCAGCATAGGACATCATGCCCTAAGAGCAACCCATCTTTACTCCCTTCAGCACTGCCCCCTTTCTCCGTCTCCTCTCCTTAGGTTGTCTCATGACCCATTTTGTCCAGCATTTATTCCGTCCCCTCTGCTCTTGCCTTGGGTCCTCAAGACCACCCACACGGCTGGTGATTTGCTGCCTGAGCTAGAGTCGTGCTCTCGGCTGAGATTTCTGACGGGACACAGCAAGGCTGCACAGCGGGCTCAGCAAAGGAGAAACGTGTCCGTGCAGGTTGCTGTGCCTCTCCCGCAGTGCGGGTCGCCTGGAGTGCACCCTCTCTGCTCCCACAAATGCAGCAGCACAGGCCTGCGGTTCCTGCCCCGCAAACTTGAGTCCTGAGACCCAGAGTATAGTGTTTTTGATGCGGTACAGGCATTCTCTGCCTGGCAACCTGAATTCCAGGCTCACAGAAGGAAAGCCAGTATTTGCCATAAATCTTGTTATTTGTACACGTGGTCTAGGCCAACCGGTACGGAGGCATGACCTTATCACTTAGGGACATTTCAGGAGCCACAGTCCCAGACACCTGCCAAGGGCCAGGCGCGCAGGCTGCCCCTCCTGAAGCTGGATGCCTCAGGCCTGCTGTGCTCAGAGGACCGCACCTGCAGGAGTCCTGACCAGCTGTGTTCCTCCTGCAGCATTGTCTCTGTCGGCGGAGATGGCATGTTCAGCGAGGTGCTGCACGGTCTGATTGGGAGGACACAGAGGAGCGCCGGGGTCGACCAGAACCACCCCCGGGCCGTGCTGGTCCCCAGCAGCCTCCGGATCGGAATCATTCCCGCGGGTACGGAGCCGGCCTGGTGTTCTCTGTTCTCTTCATTCCCATCCTTAGGAATTGTTCTGCACAAGCAGCCACCTCGGACACTTAATAACCCAATTATACTCAGTTTAGTGCGTACAGATTTCCTACCATTAGGGCCACTCTTGGGGTGACATCGTTGAGAGTATGACCCCAGTGAAGTAGACACTTGTGGAAAGTTGCCTGACTCCCCCGAAGGCTGCTTCTCGCAAGGCAGGAGAATCCTGCCGCCAGGGGCGCATCCTGGAGTGGGGAAGCCCCTGGTGCCCAGAGCAGGTAGGTAGGTCGGCAGGGGTGCGTTCTGGAAGAAGTGACTTCTGGACCTGAAGGAACTGGGAGTTTGGGTGGGTGTGGGCAGAAGGAGTCAGGCTGGGGAGTTGAGAGGAGACTGAGCAGGAAAGGTGGGGGCGGAACCAAGGGCAGGTCCTGGTTAAGCCTGGGAACAGCTGGGCTGTGTCCTGAAGTGCTGGTTTGGCTTGGTCCATCCCACATCCTTCTGGGAAGCACATCCTTCTGTGATTGTTCTTTGAAAAATCATGGTGTTAAGCTGAGTCAAGGTGAGGGCCTGAGTGTGGTGAGTTGCAGGCTTTGTGAATGACCTGCCAGGGGACGAGGTGCCTCTGTCCTCTCTGGCCTTGTGTCTGGCCCCGAGGGTGATGGCACAGTGCATACTTTCACTCTGGTCACTGCTCTGGGACATGAGCATCACAGTCATTCCCATTTTATGAATGAAAACAGGAGGCACTGGGGGTGAGGTCACAAGGTCACCAGATGGGAGCCAGAGTTGGAGGCTTAGAGCCCACTTTGCTGCAAAGCAAGGGAAAGGCCAGCCCTCACGAGGGACAGAGTCCCCGAGCCACCTTCTCTGTGCGTGCTGTTCTCAACTCTAACCTGCCTCCGACAGGTGACATTGTGGGCCAGTGTTTACTTGAAGGAGTCGTCCTTTAAACTTAAGCCGTTACTCCTTAATGACAGAGCTTGTGAATAACGGTGTGAGGCAAAGTGTTGCCCATAGATGGTGACATTGTGGATGTTTTCAATATCAAGATTCATTTTTAGGGGGATTTGTGTTAGCATAATATCTCATGAATTACTAATAATTGTTAGCAACAAGTTGACGAAGGTCACGGTTTTAAGCATATAGGAAAGGGATGATCGTCTGGTGAGGACCCCTTCCCTTTGGCTATTGGGGAAGGTGGGATGCAGTTATTTATAGAGAAGAATTTTTCGTAATATCGCCTGATGAGTTTTAGAAGAATGCCGCTCGCCTGAGAAGAGTCCTGTCTGATAAGAACAGCCCGGCTCCTGGCTGGGAGACACGAAGGGGAGAAATCGTTCTTTAGAAGTAGCTCAATACATACATAGGAGGCTGAGGCAGGAGACTCGCTTGAACCCGAGAGGCGGAAGTTGCCATGAGCCGAGATCGTGCCACTGCACTCCAGCCTGGGTGACAGAGCGAGACTCCGTCTCAAAAAAAAGAAATAGCTCAATAGAGAAAAAGCTCTCAGCACCCCCTTCTCGTAACAAGTCTCTCAGTTAAACCAAAGCATTGTAGAAATGTGCCGCTGGATCTCGGCAGAGCCTCTGCTGGATTTCTTCGCATCCTTCTCAGGCCTCGTGTGTGCCACCGACCTCTCGGTTCCTGCCAGGCAGTGAGGAGTGGGGAGAGCAGAAGAGCTGGCCAGAGCGGATGGCTCAGGAGGGCCCCTGGGCCCTGGCTGATGTCTGTCTTCCCCGAAGGTGGGGCGCTGGCTTTCAGTGGTGTGTCCTCAGTGGGGCACCCAGCCCTGGCACCGAGAGGCTCTCTTAGATGTCTGTTGAAAGACTGAGCACAGCTGTGTCAGGTCGAGCTCTATGT
Source organism: Theropithecus gelada (assembly GCF_003255815.1). Taxonomy (NCBI): domain Eukaryota; kingdom Metazoa; phylum Chordata; class Mammalia; order Primates; family Cercopithecidae; genus Theropithecus; species Theropithecus gelada. The sequence continues at coordinate 3,881,953 of NC_037678.1, forward strand.
TCATACACATGCTCCAGGCTCCCGGGCCCTGAAGGTGCAGAGATCACGGCTTGTCTTTTTGTTTGAGACTGGGTCTCACTCTGTCACCTAGTTTGGAGTGTACTGGCATGATCGTGGCTCACTGCAGCCTAGACTGCCCCAGGCTCAAGTGATCCTCTTGCCTCAGCCTCCCAAGTAGCTAGGACCACAGGCGTGCACCACCACACTTGGCTCATTTTTTTTTTTCACATTTTTGTAGAGATGGGGTTTTGCCACGTTGCCCAGGCTGGTCTCAAACTCCTGGACTCAAATGATCCACCAGCCTCTGCCTCCCAAAGTGCTGGGATTACAGGCGTGCACCACCATGCCTGGCCAGTAACCACTTGTCTTGCTGGCTGGCGCCGGTTCAAGTGGCCTTCCAGTTCTTCATGTTTGTTTGTTTGTTTGTTTGTTTGAATCAGTCTCACCCTGTCGTCCAGGCTGGAGTGCAGTGGTGCTATCTCGGCTCACTGCAACCTCTGCCTCCTGGGCTTAAGCGAGTCTCCTGCCTCAGCCTCCTGAGTAGCTGAGACTACAAGTGTGTACCACCATGCCTGGCTAATTTTGTATTTTTAGTAGAGACAGGGTTTTGCTATATTGGCCAGGGTGGTCTCAAACTCCTGACGTCAAGTGATCTGCCTGCCTTGGCCTCCCAAGGTGCTGGGATTACAGGCATGAGCCACCGCACCCAGCCCGTTCCGATTCTTTGAATGACCCAGACAACCAAAGTTGTCGGCCTTGCACTGTGTCTCCCTAAGGCCACGCGTGCCTGAGTGAGATCAAGGCTCCGTCTCCTGCCATCTTCACCCCAGGCCCTCACTCCATCCTTCTTTCCGTACTCTCTCTGCATCTTCCACACTCATGAAGGACCCTGACCCCTTCACATGTGTGGCTCTCAGAGGCTCCAGGTCATCATTTCCTTGTGGACATCCCTTGACGTGGAGTCTCTGGGCCCACTTAATTCTCCCATGAAGGCCACCCACGGGGCTGGGAGGGGGAGTTTTCCTGAGCCTGGCGCAGCCTGGAGGTTTGTCTGTGGTTTAACTTTTATCCCATCTGATAGGCTGAGTATGCTGCCTTATTCACTATCTTTATTTACTCTGTTTATTTGTATTTCTTTCATTATGCATGAGGCCACACTGTTTTCACAGATCCTCTTGCTGTTTGCATTGTGTGCTTTTGTAAACTTCCTTTCCCTTGCTTGCTTCCATGCGGAAGCAAGAGGGCATTGTCACTTTTTTTTTTTTTTTTTTTTTTGAGATAGAGTCTTGCTCTTTTACCCAGGCTGAAGTGCAGTGGCATGATCTCAGCTCACTGCAACCTCCGCCTCCCAGGTTCAAGCAATTCTCCTGCCTCAGCCTCCCCAGTAGCTGCGATTACAGGCGCCTGCCATTGTGCCCGGCTAATTTTTATATTTTTAGTAGAGACAGGGTTTCACCATGTTGGCCAGGCTAGTCTTGAACTCCTGACCTCGTGATCTGCCCACCTCGGCCTCCCAAAGTGCTGGGATTACAGGCGTGAGCCACCATGCCCGGCCTGTCACTTTCTAATTGTCCGTAACATTGTTTATATGTTATTTGCCCTTCATTGGTTTTTGTGTCTTACAACTCTTTTCCAAATTAGGTTTTGGTCTTTTAACTTTGTATGTGGTGCACTCTGGATTCCATGAATTCTGTTTTTCTGCATTCTCATCTATGCTGTATGGTTCTTACCTTGTTTGCAAGAAACCTGTCTTTTGTCACCATTTGCCAGTGGCAGCACTAAGCCCTAAAACCTTCAGCTCTTAAAATCCAAAACAACCTCAGGAGCTGAGACCTGGGGCTCCGGAGTGCTCGTGGGGATGCAGGCTGCACTTCGCCATGGTCAGGGTGGAGGTACTGCTGTGTGCCCTGCCCTGTGGTCAGGGTGGGGGTACTGCTGTGTGCCCTGCCCTCCTCTAGACCTTGGCTGTGGCCTGTGCCCCAGGAGAGGATGGCAGGCACCCCACCAAATGTGGGCATAAAAGCCTTTCCCAGGGTGGGTGCACAGTGTAGCAAACGCCACTAGGGGGAGGGTTCGGGGGTAGGGTCTCTTTGTGGCCCCTTTCCATGGGTGCCCAGGAGGCCTTTCTGAGAGGTGACAGGTGAGGGGCCTAGGCCTGGAGTCAGCTGGTGCAGAGGGCAGCAGGTGGGGGGAGCTGGGGGTGTTCGGGACAAGGAAGCCAGTGTGGCTGGGGGTGGGGAGAGAGGGGCCCGGCAGCGCCCGAGGGAGGTGCCGAGTTCCACTCTGCCATGCAGCAGGAGGTCTTGGAGGCGGTGGTTCCGCAGCGGGTGGCGTCTGACTCTGCTCTGATACCGCTCTCTGCATTTGGTCCTAAGAGCACGTGGGCCCCGGTGAGAATGCCGGTGGCTTGGATGGCAGAGGGGGTCTGAATCTCCGGGGTGTAGCTGGTGGGGGGCTGTGTGGAGTCTCTGAGCCACAGCATCGCCTTGAGTGGAGGAGTAAGGGTGAGGGAGGCACCCAAGGGTGGCCCTGTAACGGTCGCCATGGCAACCCGAGGACTAGCCTGGGGGCACAAGAGTCGTGAGTGAGACCTGACAGCCACAGACCCTATGGGGGAGGCCGTCTGGACATGCACGGCCAGTGGTGGCAGCAGGTACCTGAACTCACTTATGTTCCAGGGTTCCAGCCCCTAGAAGGTGCAGAGGTCACTGCTTGTCTTGCTGGCTGGGGGCAGGAGGGACAGGTGGGGGTTGGGGTCCTGGGATCCCAGGTGTTGAGCTGCTTCCAGGACAGATGTCACTGGAGCATCTGAAGGGCATGGCTCCAGCTGCTTTGCGACCTGATCTAGCATGTTCTATCTTCCAAGTCTCTTCCACATACGTATTCATATAGGTGCATTAGCACATCTGTAGGAAGAAGAGACCGCCATTCATTCGGTCCTGTTAGCCTGTGACTGCATCTGCTGCTCATAACTTCAGCCAGCATTGCCCGCTAATGACCTGAGGCACAGAGAGGCTCAAGGAGATGACGCGCGTGTGCTGGGAGCAACCTCCCTGGAGCCCGGTCTTTCCCGTGTGAATGGGAGTGTGTGGTTGGTCGTTACTCGGGTGGCAGCAGTGCTGGCCGGGTGGATGAGGAACTGCTGTACTCAGCTGTTTGGGGAATGCTCAGGGCCAGCATAGCCACTCCCACAGGTGTGGGTGGTGATTGTGGATGCAGATCATTCTTTTGAGCTTGGTCCTTAGAGGGAAGGCCGTGTGATCAGCTGGGGCAGCTGCAACTTGCCTTTCATCTGAGCCGGTGAAGCCCAGGATAAAAATACGCGTAAACTGCAGCCGGCCCTGTCCACGGCGAATGTCAGACTGAAGCAGGGACCCGAGCTGCCTGTCCTAGTATTAAGATCTCAAGTGATGGCCGTATATGACCTTCGCCGCATCCAGCCGCTTCAAAAGTTTACGAGGGCCAGGTGCGGTGGGTGGCTCACACCTGTAATCCCAGCACTTTGGGAGGCCAAGGTGGGCGGATCACAAGGTCAGGAGTTTGAGACCAGCCATCATGGTGAAACCCCGTCTCTACTAAGAATACAAAAATTATCTGGGTGTGGTGGCGCATACCTGTAATCCCAGCTCCTCAGGAGGCTGAGGCAGGACAATTGCTTGAACCTGGGAGGCGGAGGTTGCAGTGAGCTGAGATCACACCACTGCACTCCAGCCTGGGCCACAGAGTGAGACTCTGTCTCGGAAAAAAAAAAAAAAAAGTTATGGCTATAATCTTAAACGTTCATTTATACTTTTTGTTTGTTTGTTTACTTTTTGGTTCCTTTTTTTTTTTTTAATTTTTTTGAGACAAAGTCTCACTCTGTTGCCCAGGCTGGAGTGCAGTGGTGTGATCTTGACTCACTGCAGCCTTTGCCTCCCAAGATCAAATGATTCTCCTGCTTCAGCCTCCCAAGGAGCTGGGATTACAGATGCATGCTACCACTCCTGGCTAATTTTTGTATTTTTAGTAGAGTCAGAGTTTCACCATGTTGGCCAGGCTGGTCTCGATCTCCTGACCTCAAGTCATCCACCCACCTCGGCCTCTCAAAGTGCTGGGATTACAGGCGTGAGCCACTGCCCAACCCAATCTCGATATTCTTGAGGAATCAACGCTAGTATTTTCCACATTCATTTTGTAGGTAAATTCTATTGATTCATTAGTGTTGACTCTAGGGCCATGGAAGGAAAGGAGTGAGGTACCACTCACTGAATTGGGAGGCGATTACAATTCTCAGTTATTCTGATGATATTCAAGACCTTCTTTTTCCCTTTACAGGGTCAACAGACTGCGTGTGTTACTCCACGGTGGGCACCAGTGACGCAGAAACCTCAGCATTGCACATTGTTGTCGGTAAGCCCCTCCTCTGCACGTGCGCACGGTGGCAGCCGGGCCTCCTGTGCCCCAGGCCTGTCCCCGTCGCGCGTTCCAGCCGCTGCCGTCCTGTCCTGGAACGTGGGTCATGCTGTGTCCCCCCTGCTCTGCTCGCTGCCCTGTGATCCCACTCAGCACCCAGCTCTGAGGCCATCTTGTCAGGACGGCCATCCTGGGGGCAGGCCCAGTGTGGGCCAAGTTCTTTCCCACAGAATCCACCGCATGTGCGATGCCCTCACTCAGCTCACCTGACTCTTGCTCAGTTCCTCTTCCAGAGGCTGCTGCCCCGAGGCTGGGAAGCCGCCCACATCCTGCGGTGGTGCCCATGGCAGTGGGCGTGGGCAGCTGTGCCTGGGCTGCCGGATGTGGAATGCATGCCTTTGTGAGGCCTGGAGGCTTCAGTCCAGGACGCAGAGCCCTGGTCAGGAAGAGCAAAAGGGGCTTCCCATGGCACTCAGCACGGTGGGCTCTGGCAGGACAGATCTTTAGTGCCATCGCCTGTTCCTCATCCCAGTAGACAGGTCACAGAAATTGTGTATTTTAAAATAGCCAGTTAGAATTTTTTTTTTTTGGTGAGACAGAGTTTCCCAGTTGTCGCCCAGGCTGGAGTGCAATGGCGCTATCTTGGCTCACTGCAACTTCCGCTTCCCAGGTTCAAGCAATTCTCCTGCGTCAGCCTCTCGAGTAGCTGGGATTACAGGCTCCCACCATCACATTCAGCTCATTTTGTACTTTTGGTAGGGATGGGGTTTCGTCATATTGGTCAGGCTGGTCTCGAACTCCTGACCTCAGGTGATCCACCTGCCTCGGCCTTCCAAAGTGCTGGGATTACAGGCGTGAGGCACAGCGCCCAGTCAGAATTTTTTTTTCTTTGAGACAGGGTCTTACTCTGTCACCCAGGCTGGAGTACAGTGGCATGATTTTGACTCACTGCAGCCTCGACCTCCAGAACTCAAACAATCCTCCCACCTCAGTCTCCTAAGTAGCTGGGGTTACAGAAGTGCATCACTACACCTGGCCAATTTTTGTGGTTTTTTGTAGAGATGGGTTCTCCCTGTGTCTCAAACTCCTGGGCTCAAGTGATCCTCTCACCTTGGCCTCCCAAAGTGCTGGGATTATAGGCATGAGTCACTGTGCCCGGCCTACTTCTGATTTTACGTTTTATTTTATTTTATTCTATTTTACTTTATTTTATTTTGAGACAGAGTTTCGCTCTTGTTGCCTAGGCTAGAGTGCAGTGGCGTGATCTTGGCTCACTGCAACCTCTACCTCCTGGGTTCAAGCGATTCTCCTGCCTCAGCCTCCCAAGTAGCTGGGATTACAGGTGCCTGCCACCACGCCCAGCCCATTTTGTATTTTTAGTAGAGACGGGGTTTCACCATGTTGGCCAGGCTGGTCTCGAACTCCTGACCTCAGGTGATCCACCCACCTCAGCCTCCCAAAGTGCTGGGATTACAGGCGTGAGCCACCGCACCTGACCTATTTTATTTATTTTTTGACACAGAGTCTCACTCTGTGGCCCAGGCTGGAGTACAGTGGCGTGATCTCGGCTCGCTGCAACCTCTGCCTCCCACGTTCAAGTGATTCTCCTGCCTCAGCCTCCCCACTAGCTGAGATTACAGGCATGTGCCACCATGCCTGGCTAATTTATGTATTTTTAGTAGAGACAAGGTTTCACCATTTTGGCCAGGCTGGTCTGGAATTCCTGACCTCAGGTGATCTGCCCACCTCAGCCTCCCCAAGTGCTGGGATTACAGGTGTGAACCACTGCGCTTGGCTTGATTTTGTGTTTTAAAATGCCATGTGCTTTTTCTTCATTCTCAAACCACCATCCTTTCAGTTAATGACATTTCATGAGCCTCATGGATATGCTCTTGTTCAGTCCCCACAGGACAGCTCCCCAAGCCTGTTTTAGAAATTTGAGTGAAGTTCAGCCATTTGAATAAAAAATATGGCATCCAATACCCCAAGAGAGAGAATCCTTGCATTGAATGCCTTGTGTTTGTTTCACACTTTTTAAACGTAACTCCCGTGTTTGCAAAGTGCTGTTGAAGGGGATGGAGCGGATGGGGCGGGGCCAGAGCGGGCTGTCTTCCCTCATGGCTGTTCTCTCCCACAGGGGACTCACTGGCCATGGACGTGTCCTCCGTCCACCACAACAGCACACTCCTCCGCTACTCCGTGTCCCTGCTGGGCTATGGCTTCTACGGGGACATCATCAAGGACAGTGAGAAGAAACGATGGTTGGGTCTTGCCAGATACGACTTTTCAGGTAACTCAGAATCATGCAGACTCGCCCCCCACTGGTCGTGCCTCTGCTGCCTTCACAGACGTTACCTGACGGAATCCACGAAGCACCGTCAGAGGTGGGCCCCCACCTGCTTGCAGACGGGAAGCTAAGGGCCTCATGAAATGTGCCGTGGCCAGAACGTGGCGGGGTCTGGACTGGAACCTGGATTGCTCTGAACCAGATCCTGCCCCCTGGACCCAGGCGTAAGCCACAGAATAGACACCATGACAGATGAAGTTCACTCCAGAGCCCCAGATGCTGGAACCCCGAGACGCCAGGCCACCAGCCTCTCACATCTGGTAGGCAGGTGACAGAGGCCCCCCCACACAGGTCAAGTGGAAGTGTTAACTGGAAAAAAATAATTTTTTAAAATATATTTTAAGAAATTTTTTTGAGACACGGCTTCCCTCTGTCACTCAGGCTGGAGTGCAGTGGCACGATCACGCTTCACTGCAGCCTTAATCTCCCAGGCTCAAGCGATTCTCCCACCTCAGACTCCCGAGTAATTGGGACTACAGGCACACGCCACCTTGACCAGCTGATTTTTTTTTTTTGTATATTTTTGTAGAGACAGGGTTTTGCCCTGTTGCCCAGGCTGGTCTCAAACTCCTGAGCTCAAGCAATCTGCCCACCTCGGCCTCCCAAAGTGCTGGGATTATAACCGTGAGCCACCACGCCCGACCTGGAAAACAATAGTTTTATAATCACTCTGAGCTTATTAGTCAAAGTGGCAAGAGCTTTGTGCAGAAATTCAGCCTGGGATATCTGTGCGGAAGCTTGTCTGTAACTTCAGGCGCAAGTATCCTTCACTTCATTCAATGAGGTCTCATGGTTTTGTTGGAGTTACACCGTAGCTAGCCATGTAAGTGAAATACACTCACTCAGCATGTATTTATTGAGCCTCTGCTTTATGCTGGACCTGGTTTTTGATGCAGGGACGTGTCCATGAAAAAAACAGGCAAGATTCTGCCTTCCTACAGCTAGGCCGCGGCGGGCACAGAGAAGGACGAGTGTGAGCGAATGCCACACCGCGCTCCCCGAAGCCCAAAAGCTTTCATTCTGCACAGTGCTCTTCTCGCCCCAGCAGGTCCTCCTGCATCACCGAGAAAACAGGCACAGAGAGGTTGCCCTTATCCTGCCTCACTCTTCCTTGAGCCCAGGGGTCCTCAGACTGTGGTGGGCACTAGCATCCTCTGGAGGGCTTGGAAGAACCCAGAGCATCCAACATGGCAGGTCCGGGTGGGCCTCGGAACACACAGGTCCCCCAGGCTCCCGGGGCTGCGCTGGGGCCTCAGGCCAGATGGTAGTAACCTGTTGCCCAACCACAGAGCTTAGAATGAACCAGAAATGAAGGCTGGTTTGAGCTCAGACACGAGAGTTGCAGTCTGCACACGTCAGGCAGTGGGTGCAACATCAGCAGCTTTTAAATGCTGGAAAAGGAGAACTTTAAAAATACATAGAATTAGCCAGGGGCAGTGGCTCACGCCTGTAATCCCAGCACTTTGGGAGGTCGAGGCAGGTGGATCACCTGAGGTCAGGAGTTCAAGACCAGCCTGGCCAACATGGTGAAAGCTTGTCTCTACTAAAAATACAAAACAAGCCAGGCATGGTGGTGGCGCCTATAGTCCCAGCTCCTCAGGGGGCTGAGGCAGGAGAATCGCTTGAACCTGGGAGGCAGAGGCTGCAGTGAGCCGAGATCATGCCACTACACAGAGCGAGACTCTGTCTCAGAAAAAAGAAAAGTAGAATTTTAGCCTGGGCGACATAGGGAGACCCCATCTCGACAGAAATTAAAAACAAAATTAGCCAGGCACCCCAGTTACTCAGGATGCTGAGGCAGGAGGAGCCCTTGAGCACAGATGGTAGAGGCCGCAGTGAGCAGAGATTGGGCCACTGCACTCCAGCTGGGGCGACAGAGCCAGACCCAGTCTCAAAAGAAAAGAAAAGAGAAAAGAAGATGTAGACTGTGCGGTGTGCCATTCTCGCTGCCCAGTTGACTTTCCCGGCTCTTTACAGTTCGCTTTCAGATACATCTGTATCAAATTAAATCGAGTAATTCCTAATACTGAAATCTTAACCCTTTTCATATGAGAGAAAGAAATAGTAATTTGGCAAACTTTACGAAGCTTAAAAAGATCTGACGAAATTAAAAAACTAGTGTGGCTTGAAAATTAAAACCTAAGAAATGGAAAAGTTAGGTATTTATCTAAGGCTTATTAAGAAAGGTAATACCAAGAAAATGAGAGAAGCCGTGAGGATTTTAGGAAGCAGTTTGGGTTGTGCCATTCGCCCAACTGCCCTTTGTTGAGCCCAGTGTGGCTCTGCCCAGCAAGGCCCCTGGGACGCCCCCTCCCTGTCCCTGCCTGCTGGGGTGGGGTGGCAGGCAGCCCCCTGCATGCCTGGCCCTCCCTTGGCCCTCAGCCCATCACCGCAGACAGTGGCTGCAGCTCTGTCCCTCCCACCAGGATGAGAGCCCCAAGGCAGGAGATGCCTCCCGGGTCTCGGGATCCCCATCCTGGCTACAGGGCCTGAGATGCTTTCAAGAAGGTGGGTTTGGGTTCAGTGGCTGTGAGGCGGAAAGCGTCCGGCTGTTCTGGGTCAGTACAGAGGGCACTGAAGGAGAATGAGCCTGTGGAAATTATATACTCTGTTAAGCCAAGTGGAGTTTTAGGTGCCGGTAGGACATCTGGGGACCCATCTAGGGGCAGACAGAACCCGGGACATCAGAAGCCAGTGAGGCGTCACCTTGGAGGCTGCATCTGGGTGATGAGGCCGCTGCCCCCCAGCGCCCTGCACTTGAGCAGGGAGCTGGCTTGGAAGGTTGCTGACTGGTGGGTCGGCCTCCTCCCAGGGCCGTGGACACGATGTCCTCGTGGGACCCCCATGGGAGGAGCAGGGAGAGAGGCCAGAGCCACCATGCAGGGAGGCGGAGCTGCAGCCTGGAAGGGCCCGCCTACTGAGTGCATTCCAGGCACCTGGCCCATGCCAGGTCCAAGACCCACAGGCAGGCTGTCCTGGGGACAGTTGGGAGCTGAGTTTCAGGCACACAGATGTCCTGGGAGCCAGACCGCTCTTGCCGGCAGCTTCCCCCACCCTGGGTGGTGCACACTGGCTGTGGGCTTGCTGTCTGCGGGCGGGGATGTGTGGGGAGGATGGAGGCCTCTGTATGTTGGGGTAAGGTTGGGGGTGGGCTCCCTGCAGGCTGTCACTGCCACCCCAGATGTCATACAGGGCAGCACCAGCCCCAGCATCAGACAGGGAGGAATGATGTCGCCCTGAGACACTCAGGACACGGCCAGGTTCCTGGTGTGGCCTACGGCACCCCAGGGCCCCCTCCTGCCTCCTGCCCAGTCCCTGCTATCCTGCTGCGTGGTGTTTCCCAGACAGCCCTGGGTGCCAGGCTGCAGGCAGCCCATGGACAGCACACACATTTGCCTGGAGGGCGGCCCCAGACTTTGGGTGGCAGCGGCCCTGGCCTCTGTCCTGAGCTCTTTAGGATGTCACAGGGGCTGTGGCTGACCCCAGTGGGGGCCACGCCCTGGGGCAGGTGGGGGCATCGCCAACCCTCATGAAGGGGTGGAGGGGATGACCCTGAGCCACTGGAGCCCACAGGCCACATCATCGAGGCTACACGGGGTGGCTGATGGCAGAGGCCCTGCTTTGCTGGCGTCGACAGTGGCCAGAGCCCTGACTGTCCCAGCATCAGTGGGTGTCAGAGGCGCCAGCACCATGACTAGACGTGCTGTTATCCCGCGGGAGGGTAGAGATCCTGCCACTGCCCTCAGTGGTGACATTGCCTGAAGCAGCCTGGCCTCTCCCTCCGGCAGACAGTTTAGGCAGATGCAGTTTCAGCAGCGTTTCTGACACTGCCCAGCACAGCAGCGTCACCGAGCAAGGACCCTTGTGGACGTTTTTTCTTCGCTGCACTCTGTTTCCAGGTTTAAAGACCTTTCTCTCCCACCACTGCTATGAAGGGACAGTGTCCTTCCTCCCTGCACAACACACGGTGGGATCTCCAAGGGACGGGAAACCCTGCCGGGCAGGGTAAGTGCATTTTGGTGTGTGTTTCTCTTGCAAATGACGGGAAATAAAGCAGAACAATTAGGAAGGTGAATGCGGAAGTATTTTCCAAATGTAGTGGAGGGTGCTGGATGCAGCGTGCCCAGAGACACGATGCCTGTTGATGCCCATGATGGCCTAGGCGTGCGTGGGGCTTGCTGTCCCCATCTCTGTCCTCATGGCCTGCTCAGGCAGCCGCTTCTGTGCCAGGGATGAGGACTCTGGGGGAGGGTCCCACACCCACTGTTGGAATGGGGGCCGAGCACAGGGTCTGCCCCTGCTGGGGTTCCCTTTGCACCCTGCGGGGGCCTAATGGAGGAAAAATGCAGGCAGGAAAGGATGGCAGATGCCTTCTCGGTGACCGTGCGCGTGCAGGGCGCTGGTGGCAGGACTGTTGGCAGAGCTGGCTGGAGTGTGTGCTCTCAGCAGCGACCCTCCTGTCCGCACCCCTGGCTGAGACCCTCACCCATGTTAGCCCCATGCTCCAAGGCAGGAGCCCACTCTACAGTAAGCAGAGCCCAGGCCAGGCACACCCTCAACCCCACAGGAAGGCAGGGGACCCTCAGCAAGAAGGCTTGAGCTGGCAACAAGGGCTGGTGCCAGGGGTTAGGGGGCAGAGCCAGGGCAGCCGTCCAGGGAGAGGCAATGCAAAGGGAAAGAGGCGTCCCGCCAGGGAGGGGAGGCTGAGTGGAGTCAACCACAGCTGAGAACGCTGTGCTCTCCCGGTTTGGCCAGTGCAGGCTCTGCAATGGTGTATACGTGAATGACCAAGCAGTGACTCCTCTCACCTGGTGTATCCCCGCCCCCCACCCCCACACAGTGTACTCAGTAATATCCGACCAGTGTAAATAGAACCTTAAATAAATCTAAACGTCGTTGTCCCAGGCCGCATGACCTCACTAGCGGCGCCATGGAGGGCGCCTGAATGGTCATCCCGTCTCTGCTCTGCCTGGGGCTGAGGACACGGGGCTGTGGGGACAGCTGCGCCTTTGTGAAGGACACTCACTTTGTCCTTTCAAGTCATGCAGACTTCAGAACCTCCTTCTCCTAGCTCCTTTCCTTTTTTAAGTGAAGAATTTGAGACCGTAAAATGAGAATATTTAGAGGCAGATGCTGTTTGCGTCACTGCATTAAAGAACTCGGCGGCTGATAGCGATTTCCACCCGTGCACACACTTGTCCTGCTTGACAGTGTGAATCCAGCAGCCCCCAAGACCAGCAGGATGTGCCAGACGAATGACTAAGTTGTAAGCCGATGGTTCTGAGTTATTTGCTTGTTATTGACTGGAACAGATAAGCCCTGTATGATTTGTTATCTGAAAGTCAATGAGTTCTCATCCCAGGAGTCTGCGGGAGGAACCAGTGCCTGGGTCCCTTCTCCCAGCCAGGCTATGTCAGCTGCAGGGCCAGGCAGACACCGTCTCCAGGTGGCACCTCAGCGTCCTCATGCTGTGCTTCTCCTCATGTCCAAACCTTTTAGAGAAGGACATGTTGAATGTGTCATTTTAAAAGTAGGTCTCATTCTGAAACCTCTAATTAATATGCCAAAAAATATTTTTAGTTAAGCCTTTGAAATGGAACTTTTTCGTATGTGAAAAGAATGTAAATACATCTGTATGTGTCAAGCATACGCACTGCACCTGCAGCTCCATATTTAAAAGGTGGTGATATTCTTGTCTTTCAGATGCTTTGTTTGCAGGCAAAGCAAGCAGCAGCTGGAGGAGGAGCAGAAGAAAGCGCTGTACGGTTTGGAAGCTGCAGGTAATTCCTAAGACACAGGCTCAGTGTTGTCACTGTGTGTGCTGGAGTGTTAGTTTCTGTCCTCTCTCAGGGCACTGCCTCTTCTCCCCGCCCACCTTTGCTTTTCCTTTTTCCTGTCTGGCACCAGGAATCCATTTCTCCTTAGTTCCAGGCATCATCAGGTCACTGCCACTTGCCGTGTACAACTGTGTAGGGCAGCAGGTTTTGTGAAAGTCCCCGTTGCCCTTTCTGAATCGCTGTAGTGGTGCTGAGTCTGGACTCCTGTCCTGGTGCTCTAGAATGTGGGGCAGCAGACTTCCCATTGAGGGCTTGCTGGTGACCACCTCAGGCCCTGGCAACCACAGTCTCTGTCCAGCAGACGCAGCCTAGGCAGTGGACAGTGAGTGGGTGTGGCCATCTGCCAATGAAACTTTATCTATGGACACTGAAATTTAAGTTTCGTAGAATTTCCACATTCACAAAATATTATTCTTTTGATTTTTTTCTCTTTCTCTTTTTTTTTTTTTGGATGGAGTGTCACTCTTGTCGCCCAGGCTAGAGTGCAGGGGCACAATCTCGGCTCACTGCAGCCTCCACTTCCTGAGTTCAAACCATTCTCCTGCCTCAGCCTCCCTAGTAGCTGGGACTACAGGCACGCGCCACCATGCCCAGCTAATTTTTGTATTTTTAGTAGACACGGGTTTTCACCATGTTGGCCATGCTGGTCTCTAACTCCTGATCTCAGGTGATCCACCCGCCTCAGCCTCCCAAAGTGCTGGAATTACAGGCATGAGCCACCGTGCCAGACCTTTTTCAACTATTTAGAAACATGAAAAGCATTCTTAGCTCTCAGGCCACACACAGATGAGCGGCGGGCCAGATTTGACACACAGCCATGGTTTGCTGACCCTTGTTCTAAATTGTCCAAAAGTCACCAAGTGAGAGGGACAACAGTCCTGTCTTCCGGGAGGTGACCCTTTGGGTACCCCTTCCTGTGCGGAGCGGACAGTTCCATGGTGGATGTTTTTGGTGTTGAGCTGAAGAGGCGGTTGCATGAAGTGTCTGCTAAATGCATGACCAGGTGAGAGCCCGGATGGCCTCCCACCATCCTGGTGCAGGGCGCTGCCCGGTGCCACTGGAACTGTGACGTCTCCGTGGTTCTTTCTGCTTCAGAGGACGTGGAGGAGTGGCAAGTCGTCTGTGGGAAGTTTCTGGCCATCAACGCCACAAACATGTCCTGTGCTTGTCGCCGGAGCCCTAGGGGCCTCTCCCCAGCTGCCCACTTGGGAGATGGGTCTTCTGACCTCATCCTCATCCGGAAATGCTCCAGGTTCAATTTCCTGAGATTTCTCATCAGGCACACCAACCAGCAGGACCAGGTAAGTGGGGTGCTTTTGCGTGGAACCTCCATTGGCGAGTAATGTATGGTCTGGCAATCCCTGGTTTATGTGTTGTAGGAATTCATTATTTAATTCAAGGGAAGGAAGGGCAAATTTTTCTTACAATTTCACAAACTTTAAACTCCTGGTTACAACTACTCCTTGTAAAATTTCATTTAAAGAGATACATTTTTGAGGCCAGGTGCGGTGGCTCACGCCTGTAATCCCAGCACTTTGGGAGGCTGAGGCAGGTGTATCACCTGAGGTCAGGAGTTTGAAACCATCCTGGTTAACATGATGAAACCCATCTCTACTAAAAATACAAAAATGAGCCGGGTGTGGTGGCGGGCGCCTGTAATCCCAGCTACTCGGGAGGCTGAAGCATGAGAATCGCTTGAACCCAGGAAGTGGAGGCTACAGTGAGCTGAGATTGCAGCACTGCCCTCCAGCCTGGGTGCCAGAGTGAGATTCCATCTCATACAGACACACACACACACACACGTACACACACATGTACACACACATATACATACACACACACATACACACACATGTACACACACATATACATATACACACATACACACACATGTACACACATATACATATACACACACATACACACACATGTACACACATACATACACACACACACATGTACACACACATACACACATACATACACACATGTACACACATACATACACACACATACACACATGTACACACATATACACATACACACACATACACACACATGTACACACACATATACACACATGTACACACATACACACATGTACACACACATACACACACATGTACACACACATACACACACACATACATTTGAGCACAGGAACTAGAGTTATGAATGTTTATAATACAACTTCTTGTCTGTTGTTTCTCTTCCCGTTAAAAACAGAACAGAGCGATCCAGTAAAGATGTAAGTGGCCCTTGAAGGCCACTTAAAATAGACTCTTTAGGCTCCCAGAAGCGGGTTCTGTTCGGGCCCTTCTGCCACAGCTTTCTGTGGCCCACACAGAGGAAGACCTAAGTCTAGTCATGTTGGGAGAAGCGGAACTTTTGGTCACAGTCTCCAAATTTAGTCATATTTCTTTTTTTACTTAAGTTCTATTTAAGATCTAGTCTCATGCTATTTTTATGTGGCTTTTTTTTTTTTTTTTTTTTTTTTTTTTTTTTTTTTTTTTTTTTTTTGTGTT